>NC_047136.2:24356950-24682177 GCF_009829125.3 Periophthalmus magnuspinnatus
CTGTTAAGTTGAAAAATACCACTTCATGACATCACAAGGTGGAACAGAGCATTTTGAGCTTTGGAGATGTAGACAGACTAATAATAAAGTGTTACTCAAACATGTGTGAATGAAACAAAACACAACTCCAGGTGTGTTTGTGATCAGGTAACAACATTATAACATGACTTAAAGCTCACAAGGGTCAGTTTTGTGTAATATAGGACCATTAACCTGCACATTTAGTCCCACAGGCCTCATGACAACAGCACAGCGCTGCTTGAGTCATATCACTGTGTTTTAGGCTGGCTGTGCTCCAGTCTATTTCATGTTGAAGTTTGAGATGAATGGTCAGACTTTATGAATAGAACTTCTATTTAGAGATGGGTTCATAAAGTTTGCCGCCGGCCTGTCCACTTTTTATGTGCCTATTAAACTTAAGGTCAGTCTGTTTGAAGTCTGCCTAACTTAGAGATGAAAACTTTTTTCAGCTTAATCCAACGTTAAACTAAACATATTTAAGTGAACATGTTTTTATACAGTATTTCAGTAGAAAGGTGTATTAGTCAAACAAATGTAGTTACATTCAAATACTATTACTCCATTTCAGTGGTGGAATGTAACAAAGTAAAAGTAGTTAAGTAGTGTACAAATTGTAAGAATGTGTATCTGTACATTTGTAAATACATGCTTTTTACTTTGACTTCATGATATTTGAGAGGAGGTATCTGTACTTTCTTCTCAATTACACTTTGAACTGGACAGAAAAGTAAAAGTATTTTCTATTATTGTGTGAGACCTGCTGAAAAGGCCGAGGGTTTATTTTTATCAACATCATAGTTTGAGCAAACAAAAATAACATAAAAAATAGTATGTATCTGTACATTTATTTAAGTAACAACTTAAGTACTTCTTCCACCACTCTTTGAAAATGAAAATTTGAAATAAACTTAGCGACTCATACACACAAGACACACACACAAGACACACACAGACAGAGTTTGGTGAACGTATGACTTATGTACTGTTTGATTATAACGATTTAGAGTTTACAAATGTTATAATGCATATTTTTGAAGATAATGTGCAGAACCAGTACTGTCCAAATTATTTTTTTGATATTGTCATAGTGGGAAGGCTAACCAATGCGTTTTGTAAACTAAGGGTGCATTCACACAGTCATCACCCCCAAAACTAAACCTGGATTAGATCAGGTCTAAACCAGGACTAGAACAGGACCAACCCAAGACAAAGACAACACTTAAAATTATTAGTTTATTCTGGTTTAGTAACTACTTATTAAAACCTTAACTCCAATCCCAATCTCTCTAATCAAGTCGTTACTAAGTCTGAATCATCCTTAATAAACCATTTGTTCATTAAAGTCTTCTTCACGCTTTTCAAAAACTGTAAACAAGATCATCATTATAAAGTGTTACCAAAAACCTACTCTCCACCTCTATGTCTTTCATGCGAGCCGTGTTGTCTTTGCTACTTTGAATGTACTTTCTGCTAACACTGGAGGTATTAGGGAGCTTTCAGTGCCGCCTTAAACAGGGTTAAATATATAAGACCAATGCCTGAGAATCCTATAGCCTTTAAAACCTCCCACTTCAAACGTAGCGTCGACATGTCATCCATACCTATTGTGGTCCCACCTGCACGGCCGTTTCAGATCCTTTATTAGTCCAGCTGCCATGTGTTTGTTAAAGCAGAAATAGATTTGAGGCTTGTTTGACACTGGGTTGGTTGGAGCGGGTCTATTGTAAGAGGGGTTTGCGGTTGGGGTCTCTAGGTGGTGCCCTGCAGACTTTGTGGTATTTGAAAAGAGGCTATTTGGAGAGGTCGTTTGTCAATAAAAAGAGGAGAAGAAGAGACGGTGTGACTCGGCAGTAAAAAGAATGTTGTTTTCTTCACTGTGATGACTGACATATCACAGCACTGCCAGTGTGGACATGGAACCTGCGACAATGTGCGTATCTAGCATAGACTCTACTGTATAAGTGGACATAGCGAACGTGCTAGCTGGGCGCATTTCTGGCTCCATCGACTCCAATTCAGTTTATATTGGAAAACTGTGTCCTTTCTCTCTTTACCTGCTGCTGTCAGACTCATCATTTTGGCCTTAAAATGTTCATATTAACCCACTCTACATGATCCTGGTATTTTTTTTTTTTTTCACTATTGTGTCCGTAGATCAAGATGTAAACATTAATAACAGACAAATCAGGTGCCGTCTTTCCCCGAGGTTGCTCCTAGCGCTTAGCAACAGATTGATTGACAGCGTTGCTAAGCGCCCGCTCCCTGCTAAACCAGTGGTGCGGGCGGGAAGGGGCGTTACCTTTAACAGCCTCACTCTGGATTGGCTTTTTAGTTGCATTGATAGTCACTGTCGGTATTCCTAAGATTGGCCGCTGTAAGTGCTAACCTTGACGAGCTTCATTTTCTGGAGCTGAACGCTATGGGTGACGTCACAATCACTTACTCCACTTCTTTATACAGTCTGTGGTGTCTAGAGACATTGGTATTGTTGTAGTCGTATCTGGCCCATCTACCCATCTACTCAAACAGAAGCCAATACGTTAAAGCAACAGTATGTAACTTTTTGTACATTCACACATCACCTGCCTGGTCTCATGGAAATAAAGTTAACATAATACTTCGGAATATTCTCCATGCAGATAGTTACCTTTAATGCCATTCTGTGGAAGATTATAGAAGATTATAGTCAAAGGAGCAACATTTACATGGAAGCAGGAGGAGGCTTACTTCAAGCTAAGTAAGAGTCAGGTTTGTGGAGATGCAAGCCCGCTCACAGTAAGGACGCAAGTTTTCCAGTGCATTATACGCAACCAAAATGAACAAAAAACAAAACATTATTTAAATGTTTTTGGTTAAAAGGTTACATACTGTCACTTCAAGTTTCCATTTTAATTTTGTATTTATGTATTTATTTATTTTTACATCACACGACCTCTAGGGAAAGCAGATTTATTTGAGTCAGTTATTATCTTGGAAGAAATGCGGTTTCAGTACATTCCTCTCTCCACTCTCCACACATGTCACACTTCCAGATCACAAATCCCAGACCCAATGACACTTGAGCGCTTCTCACAGCGCAGCCTGTATAAAGCCGTAGTATCTATATAACTGTGAACTCACTTATTTCCATGTGCAGTGCATCGGCCTCATGAGGACGACGAGCTGACATTGATGTGTAAATCCACTATAAATAATTCCTCCAAAGAAGCACGGGATCCTGCTTCAGGTCTGTGCCTCTGCTGCTCCCCCTGCATTAGTCTACATGAGATATATGATGAAACCATAGAGTGTTTTATATTGGTCAGCAAATGTGGTCTGAACAGGAAGTACTTCAATTCACTGGAGATTCACGATGTAATGCAAATCTCTTATTGCAGTGTTGTTGGCCTGTAATGTTACGCAGTGTAGCATTAAATATATCAATCTTTCATTTATTCAGGGTGTTCAAATGGAAAAGATGCATCCTTACTGTGAGCAGGCTCGCCTCTGTACAGATCTCACCTGTAACTTGGCCAGATAGCGTCACCTTCTTGTCTCTTTGGAGATAGATACATTTAATACAATACTGTGGAACATTCAAGGCATAGCAATAACATGTAGGCTGTATGGATACATGGATGCCTATGGTGGTATGTTCAGTGGTTACCATGGTGACACAATCCACAAATTAGCAAACACTGCCAAAAAAAAATGTATGATTTAAGATTTAAGATTTAAACAATGCATTTTCAGGAGTCTGTGATCAATACGAGCGTCCATGGTCCTGTTTAGATGTTTAATTTTCAACTCAAAACGTGCTAGAGGCCAACCAAACAACTGTTGGCTAATGCTAGCTAACTTGTAACTGTAGTATTATTGTTTAACAGCACAAATAATCTCACCTGTTGTAGTTCCAGCGAAGTAATTTTTTGGTCAGATTGTATTCAGACTAAGTTCAAATTAAAGTCTGATTTGAGAAACAGACAGACAGAGCAGTGCCCCTAGTTAGCATCAATTTATCTCCTTTTACGGTTAATGAATATTGGGCATGGTTTTTGTCTTAGTAAAAATAAAAAATAATTAAATAAATAAGCAAACATACTATGAAGGAAGTGCAAAAAGTTTAGATATTATAAAGTAGAATTATTAAGAAATGCTTTGACATTTTCAATTTATTCCAAGTACAACATGTGTAATGTTTCTGTAGCTTTAAGGAAACATAGAAAACATATAAATCTAAATATATCTAAATATATCTGTCTCAGCTGGTGGCAGACATCACCTGTGCTGCTGGCTCTCAGTTCCTGTATCTGGAACAACACACTCTGTCTCTTTACAGTGGAGTTTGTTGTTTGTGATTCTTGGCTTCACGGCTTGCATTTCTATTTCCATATCAAACATTACTTTTCTTACTCTATATTTTGGGTTGCGTCTTTGAGCAGATTTGTGGTAAACCGGGGCAGAAAAGTGTGGTGGTGGCTCCGACAGATGGGGAAACAAGTTTGTAAAGTCGAAGCTCAGCAAAATCCCTGCAACTAGAGGCTTATTTTGTGTTTGAGGATGACTAGAATAGCATGTATGGGGATTGTCTGTGCAAACTGTGTACGTTACAGTAGAGGGACAGCATTTGGTGCATATATCAATGACATATATAAAGCTCTAAATAATACTTAACAGTCCTATATTACGCAAGATTGACTCTTGTGAAGTTTAAGCCATGTTATAATGTTCTTATCTCATCAAAAACATACCTGTTCTCTCTGACAATGAGGCCCCCCCTTGTGGTCGTGGCCCTAAACAACCGCTCAGGATGTTTACACCACGGGACGGCCCTGGCATTGACTGAAGAAAGAATCTAAAAGACATCTGACGGACAACTACAAGACGTCTTTTACTTTTTGTTTACGTTTCTATTCGTTGCTATGGATCAGACACAGACGTTTCTATTCGTTCACACTTGCGCAATAAACCCAAAACTAAACCTGGACTAGATCAGGACTAAACCTGGACTTAAATAGGACTAAACTAGGCTCAAACAGACCAAACACGCCACGTTCCTTCCTAGTAACAGGCTTTTTAAAACATGTCCTATAAGATACTTTAAAAAAAAAAGCCATCTTTTTAAGTATTTTTTACGGTCGTCTTGGCTCCATGTGCAGTTAGACATGCCATCTTATCTCCGTTCTGATTGCCAACACTTGTAATTGGATAAATATCACATATATTTACAGTTTAATGCGATACTGTGGAACATTCCCAGCAAAATAATAACATATTCATGGAGAAAAGCAGGTTTTGTACCCTTCTACTAAAAGTATACATAGCGAACAAAATAAATATTAAAAAATGACCTTAACTTTGTGATCCTCTCGTGTCTTTTCCAGATACTACGGCGTCTCTTTTAGGCAAACGGAGAGACAGCTGCGTGTGCTCCCATTTCTATATTTAACTACGAAGGCCCTATCCACTCTCTGTATTCATACCACGATGCTCTTTTAATGTAATCTGGTGTTTGGTTATTAATGTTATGAGATTTAGTTTCTGTTTTTTAGCTTTGAGTTTTATAGTGTAAATATATTGAGTGGGTTTAGCAACATTGGATAAGCCCGTCTGAGAGCACTTAAAATGTGATTAAAGTACACTTACAAAGCACTAATCCATGTTGTTTTGAATAGCACTGAGATTTGGCAGAACTGTGCAAAAGTTTTTAAGCTACGTACAATAAATAAATAAATACTGTAAGCTCTCCGCATCCGAGCTCGTGCAGTGGTCCTGTTGTGCTAAAAATACAGTTCTACTTCTACATAATCCTTTTCATCCCTATTGCGAGACAAATAGCCGTCTGTTCAGATTCAAACTTTACTTCAGAGGTAAAATGCTATACAAATGTCTCAAAATAATAATCTACTTTAAAACATATAGTTCTGTCTTTTGAGAATCTGATGTTATATAGTGATTTGGATCCATCAGAATTGAAAAAACACTGCTTTATTATTACAGACCTCTTGCACTAACATATATATTTTTACTTAAAGATACATTGCGTAGCTTTTCTGGTTGCGGATCCGCCTCAGCCTGCTGCGTATCACCATGGAGATATGATTGCTTAACCTGGAATGTTTTACAGTATAGCGTTAAACATATGCAGTATCTTCATGGAAACAATGAACATGGCAACATTAAGTCAAGTTACAGGTCAGATCTGTGGAGAGGCTATTGTAATGCATGCGCGGGAGTTGTTCTTCTTAACATTTTTAGATAAGTTAAGAGCCAGTGTGGAATATTAAACCCCTCTGCCCCGAGTTGTTTAAGTTTGTTGTCCTAAGACTGTCTGTTTGTTCAGATAGATTAGACTCAAGTGTCCCTTTAGAGGCCTCTCCAGTCACGGAGGTGTGGTGTGCACTGTTAGCACGTTAGCTTTAGCCCTGACCAAGAGCGAGTGCATGGAGGAGTGTAAGTAACAGGATGATCCAAAGCCGACGTCGTATCCCTTCGGATTAAAGAGCTTAGCCGGCTGCTCCGTGTAATTAACAAGAGACAAATGCACTGGGAATGTAATCAAAATTATATGTGCTTACTTTTAAAAAATGTACAAAATAAACCGTGCTGCCTTGTGTAGTACTTTATAAAGTACTAGACCCGTCATTTTAGCTTTTACAAATATGTGTGATTTGGTTTTGGTGGGAAAGCGTGGTATTTTCCCATGTAGGACCACACATGAATCTGTAGACTAAGCAGATATTCAAAGTGGATAAAGGTCCCATATTAAGAAAAAACTGACTCGTGTGAGATTTTAGCCATGTTATAATACTGTTACCTCCTCAAAAACAGGTTTTGTTTCATTCGCACATGTTTGAGTAACCCTTTATCATTATTTTGTCTATATCTCCAAAGCTCAAAATGCTCTGTTCCACCTTGTGATGTCATGAAGTGATAGTTTTCAAGTAAACAGCTTCTGCCATTGTGTCCTTGGGTAAGACAGTTCATCCACTTTCCTGATGGTAAAGCATTATATTTGAGCCATAGACTGTATAAAGAAGTGGACTACCCATAGCGTTCAGCTCCAGTCGAATTTAGAGCCAAGTTCCATATTTGGAAATCCGACCGCGAGTATCATAGCAACCAAAGAGCCAATCCAGAGTGACGTTGTAGAAAGTAACATTCTCCATTTAAACACCGTAAAACCTGAAACAGCGTCTGAAACGTAAAGGTAATGTTAATGGAAATGGAAATGAGGAGCTTGTTTTAACAGAGGACATACCTGCTTTGCTTTAGCATTTGTTTATCTAAGGGGGTATCCCATAATGCTTTGCGATGTGATGTCACAATCTATTTTTAGCAACTGTGAAAAAAGCTGTTGGTGGTGGTCGGAGAGGCACATATTGGCAGCCACATTTCCCTGAATCAACCACAAGGGAGTTGATTAATTCACTCCTCAAGAATCAAGAGAGAATGAATAATACCATGTAAAGTGGTGTAAAGGTGCACTGTGTAACTTTTCTGGTGGAGGGTATGTCACATATTTGTATTCATGCGGACAGACATGGACATTAATTAAACGCATTTACATTACATTTATCCAATCCCAGCTGGTTTTATTGCTCAAAAATACTTGTCCCTGTGACGTCAACTATTTGTTTCCATGGCGATATGTAGTAGGTGGCAGATTCTCAACCGGAAAAGTTGCATAGTGCATCTTTAAAGCAGACCTATGGACTTTTCAAAGCTTTTAACCATGCTATAGTTGTTTCCCATTCTCATTTAGCTTCTCGAGGATGTTTTTGGAGTGATTCGTGCAGGTTTGAGCAATTTTTAATCGCTTATTTATATTATAATTGCTACTTGCTAATGTTTGTTGCGATGACGTTTACGGTGACGTCAGCTCATTGGACACCTCCGTTTTTTTAACACAGGAGTTAGCTGAGTTTTTTCTTTTATTCAGTTGTTTTAGATGAATATTGCAATTTAAAATGTCCAAATTATAACATAATGACCCACGGGTGTCATAGATTATAACTATATAGCAAACATAAGCACAATAGGTCCACTTTAAATTATCTTGAAAGCTACTGCCAATCCAAAACCACAAAATACAATTGCGTACAGCACTTTTGACCACCACCAAAGTGTGTATCCGTTTTGTGTTTATTTTCCTGTTTAACACCGGACTGTAGGATGTCTGGCCTCTGGTAATGACAGACTGTGCAGCGGTCAGTGTATTTGAGTCCACAGCAGACGTGGACATCGTGTGGTCAGTCCGCTTTGAGTCCACTGTTTTTATAATGTCAGCCCTGATCAGAATGTACAGCCGGACATGACGCAGAATGTGCTCTCGGAGAGGACAGGAGAGTTCATTGGCACAGACAGATACAGTAAGGCCTTTTAGATAGATGAGGCTTGTAATTTATACTTTTTGTGCAGCAGTGATCAGATCTGTTTGGGGGTAATTATGGTCCACTTTAGTTTCTCTGATATTACACAAAGAAACGGCTCTTTGTTTATTTTTAATCTTGTTTTGGACTACGGGATGCGCTTATTTTGCCGATTTGACGAGCAGCCATAATACGCTCTGCAACCTTTCAGTTTATAGTCGCGCGCTCTAAATACTAAGCCACTTTCTCCATCAATATATAGCGCTTTTCCACTTTTCTATATCATTAACCCATTCACACACACTGGGAAGAGGTGGGTTAAGTGTCTTGCCCAAGGACACAACAACAGCATTCGTCCGTGGGAGCTGGAATCGCACCGCCAACCTGTGGGTCAGTGGATCTCACCGCTCAACCGATGATGTTTATGTTGAGAGTCGGATTCGAACCGCCAACCTTCAGATCAATGGACAAACACCCTGCAAAAAATTAGCTACTGTCGCCCCACGTCATCGTAAATTATTGGGGAAATCTGTATTCTTTCTTTCTTTCTTCATTACGGTTGTGTCTGTAATGAGTCATAGAAGTTATTTATTCAATCCTCTACTGCTCAAATCTTATCATACTAAAAATAACCCCAAAAAAATACCTGGAAATACAAAAAAAAAATGACCCGTGATAAATTTTGACGCACAAAACATATTGCTCCATCGAACATATATTGAATGAAAAGTTGATGGTTGTTTCCTCATCAAAAACAAACCTGGAGTTTTTGTTTTGTTTCATTCACACAAACGCTAACTGAAAACACTCCACCTTGTGATGTCATCATGTGGTATTACAGGAAGTGCTCCACTGTGTTTTTAAACTCCATACATCTTCACTAGAATCATTTGGATAATTTCAGCACTAGCATTTGCAAACTCCACTGAACTAAAGGTAAAACGTAGCTGTTAACTTGAAAACTACCACATGACATCATAAGGTGGAACACAGCATTTTGAGCTTTGAAGATGTAGACAGACTGATAATAAAGTGTTACCCAAACATGTGTGAATGAAACAAAACATAACTCCGGGTGTGTTTTTGATGACGTAACAGCATTATAACATGACTTAAAGCTCACAAGAGTCAATTTTGCGCAACACCTTTAAATCGCCCTAAAAACACATTTTTGTATCCCTTTAAATATGCGTTGCCGTTGTGACGTCATAAGAAAACCCGGCCAGAACAGAGCTGTAACTCCCGTCTCAGTTCAGCTCATTAACGTCGTCGCCCTCACATATGAGTCGGCCGCCGCATGAGGAGTGTTGTTTGTGCTGTTAATGAAAAAACCTGAAAATGAGAAGCAAATGAGACAAATGTCACAAGAAATGAAACTATGTGAGAACTCGATGGTTGTCGGAAATGCTGAACGGTATAAAACACATGCAAACAGATCAGGGACACTTTGTAAACGATAAGCACGATGAGATTTGACTGTCTTTTACTTCTTGCCGTAATTAATTGAGTGATACCAGTCTCTCCGGAGCAGATTAAGGCAGGGGAAGTTTATTTATACAGCACAGTTTGCAGTAATTCAAAGTGCTTTACAGAATAACAAAGGCATTAAAATCACAATACAAACAAATCAGAACATAACTCATCATAAAATTAACTTTAAAGCAGACCTATTATGCAAATTCGATTTTTCACAGCTTTTAATCGTGTTATAGTTGTTTCCCCTCAGCATTTACTCACTTCAGAGTGATTGGTGCATGTTTGAGTCAGCTTTAGTCACTTATTTTCAAGACACAATATCACCGGTCAATCCTCACTTTCACAACTTTATATTGTGATTATTCAAACAAGTTAGAGAGCAGTAGTAGTAGTAGTAGTAGCAATAGTAGCAGTAGAAGTAGTAGCAGTAGCACCAGTAGCAGCAGTAGTAGTAGTAGTAGCAGTAGCAGCAGTAGTAGCAGTAGTAGCAGTAGCAGTAGTAGTAGCAGTAGTAGCAGTAGCAGTAGTAGTAGCAGTAGCAGCAATAGTAGCAGTAGCAGCAGTAGCAGTAGTACCAGTAGCAGTAGTAGCAACACTAGCAGCAGCAGCAGTAGTAGTAGTAACAGTAGCAGTAGCGATAGTACCAGTAGCAGTAGTAGCAGTAGCAGTAGCAATAGTAGCAGTAGTAGCAGTAGTAGTAGTAGTAGTAGTAGCAGTAGTACCAGTAGCAGTAGTAGCAATAGTAGCAGTAGTACCAGTAGTACCAGTAGCAGTAGTAGCAGCACTAGCAGTAGTAGTAGTAGTAGTAGTAGTAGCAGTAGTACCAGTAGCAGTAGTAGCAATAGTAGCAGTAGTACCAGTAGTACCAGTAGCAGTAGTAGAAGCACTAGCAGTAGTGGTAGTAGTAGTAGTAGTAGTAGCAGTAGTACCAGTAGCAGTAGTAGCAATAGTAGCAGTAGTACCAGTAGTACCAGTAGCAGTAGTAGAAGCACTAGCAGTAGTAGTAGTAGTAGTAGTAGTAGCAGTAGTACCAGTAGCAGTAGTAGCAATAGTAGCAGTAGTACCAGTAGTACCAGTAGCAGTAGTAGCAGCACTAGCAGTAGTAGTAGTAGCAGTAGCAGTAGCAGTAGCAGTAGCAGTAGCAGTAGCAGTAGCAGTAGCAATAGTAGCAGTAGTAACAGTAGTAGCAGTAGGAGCAGTAGTAGTAATTTTGAATTCCAGCACTACTTCCTCTGATGGGCTTTGTCTAATTGAGCCACACTTCTAGCTGTGATTGGGGTTTGGACCTTGGACTTGTGGGACTTCTAAAAAAATATGGCCCCTTTTAAAAAGCGATGAATATTTTATGGCCGATGAGGACCGCTATTAACCATAAAGACCTATTGTTCAGTTTTACCTCAAGGTCAAAACTTTTACACCATTCACTCTGTCTCTGCGTCCTTGTCCATATCCCAGTACAGTACATCATAAAACAAGTCACCAAATTACAAGGACAGGTTTCATATTAACCTCTAGTATTTCTGTAAAACCCGCTTTAAAGAGGGAGTATTTTACTTCTACAGAATATCAACTGCTAACACAAAACATATTTAGATCACCATGTTTCCTTTTATTGTTTTGAAAATGCTATATTCACCGAAAACAAGGTATTTAACAAGTTTCACTATCATTTCTGACACTATGAGTCTTCTTTTCCTTTGCTCTCCACGCTAAGTCACTCCCCCTTCAGAGCGCTATCATAACACAATCAGCGTGCGTCCTGCTAATGAAACTACTGCACATCAAATCAGGTTAATGAAGTGTTGTGTATAGTTTTCTATCATGTTTTTGTATATTTATGGAGAATTGTCGTGTGGAAGCATAGGTGATGTAGGACTGTGGGCGGAGCCTTGTACAGAATCTAACAGCTAACCATAAGGAGGGTTCAGATAGCCCCCGGGAGAAATCACTAATATACTCAAACATGCATGGATGACGTTTAAAACCTCTTCAGGCATGTTTTTGATGAGTGAACAATATTATAACATGGTAGAAAGCTAAAAAAAAAAAAAAAAAGCATCATACCCCCTCTTTGATTATAAAAGCTCTGTGATAATGAGTGACATAAAAACTGTAATGGTGAGTTTCTACCTGAGGCGTGTGTTGTGCTGCTGCTGTGCTGTTGGTGTTTCTAGTGCACAGATCTGTCTTGTGCGTCGTCATGTGTCCAGTGTCCAGTGTACTGCAAAAATAATAAATAATACAAGTAACAAGGAGGGACGGTTTTCTAATAGAGACCATTGAACAGTGTGTTACTGTTACAATTATTATTAGATATAGACAGACTGATAGAGAGAGAGAGAGAGAGAGAGAGAGAGAGAGAGAGGATATATACATAGATGGATGAATGGATAGATGGATAGATAGGTAGATCGATGGATAGATAGATGGGCGGACGGATGGATGGATAGATAGATAAACAGATAGAGGATACATAGATTCATTAGATGGATAGATAAATAAATAGATAGATAGATAGATAGATAGATAGATAGATAGATAGATAGATAGATAGATAGATAGATAGATAGATAGATAAATAGATAGATAGATAGATAAACAGATAGAGGATATATAGATAGACGATAGATAAATAGATGGATGGATGAATGGATGGATGGATAGATAGATAAACAGATAGAGGATACATAGATACATTAGAAAAGATAAATAGATAGATAGATAGATAGATAGATAGATAGATAGATAGATAGATAGATAGATAGATAGATAGATAGATAGATAGATAGATAGATAGATAGATAGATAAATTCATAGATGGATGGATGAATGGATAGATAGGTAGATCAATGGATAGATAGACAGACGGATGGATGGATAATGATAGATAAACAGAGGATACATAGATAGATAGATACATATATAGATAGATGTGGCTCTGTGTGTGTCATTGTTTTAAATAAAGACCAGCAGATAAGCAGATTATTACTATTATCCATTAAATGACAGTAAATCCTCAATGTCCCAGTTTAAACGCTGCAGTGCTGCTGGTCACTGTAGCCAAAGTCTGCAAAAAAGAGAGCTCTCCCTCCTCTCCTCCTCGCTTCTCCATCTCTTCCTCCTGTCACCCTCTCCTTTCTGCACCTTACCCCTTCCAATCTCACTCCACTCCTGTCACTCCTGCTGTTTCTCCTTGCATCCTCCTCCCTTTTCTCTCTTTTCCGCCACTAATCCTTTTTATTGTCCCGTCTTCGTCCTCCCCTCTCTCCTCCTCCTGTCTCCCCTCCCCCTTTCCCACTCTCTCTCTCTCCTGTCTATACTTAGAATTTTTAAATCTAAATAAAAAAATGTTGAAATTGTATATTTAAACAGGGTCAACGTTCTATATATGTTGCTCCCCCCTCATCACTCCTCTTCTGTCAAACTATATCTCCCTCTTCTCTCCCTCTTCCTCTACCCCACACCTCCTCCTCATCCCCTCTAACTCTTTTTCATCCCTTCTTTCATCCTTCCCTCCTCCCGTCTCATCCTTCCCCTCCTCCACTGGCACAGCAGCTGGCCACATCCATATTTATCCACAGCTCTGTCTCTCTGAGCCTCGTCCTGCTTGGTTTGGTTTTCTCTCCTCTCTCAGTGTCTGCTTTTAGATGATCTATTCATCTCTGGACTCTCTTGGGCCTTTGTTAAAGCATTTGTCAAACAATTTTCACATTATACCAGAGGAGAAATATGATCTTTAGTTTTTATTTATTTTATTTGATATGATCCTGATGAATTATGCGCACAATTGCCTACTGATTATAATTTGAATCCATTTTCCGTGCTATATCCTGGTCCTCCTTCGCTATTTTTATACTATAATATACTTTAATGGTAAATACTGTGCATTGATTAGGCCATATTGTTGTTGTTGTTGATGCATAACACTCAAAGTCTCACACAATGCATCAGGAAAAAATAGTGAGTAGCAATGATTGACACTTGACAGTTTGATTATTGCTCTGCTGATTGTGGCTTGTCGTTGGCAAGACACTTATATGAAATCTCCCCTAATGTCTTAAAATATATAGTAAAAGAGCTTTGCATCAAGGAACCATCCATTCACACACACACATTCATACACCAATGTACACAGACACTCAACCAATGAAAGATGTTTATGTCAAGAGCTGGATTCGAACCGGCAACCTTTGTATCAGTGGATAAACACCGTGCCAGTGGAGCTACATATATATAGCCTATTTGAGTGCACTAATTAACACAGCCTCATATTAAGACATGAATTGGAGCGGGTAAACATTCGTAAAATCTGTTTTCCTCTTAAGAAGTAGTCGACGCACTCAACACATCCAGGAGCATTAACATTTGACAGAAGAGTGAAAAGTGAAACTAATACAAGAATCAAATAATGTACTGTATAATATAGAAATAAGCACTATCATAAACACTTCCTTTACATTCAGTTGTGCTCAGCAGTGGATGATGTTCTCAATGTTGTTACTTAAGTAAAACCAGAGCAAAGAAATTCTCAAGTAAATATAAAAGTACCATATGAAAAAATCTAAGTAAAAGTATCTGTTTAAAAATGGACTTTAAGGGTAAAAAGGTCAAGTATTTTGCACAGAATTTGAGATTTAATAAAGCAAATGTAGTGATTTTGATAAAGATTTGTGCTGAATTTTGTTGAGTAGAAACAATTGAATCAGTATTTTTTTCTAGCTGCTTTTATTTGTATATTTTTGTTTGCTAAAATTACGAACGTGTTAAAATTAAACCCCTCAATCCTTCCAGTAGGTCTCAAATAATAATAATAATAATAATAATAAAAAAAAATACTTTCACTTTTCAGTCTTGTTCAAAAATGTAGTGTAGTAGAAAGTACAAATACCTGCTCTCCAATGTACTGAGGTAAAAGTGAAAGTATCCAATTTAAAGTACAGATACCTAAAATTTTGCTTAAGTAAACTGTCTACTTTTACTATGTTACATTGCACCATGGCTGTGATTAAATGCGTCTAACATCGAGATCAGCATCAAAAATTATAATCTGACAAAAAAATGTCTTTGCGTTCTTTATAATCCCGGCGACGACCAACCTGTAATCTCACGTTCCTCCTGCAGTGTTTAATAAATCATAGACGACTTCACCCTCAGATGTTGCTGCTGCTGAAATAATGAACTGTCAATCAAACTGCCCTGTGTAGTAGTGTTTTGTGTGTGCTGACATTAGCGTGACGAGTATCGACAAAGGCCCTTAGCTTCTGACGGCTAATCCATAAATGCTCCGCCACATGCTAGCTTCGACACACCGAGAACTGCACCGCGGGCCAGAACTGACATCTGACCTATGTTCAGGAAGCTAAATCAGCAGCCGCTACCATCCATCAGAGCTAGCTTCAAGTCTCATACAGGGTTATTACGATGAGTTATACATTTTGGCATAGTTTTTGTAATAATTTTATGGAGGTGGGGTACCCGATAGGGCTGAACCAATTGCGGAAAATATCTGGATTTGTGAGTAGATTTGCGACGTATGTTTTTAGTATAGGATTGTGCTCAACGTTGACATTTTAAACACGCAAGAAATAACAAACATCTGAATAAACTGACAAACTAATACAAGAATCAATCAAACTATAAGGTCAGACGAGTCAATAGGTGGGGGAGCAAAGTAGTCTGCTGTTGCGGGCCCCAGGGTTTTAGGGGCCCAGAATTTAACCCTCTTCCTATTAAATTATATTACAGGGAGGCCCATGTGAGGTTTCTTGCTCCGGACCCCCAAATTTCTGTCGATGGGCCTGTACAGCGCTAGGAGTTTGAATGCAGAATAGACATTTTGTTGTTTGTGGAGGAAATAGTTGCACTTCAAACATGGCCGCCTTTGGGATTTGCTAATTGCGTCGATTCAAAATGCGATTTCAGTTTGATTGCAATTAATCTCGCCGCTCTATACCAGACGTTATTCTTGTAAATGAGCAACTGTTGTTTTGATATTGTAAAAGTAGCGCTCTAGCACACATAAAACCACACGGAAAGACAGCTATTTGCTTTCTGCATCCAGTAATAAATGTATTGACCGCAAACCCGCAAATAAGAGACTGTACGTTTTTGTAGGAATGACTGAACTTTGGCTGTGCAACTTCCCAAAAGTGAATGCATCTGAATACAAGTTAGGAACTAGTTTTAAATACCTATTTCCTCTTTCCACAATTTTAAGCTCAAGATATTATTGTCTCATTTATAACATACCAGATTTATTTGTTCATCCTATTATTATTATTATTATTCTCATCCAAGCTGTTTCTTCAGTTCTGGTCAGATTGTGGGTGAACACTGCCTTATATCTGTCTGAAGGAAGGGGCTAACGACACTGAAATTAACACTGAAACTGTTTTTTTTTTTTACTATTTCTGTTTGTTAGCTCGGTTTAGTGAACAACAGTAAGTGTGAACTGTGTCTGAGTCATATATTGGGTAATGATTCAAGCCCTTAATGGGTGCTCTCACACCTATTAGCTTAATGGCTAACAGTATTGTTTTTTTTTTCTTATTTTGATTTAGGCCTGATAATGGACTTATAAATAGGAGATAAATGATGTTTAAGACCCTCATTCCTGTTCAAAGATGGATTGTCTTTCCTAACAAAAATTGCCTCTTTAACTCCCATCTAACACCATTTTTTCTTTACCTCACTATCTTCAAATAAGTGGTTAGTGACGTTGAGACGGAGATGCACAGCAGATTGGGGTCCTGAGCTGTTCTCACTGTTCATAGATCGTCTTATGGAGTGGCTGTTTTGTTTCTCCATTCACTGCAGTCTTCAGTACACTATTATCACTGTTAACCTTGTCTCCTTCTGATTGAAAACGTGACCATTTTACAAATATATAGTCTTGAATATTTACATGGAAAAAATCAGTTACAGGCCGTTTCATTATGCCCCTCAAATCTGGAAATCCACAATCTTTCAAACTACCCGCAGTAACCTTGAGACGTCCAAAGAACTGTTGAATATAGTACCTGAAGTGTACAGAAAGAGACATCGAAGACAGGCGCAAACATCAAGCAGGATTCTCTTATCTCAAACTCAGCAGCTCCTCAGTGCGGGGAAATCGTAAAAAAAAATAAAAAAAATCTTTGATAGAAATAACAGTCTACAGCACACAGAGGTATAAACATCTATCTTCTTTAAGGTGAGAGAGATATAAAAGCTTTCTCCATAGATCGGCACCATTTTGGATGTTTAATATTTAACCGAGGCATATCCGCCCCCATGGGAGACACTAAGGGGGAAAATAAGCCGGTGGAGATGATGGGCCGTGCGCAAAAGCATGGCGTAAACAGTGTTATGGAGATGCGTTCTATAAAAGGTAAACAAAAGTGTGATTCAAAGTGCACAGGGATAAGATGTTATAAACTGAGCCGATAATGTACAGTGGATTTGAAGATGTAAACCACTGCAGTTTTGCTGTTAACCAAAACGATTTATGTCAGTCTATAACTTTTCTGGTTCCTGGAGATGTTCTGGGACAGTTATCCACTTATTGCTTGTTTTCTGTTGATGAATTTGTTTGTCTATTATTAACGATTGTCTGTTAAATTGTGGATTTTCTAATTTTCTGTTGGTTAAATCAATTATTGTGTTCAGCCCTGAGAGGGAACTGCTGCTGTGATTTTGGGCTTTACAAAAATAAACTGAATTGAATTGGTTGAGCATCCTCCACCTGCTTGTTGTCATGGAGATGTCATTGCTTTGCTTAGAATGTTCTATAGTATGGCATTAAACTGGCATATTAGACTTTATTTGTTGTTAGATTGTTTTTTTCCCGATTTAACATTTTTTAAGTTTAGATTTGGACATATATTTAACATGTAATGAAAGGCCTGTGCGCTTTTGTTTAAATTTAAAGCTTCACTTTGTAACATTTCTGGTTGAGGGTCCGAAATCTGCTTGTCTCCATGGAGATGTTATTGCTTTACCAGTGTTGTTCCACAGTTTGTCTTTAATTCAGTTACAGGTGAAACTGTGTCATGATCCGCACCGTCTGTTCCACATTTTACTTCCTGTCCTGCTCCTTCCTTCCCTCACCTGTTGGAGCTGGGCTGAGCTCCTGGCTCCTCCTGCGCACACCTGCAGCTTATTAGCACAATCACCACCACCTGCCATGTATAAGAGGAGCCAGGACTAGACACTCAGGGCGAGATCATCTGCGTATCACACCCTGTTCTGTGCCAGATCGTATGTGCGTCTCCACCCAGCTTGCTGGACCATCTCAGCTCCAGCACTCCCGGCTCAGCTCCGACCCTGCTTCCACCCTGCTTCCCAGCCCTAGTACTGTCTTGTTTCGTCTCTGCACTCCACGACCCCAGACCCTGGTTTGCACTCTGCGCCCTGCCCTGGTGCTGCCCGCATCGTCATCTCCGCTACACTCCACGTTCCGCTCCTGGATCCTGGCCCACGCCTCACCTCCTGCTCACCGCCGGATCTACCCTCGAACTGTACTATTTGTCATTTCTATACTGTAAATACTGTACTACTGTAAATATTCCCCGAGTCTGCACTCTATGGTCCGCTACACCCACCGTTACAACAGAAATATGCATTCTTACTGTGAGCAGACTCGCCTCTCCACAGATCTAACCTTGAACTTGATCTAGTGGTGTCTCCTGTTTGTCTCCATGGAGAAAGACAAGTTTAATGCCACACGGTGGAAAATCTTAGACGAAGTGAAAAACATGACCATGGAGACAAGCTGGTACACCTGCCACAAGCCTGGAACACCCTAGGGAGGTGTTCCATGTCCCACCGAGAAGAGGCCCTGGGGAAGATCCAGGACACGCTGGAGGGACTATGTCACACCGAAGGAGCTGGAGGACGTGTCTGGGGTGAGGGAAGTCTGACAGTCCTTGCTTGGACTGCTGTCCCCGCAACTGGGCCCCGGATAAGCAAAAGAAAATGGATGGATGGAAGTTACATTGTGTGCCATAGTGTAACAAAACCACATTTTATTTATTTGTCTTTATTCATACAGAAAAATAAAAACAAATAAAACAAATAACGACATAAGCCCATTTAACAGTCTGCACGTATTTATATCTCCATAATCCGGTATAGAACAGTTAATGATAATATGTTTTAATTACGAATGTGGTGTCAAAAAAGCCTATATTTGGTATCTAAATCCTGTTTCAATTTTAGTATCTTGACTTCACTAATCTGACTTAATGAAATAAACCTTAGACGCCATCCATCCATCCATCCATTTTCTTCTGCTTATCGAGGCCAGCAGTCTAAACAGGGACTCGCAGACTTCCCTCACCCCAGACACATCCTCCAGCTCCTCCGGTGGGGCTCCCAAGGCGTTCCCAGTCTGGCCGAGACACACAGTCCCTCCAGCGTGTCCTATGTCTATCATCATGAAACCCTAAATGTCCTTATATAAACAAACACACGTAAGGCCCGATACAAGTCAATCAATTCATCGCAACTGATCGATTTTTGAGATAATCATCAACTAATTTAATAATGCCGTAATCGTTTGTGTAGACTTCCCATCGTATTCCCAATCTAGCCCTGCATTGCGGATCACACTGATGCAGAGTGGCAGGCAGCACACAGGCCTCATTAGAGACATTTGTTTAATTTAGAGCTCAGTTCAACTCCTACATCCACTATTCATGCCCCTCTCATCAATATGCAGCAGACGCCCTCTCAACTCATAGCACTGAATTAACATGCACGGTTTTATATATAGGCATGGCATATTATCTAGAGGACATAGTGTATTTTCCTCATACCATATGTGTCTTTATGAGTCGCATTTCCACTGTGTAAATTAAGGTTTAATGATAGCACTGCCGCCTCATCACCATCTGATAAGTAGATGTATATCAATGTAATATCAATTATAAAACACCCTGGGATGTTCTTTCAATACAAATTATCATTACGTACATCGGAATAGACAGGTGTGATACAAAACAGCAGGAGGCTAGACTAAGAGCTAAGGTACCAATGTTGAAATAAAGTTAGATGAGAAAATGCACAGATTTTTGGTACAGGTAGGGAAGAAATACAGTGGTCCCTCGTTTATCACAAGGGTCATGTTCTAAAAAGTCGTCAGCTTTGTTTTTTACAATTATTCTCTATGTTTTTGTCTGTAAAACCCCTCGCCACACACTTTATACACTTTTCTCACACAGGCATTAACATTTTCTCACATTTCTCTCTTGTTTAAACTCTCTCAAAGTTCAAACCTTCATAGGCGTCTTTGTCGGTGCAGAACGTTTCATCGACATTGTGGGTTTTGTTGGGGAGAAAACAAATTGCAAACGTACAGCACTTCAGAGTCACACTGCGGTACAACATTTATGTAAATTTGTCTGAACACATTCGGCACGGAGGAGACTGATGGACAATGGTCTACAGTCCAACAGCCAATCAGGACGCACAACACAATGCACGTTCATACGCTGTGAAAAAGTATGTAAAACTGCACCAAAAAATCCACAAAACAGCGAGACTGCAAAAGGTGAACCACAATATAGTGAGGAACAACTGTATTATAAAACTTGAACTATGTCAGAAGATTTAGATTATTGTGTTGAGACATTAAAGAGGAGGTATTTTATGTCTTTGAGGTATTAACTGCTGCCACATAACATATTTAGATCACCATGTTACCTTTTTTTCAACATTTTTCAGTACAATGAAAACAAAATGAAAAAAAATCCAACCTTTTTAAGTGTATTTTCTGGCTAAAAAGTGACACCATGGGGCTTTAAACATCTAACTCATTTTCACCTGTAGCGTCTCCTTAAAATTACTGAACGACCTTTACAAAGTGCACCTCTTGTATTTGTGCAGAGGCTGATTGAAAGGAGAAAAGTGTAAATGATTGAAAAGCAGCACAAGCGCCCCCTGCTGGGCTCTGCTCCGTCAGTTTTCAGCCCAGCGGTCTCCTCTGTGTGAGACCACTTTAACTCAGCCCTTCACTCAACACTACAGTCAAATCACCTGGACTCACCTGTGGCATTATGAAACCTCTACTGTGGCTTTGACTGGGGATTCATTAAAGGTGCACTATGTCGCTTTTCTGCTGGGTCTGCTGGGTCATGCTTATCTCCAATTGCTTTGCCTTGTTACATAGTTTGGCATTAAATTAGAGATTTTGTGGTGCATTCATTTCTATTTTGACTCTGTACTCTATATGTTTGACGTCTATCCACCTTGCACTTCGAGCCCAACACCCAATTTCACTGTGAGGGACGAAAACATTTATCTTATCTTGTCTGGAAAGTTCCACAGTATGGCATTAAACATATCTTTCACGGATTTATTTATTAGAGGTTTATTTAGTGCTCAAATAAAAAGGCCTTCTCAGTCTGCACAGTCTTGCCTGTAAATAGTCTCACCTGTAACTTTATCAGGTATTATAGAGGTAAATAAGTTTAATGCTGTACTGTGCAACATTCCAGGCAAAACATTAACATCTCTATGGAGATAAGCAGGTGGCAGACCCTCCACCAGAAAGTTACATAGCTCAACTTTACGTATTACCCAGATCCCTTTGAAATACACCACCATTCAATGTTTTTTTTTTTACTACTTTCTATATTTTAGATACATGCAGAAAACATCAAATATATGAAGCAAGATATATGGAATTATGTAGCAAAGAAAAAATGCACGCTCCGCTCCAACAGCTACATTAACCTTGTCATTTCTAAAGCCCACACAGCTTTTGTCCGCTCTTCATTTCAGTTCTCTGCAGCGACTGGAAGCATCTACAGCAGACTTTAAAACTTAATTTGTTCAATCCAGAGTATTTTACAGGCTCAGCGCACATGCTTTTAACACGTTTATGTCTTTAAGCCGCAAATGTTTCAGTGTCTCATGTGCTGATTCACTGTTTCTCATTATGACTGATGTGTGAGTGTTTGTGAGTGTGTTCTGCTTGTGCTGTTTTATGCTGCTTCTCGAACAGCTCATTGTTGCAAATGAGCAGGTTTTCTCAATTGAGTCACCTGGTAAAATGTCAAATAAATAAATAAATAAATAAATAAATAAACAATTAAATAAAGAAATAAATTTGTAAATAAATTTATAAACAATTAAATAAATAAATACATTTGTAAATAAATAAATAATTAAATAAATACATTTGTAAATAAATAAACAGTTAAATAAAAAATATGTAAATAAATAAACAATTAAATAAATAAATACATTTGTAAATAAATAAACTATTAAATGAATAAATACATTTGTAAATAAATAAATAAATACTTTTTTTTTGGTAATAATTTTATGCTCAGATTGTCAAAGTAGCCACCCTTTGCTCTGTTGAAAAATATTTAGTAGAGCTATTTAATTTATTTTCTTTACTAAATAATTCCATATATCTTGCTTCATATATTTGATGTTTTTGATGTGTAAAATGTAGAAAATAGTACAAAAAATAAAAATAAAAATACATTACATTCAGACAGTCTGCAGACACTAGGGGCAAGGTGGGTTAAGTGTCTTGCCCAAGGACACAGCAACAGCATGCATCTGTGGGAGCTGGAGTCACACCGCCACACAGCTGCGATTGTTTTGACTCGTAGCGTACATTAGCATACATCTCTTTCATAACACTGACAGTTACACGGCTCACGATCCTACTTTTATCTTTGCTTATTCGAATGCAGTGAAATAAACCCTCTTTTCAGTGTTTTTAAGCTCTGCCACCAACTCCTATCAGTACAGACCCCCAAACAAGGCTCTTTTCACTTGTGTTTATGTATGTATGCAGTGTGTGGGGGCTGTTTTGACATATTTAATACATTCTCCCCGTGCTTTGACAGTGACAGGCATTCATGTTGTGAGCTATTTGATGTAAACCAACTCAAGAAATGCTCTTTTTGCGGTCTCGGAAAGGCGGTCTGCGTCTCATCACTCACGCGGGGGTTAAATAAATGACTAAGTGACTGGGAGATTAATGGCGAGCATATTTTTTCACTGACATCGCAGCGCCAAATAAACAACTACAGGGAAAAACAAGATGGATGTGCGGAGAGCAGACGAGCGCTGGAAAGAGAGAGTACGCTCAAAGTCAAACCAAAGCTGCTACCACGCTCCTTAATCAGTCACTGGCGCTGTGGCGAACTATATAAAACATGATTTGTGTTGTCCCCACATACAAGTAAGTATTGGCATTGCTTCAAATTCTCTGCACTAACAAGCAGATAAATTATTTGGTTTCCCAGTACCACCAGGGCTAAATCTCATCCTAAGAAAAGTTTTAAAGAGGAGATGTTATGCAAAATTGACTTGTTTGGTGTTTTTTTCCCATGTTATAACGTTTTTTTCTCATCACAAACATGGCTGAAGATGTTTTAGATGTCATCCATGCGTGTTTGAGGAGTAATTTAGCGATCTCTCCTGGGCCCACGCTGATTGTGTTAAGTTAACGCTCTGAAGGGGGAGTGACTTAACATTTTATTGCATTTTCAAAACAATAAAAGGTAACACAGTGATGTAAATATGTTATGTGTTAGCAGTTAATACCCTTAAACCTGGACTAAACAACAATTGAAGCAAGATGCACTGTGTAATTTTGTGTTGGACTGTCCATCACTTGCTGGTTTTCCAATGCAAATATGTTTACTTTGCCTGGATTGTTCCGCCCTATGGCTTTTTACACATATCTATCTTGCATTTATCCTTTTAAAGGCATTTTACTGCTCTATAATACCTTCAGCGTGCATTCTTACTATGAACGGGCTCGCCTCTTCGCAGATTTGACCTGTAGCTCGTCCTGGTGGCCTCATCCTTTTGTTTGCATGGAGATAGACAAGTACAATGCCACGTGGAATATTTTAGATTAGCGATAGCATCTCCAGGGACAAGCAAGTGATGCGCATTGGGCATCTTTAAATTATCATGACTCAAGACCTCTGACAGAGAACCATTCATATTCATTTACTCTGCCAACACATGCATCTATATTTAGACTTTGACGAAGTGAATACAGCTTTATAATCCGCCACTATGCACAAATGTAATAAAATAAAGCCAATTTGACAGCTGTTACGCATTAAAGATGTTCAAAACCACTGGTAAAGTTCTGATATTATGGTTTATTTCATGTTATAATGCTGTGACGTCATCAAAAACAAACCTGGAGTTGTGTTTTGGTTCATTCACACATGTTTGAGTACTTTTATTATTAGTCTGTCTACATCTCCAAAGCTCAAAATGCTCTGTTCCACCTTGTGATGTCATGAAGTGGTAGTTTTCAAGTTAATGTCTACCTTTTACCTTTTATTCAGAAGAGATTGGCCATTTAAGGCAATTCCTGAAGTTGTCCAAATGATTCTAGTGAAGGTGTATTGCGTTTAAAAACACAGTGGAGCACTTCCTGTATTACCACTTTATGACATCACGAGGTGGAACAGAGTGTTTTCAGTCTGAGAGAAGAACTCAGCTTAAATATGCAGGGTTTGTGTGTTAAACATGTGCGAATGAAACAAAAAGCACAACTCCAGGTCTGTTTGCGACGAGGAAACTTTAAAACATAGATCAGAAAATAGTTTAATACGTGCGCTTTAAACATCTCCGTCAGCCAACACAGTTCAGTCGTCTATTTACCACAAAACCATTGCCCGCACGACAACGGAATCAGTGTAGCGCTTTTTCCACGTTTTTATATTTTATTTTACAGCCCAAGTATGAAATATGTCGTTGCTGTCTGCGGGGTGATGTATTGGCGTTGGGAGGAGGCCTTTGCGATTATATCATGAATCAATAGGAAGCCAGTATTACGCCGTACTTACTTCGTCCATTACAGAGGTTGATGGATATGTAATTTCCACATTCTCCGGATAGCTCCAGTCTTGTGTGAATGTGTTTTGTAGATTTATGAGTAAAGACATAATCGGAGGCGTTATGATGAAATAGCCCAAACGACAGCAACAATAACTGTGTTTTATTTTATGTGCGGCAGAGGCTAAATATATCAGAGGAGGAACGCCGCAGGAGTTTTATTACACTGGTTTATTGTGGTCGATGCAGATTGCGGCTTCAGAGATATGATTATCCACATCTCCACAAAAAGGCTATATACATTTACATGCAGCTGGGTAGGAAATGCGAGGTATTGTGAGGCAAAGCGGGGATACCTGGTTTTCAAACTGTCAAATAAGAAAGGAGGTGTTTAAAGATATCAAACTATAGCCTCTCTTTGATACATATTCACACGCATGGGTTTTTGAGCATGTGTACAGCTCATAAACTGTATATATAAATGGACATAGCTAACCCGCTAGCCGCCGCGTTCCAAATAGGACGTGATCATGAGTGCGCTTCTGGTTCCATTGACTCTGGCTTTAAATTGGAAATCGGTTACTGCTGCTGTCAGGTTCATCACTTTGGTCTTAAAATGTCCGTATTAACCCGCTCTACACGCTCCTGGTGTTTTATTTCGCTATTGTGACCGTAAATCAAGATGTGAACATTAATAACAGACAAATCAGGCGCCTTCTTTCCCCAAGGTCACTCGCAGAAGTGTTAGCAACAAGTTTGATTCACAGCTTTGCTACGTGCCCGTTCCCTGCTAAATCAGAGGTGCGGGCGGGAAGGGACGTTACCTTCAACAGACTCACTCCAGATTGGCTCACGGTTGATATGATACTCGTGATCGGAATTCCAAATGTGGAACGTGGCTCCAAATTCTCCCGTATAACTGCTCTAGCCTTGATGAGTTTCATGTGACTAGATCCAAACGCTGTGGGTCTACTTCTTTATACAGTCTGTGGTACAGCATTAGATCTGCTTTTTCAGATGCTTAAACGCATCCTTTATTGTCCCTGAAGTAAAGTTTCTCCTATGCATTTGACCCATCTTTTATGGCTTATAGGACAACCTGTCAGGAGCAGTGGATCCATCTCCAGATCTTGAGCAAGGCTTGGTCAGGACTACTTAAGATGGAGGATTTTATCTACTGTACATGTTTTGTGTTTTCGGTGCAAAGGGGGGAACCAGAGTGCCCAGAGAAAACCCACCCAGACACAGAGAGAACATGCAAACTCCACACAGAAAGACTCAGGTGATAGACTATAGAACCTGGAACCTTCTTGCTGTGAGAAGAGAATACTAGTCCCTCAGCTGTCTTTGAAGTGAACCGGGCTGGACTGGACTCTCATCCCAAGAGGTGACACTAGCTCAGTTGGTAGAGTGTTTGTCCACTGATCCAGAGGTTGATGGTTTGAATCTTAGTGAGAGCAGTCAGATCCACTTACCCTAAGGTTGGCAAAGTGATTCTTCCCTGGGCAGGACACTTAACCCACCTCGCCCCTAGTGTCTGTGTGCGCTGTGTAAATGGGAGAGTGGTTCCTTGGTGTAAAGTGCTTTGAGTGCTTGGAGGGTGGAATATAAAAATGTCCAGGTTTATGAACAGCACAAGTTTTACTATTTGATGTTGAGTGCTCTGTTTTGTTTTTTTAGCTCAACATGTAGCAATGGAATTTACTTAACTTTTACCACCTTTAGCGTTATAGGAGCCAACTTCAGAGTCATACGTCATATTTGATGAAGCTGAAAGAAAATACCGACAAGTCAAGTCAAGATTTGGTACATTTTTGTTCACTGCTTCATTACTTAAGCATTTATTTGACAAAATGTTCCTTTTCAGAATGTTCCCAGAGTACATAAAGTCTGACATGGCCTTAGCAGAAATGACCTCTGATGTGCAAATACTTTGAATAACAGAGATTGTATGATAGCTTTGTACTTTCTTAGGCATTTTAATAACAGTACTTTTAAATATTAGTTCCACCTTACAGATGTTTATATAATTTTACCTAAAAGTGAAAAATGACCGTACTCTCCTGTTGCTATGAATGTCACGTATTGTATTTGATTTGAATGGTTTTATTGTTTAGGACTAGTATGTTTTAACATTTTGTAGTTTTTATGTGGTGTGGTAAAATGGATTTGGCTTTGAATACTGGACATATTTTCAAATCATAGTACTTATTGTAGTTACTGTACATTCATCTCCATGTCCTCTGATCTTGTGAGTGTAAAGATGAGTTTCGTCTCTCCCGTCTCGGAGCAGAATAAATGTGCTTCAGAGCTGAGTGGTTTTGACAGGACCCTCAGTGGGACGTTTGGACAAGTGTCTCCGAGTGTGTCAGAGCCAAATGACGCCTGGAGACGCGCTGGACAAATGAGCTGAAAGGACAGGGAACTCTGACTCTCTCCTGCTCTACCGTGGACGTATCATTAGGAGACACTGCACTGGATTCTAATGTTAGCGTCTATTTAGCAACTCAGCTAGTCTAGTCTGGGATGATTTTGGAACAGTGGAGCCAGTCCCCTTTGTTTTTATGTTGTAAATTATGAATAATCCAGAGCTGGTACCAAGCCTTGTTAAGATGAAGCTCTTCGAGGCTAACAGTTATAGCGGCGAATTTCGAGTGGAGTTGCACATTTGGAATTCCGATCATTAGTATCATAGCAAACGAAGAGTCAATCCGGAGCGAGGCTGTTCAAGATAACGCCCCTTCCCACCCGCACCGCTGGTTTAGCACGGAGCAGGAGCTTAGCAACGCTGTCAATCAAACGTGTCTCTAACGCCAGTAGGAGCGACCTCGGGGAAAGACGTCGCCTCATTTGTCTGTTATTAAAGTTCGTATGTTGAATCATGGATAAAAAAGCTAAATAAAAATGTTATATGCTTTAATATGGGGATGGCCGTTCATTTGTACGTGAAGAGATTTTCGATTTGACGTAATTCCGGGTAGCATCGGCGCTAAGTGATCAAGCAATGGGCAGAGATAGGGAATTTCGCATCTATGAATGTCTATGCGCTCTACTCAACCATGATTCCCTCAACCATTGACAAATAAGGTGTAATTGTGTGTTTAGTTGTTCAGGTATTTGGGACAGGATCAGTGGTGGAAAAAGTAGTCAATTTTGTAATTTTGTTAAGTAAAAGTATAGATTACCAACCAAAAAATACTCACATGAAAAGTGCACTTAAGTAAAAGTATTAAAGTACCCATTTAAAGTACTTTGCATAGATTTTGAGCTCTAATAAAGCTAATGTATAGATTTGTGCTGGATTTTATTTAGTAGAAATAATTGAATTGATTGTTTTTTTCTGTTTTTATTTGTATATTTTTTCTTTGCTCAAATTACGAATGTGTTAAAAAATAAACCCTCAGCCTTTTCAGCAGGTCTCACACAATAATAATTACTTTTCTGTCCAGTTAAAAAATTTAGTGGAGTAGAAAGTACAGATACCTGCGCTGAAATTTTGTGAAGTAAAAGTAAAACGTATCCACTTTAGTAAAGAACAGATACCTAAAATGTGTGCAGTTATACTTTTACTTTGTTACATTCCACCACTGGACAGGACACTTTGCTGAGGTAAATGTATAAATAATAGCTTTGCTGATTGTGATCCTCCAAGTTGTGATTTTGATTTATTGCAGCCCGTTTACATTTGGCCCACCTGCTGATCTCTGAAGCTAAGCAGGGCTGGGTCTGGTTAGTACTTGGATGGGAGACCGCTGGGAATCCCACAGTGGGCCAACAGTGTCTCTAGTGCAAACTGTCATTGTGTCCTTAGGCGAGACACTCCACCCAACCTGCCTAATATGAACGCTGTGTGTGAGTGCGTGTTGATTGTGCTTCTGTCAGTCTGTCCCGGGGCAGCTGTGGCTACAACAGAAGCTTACCGTCATAGAGTATGGAGTGAATGACTAATGACTTGAAAGCGTCTGGAAAAAGCGCTGTATAAGACTGATGCATTAATGTTTCTGTTTTTATGTTGTTGTTCGCTGTTTATGGATTGAATGTACTTAAATAATCGCAGCGAGCTTTCCAATTTCGATTTAGATTTATTGCTATGAATCTTTCAGACCTTGTACAGCAGCTTCACAGTGCATTAGACCCATATGTTTCTCTTTTTGTGTGTCTAGGTTTGATTATCAGGAGCTGCTCCATAACTCCACCTTCTGTCTGGTGCCGCGCGGCCGACGTCTGGGCTCCTTCCGCTTCTTGGAGTCTCTGCAGGTAAAATAATACACAGCATCATAAAAACATCATTACAGCTCTCTTAAGGGGATTTATGGCCTTATATATGTGGAGGAAATACGCTGTCCCCTGTACAGTAAATAAAAGCGCTGCTGTACTAGGGACTGTAATACTGCATACAATTTTGACTGAATAACTCGGAAAATGAAATCGTATATATAGAGGTTATGCGCTGAAATGGTTTGATCCAAAAAATACACCTCAATATTCAGACTGAGAGGCAGGACTATGGAGAACTTAACTGAAAAAATGTGTTTCTTTGCAAATTTTTGTCCATGGAGTTGTTGTTTTCGCCACACAATAATTATTTTCTCAACACGCGGACTCAAAAACATCTTATTTAAGGAGAAAAAGATTGTGTTAAAACATGTCTGATCCAAAGTCTGATGATTCTGAGCGCAGCCTGCAGTGTCCCTGTTGTTTAGCTAACTACTAACTGGTTTTCTACTACTGTTTACTTGATTTTCTTGTTTTAGATATCAGGTACAAACGAAAAAAATAGCTAAGTTTGGATTTTTATATTTGTCATTAGACTGTAGCAGCTCGCTCAGATTTGGGAAATGCTAATTGGTCACATTTTTATATGGCGCTTTAACATCTTCAAGGTACTCAAAGCACTTTACATCAAGGAAACACTCACCCCACACCACAGAGACACTGATTGCAAGGTGGGTTAAGTGTCTTACCAGTGATGTCGAGAGCGGGATTTGAACCGACAACCTTTGGATCAGTGGGCAAACACAACACTCACCACACCACTGTCGCCCGTTTTAGATGTGTTTTGAGCTGACACAGGAGAGACTTTCGTTACTCACCGCTGACACTTAAATATCTTTGCTACTCGCTTATAAAGTTCCAAAGGTTGTCATCCACATAACCTCTATAATATAAGATTCAGTGCAATACTGGCTCCGGGACGTCCAGGATGTGGAGACAATGGTCCAGTTGTCTTTTTAAAATGTATGTCTAACTGTGTATCATTGTGTTTGTGAAATGGATCCGGAGAATCTGGTAGGAGAACAGACATGACATAAGTTCAGCTTTATACTTTTATTTCAATATCCCTCCTGTTGTGACCAGTTACATTTACATAGCTACGTTTACTTGAGAAACTTTTTTAGAAATTGTACTTTGCAGAGTACTTTTATAGCAGCACTTTCATTCCTACTTGAGTAATATTTTTTATTGAAGTGACAGTACTCTTAGTTGAGTACATTTTTAGCTTCTCTATCCACCTCTGCTATTACTACTACTAGTACTGCTGCTATAACTTTAAAAATCATTTCTATAGCACTATACCAGCTTTTACAAACTACATAAATCACTTCAGTAGACCGTTACTTATTAGCTCTGCGCACTGTGGGGATAAACTGTGGGGGCTAATGGACAAATGTATGGCTGCTATTATCCTGACCACCATCATGCACAACAATTTATAAAAAAACGATGTAATGTAACTCTTCTACACTTATACTGTTAGTCACTATTATGAAGTACTATCCTAAAAAAATCCACATACCTAAAGGTGCACGGAGATAATTATAATTATTTTGTAGCATTAGACATATACTGTATTTTGCATTTTTTCATTTAGGCATTTTGTTGTTCTTGAAAAACATGCATTCTTACCACGAGTTAGCTCTCCTCTCCGCAGATCTTACCTCTAACTCGGCCTGCCTGTGTCCATAGAGAACAATCAGTTAAATTCCATACTGGAGTACATTCATGGACAGAAGAAGGAGCTGGCAGCCCCACCATCACCTTCACCATCAAAGTTACATAGTGCAGCTTTAGTTTATTTTCATTCTGTTCCTTTCCACTCGCTCATGTCTTTTTATGGACACATATTGTTCTGATTTACATTTGTAGTGAACACTGTAAGCCAGGAGTCCTGTTTCTGTTGGCCCATAACACAAACATACTCACGCATGTCAACACTGCAATCACTAAAGCTACATTAACTCACACTCTCTCGACTGCTTTAGCCTAGCATAGTGACTTTTTTTAAAAACCGGAAACCCAACCTGACTCAATGGGTTGTAGCTCATGTACACTAAGATCAACAAGGAAGTCAAATGTTTAGGTTTTGGTGTGGGTTTTTACAGCAGTTCTCAGCGATCTGGGCCTTAAAGTTCACATCTGCTAATGCTTTCCTCGCACCATTGTGTTAGCTTAGTCGTAAAGGCTAGTAAAATGGCTCTATTAAAAGCCACACACATTGAGCTAACAGTGCTAGCGTCTATTTCGAGGGCATTGGTGAAAAGCGCAGAGGTCTACAACAATAAGGCGACCGCAATGAAGACGTGCCACCCAAGTCGCGTCAAAGCGGGATGAACCGAAAACATGTTTTTAGATTTGGCTGCTACCCCGCTCCCTCGTCTGAGCTGCTCACTTGGGTTGCTATGGTTTCGTGAATGCATTTTTATTGTGATATGTTTGAAAAATAAACTTGGACTACGTTAAAGCAACTCCATGTAAATCTCTAGGTGGCTCTTCGATTGTTGTTAGTCCATGGAAATAGAATGTTAAAACCATACTTTGGAACATTCGCCATGGATATAGAGACGTTTTATGCCGTACAGTGGAATATTATAACCGAACATTTCCATCGAGACAAGTGGTAAGAATGAGAGGTTTGTGGAGATCCAAGCCTGATTATAGTAAGAATGCATGTTTTTCTTAGTTGTTTGGTGCAATTAAAAACAGAAAAAAACATATTATTTTGGCCTTTTTTTGGGGGTTTTTGGAGAAAAAGATTATGCAGCTAGCTTTTAAACTAAATCGCTACAAAAATACATCTACAACAGGGTGAATTAAGCCTATTTTAGTCCAACCGAACTGTAACTGGACCAAAACCAGGACTAACATTGGACCGCTGAACTCGAACTAAATTACACCTGGACTAAAAAAGGTTTAATTTGGAACTAAATTTCAGCCAGGACCAAACCAGACTAAAACAAAAGCAAATGTATTTTTCCCTAACTACTGGTTGTTTCACTTTCTGATCCAAAACACAAAGCTAATTAAACAGAACCCATTGCGTCTTAGTCAATGGTCCCATTTCCCTTCTGTGTCCTCTGTTCCACCCCCATTCAAACTCCTATAAGGGATTTCAATGGCAAATATTTTCCTAATGCCAGCCAAATCCACAGAAAGCGGCAGTTTGCGACACGGTGCGCGCTCACTGCCAGTTTTCCATGAACACTTATCCCGAAAACGTCCCTGAGCTCCAAAACAAACAGACCCTGCGAGGCCAAAACTGTCGGGGGAACGCCACATTTGGGAACGCTGGGATTTTTGAAAATAATAACGGTGCCACATTTCCAGTAGGTAAAGATAATTAGATAACTTAGATAATTAGTTTCATACAGTGCAGCAGATGGCATGATAAAACTGTCATTGTTTCTAAAGGTGCACTATGCAACTTTTCTCGTAGGGATTCTGCCACTTGCTTGTTTCCATGGAGATGTTATTTCTTTGCCTGGATTTTTTCCACTGTATAGCATTAAAAGCCTTGCATTTATTCTATTACAGGCGTTTACTGCTAAAAAAAAACAGGAAACAAACAAGCATTGCAGTACTCTCCACAGATCTGACCTGTAATTTGATCTGGTGGGCTTTCTTTGCCTGGGATGTTCCACTGTATAGCATTAAAAGTCTTGCATTTGTTCTATTACAGGTGTTTATTGCTAAAAAAAAAAAAAAACAACAACAAGAAATAAGCATTCTTACTGTACGCAGGGTCGCCTCTCCACAGATCTGACCTGTACTTTGATCTGTTGGTCTTTCTTTGCCTGGAATTTTCCACTGTATAACATTAAAAGTCTTGCATTTGTTCTATTACAGGTGTTTATTGCTAAAAAAAAACAAAAAAAACATTGTTACTCTACGCAACATCGCCTCTCCGCAGATCTGACCTGTAATTTGATCCGGTGGCCTTTCTTTAGCAATAAATACACCTGTAATTGATTAAATGCAACATGGATACATTCAATGCCATAGTGAGGAATATTCCAGGCAAAGAAATAGAGGAAATCATGGTGACAGACCCCCCTTGAAACTTCCATAGTAAATCTTTAACATAAACAGTAAAAAACATATGGATATTTACACAATCCCTAAAGCCAGATGCCCTTCCTGTTCCCGTACATGTTTTTGTTATGCACTGTTCTGTTCTGCCACAAATAAAGTTAGATGGATAGCATTCTTTAGCCTCTCATAGACCTCAATGTAAACTGAATAGACTGTCAAACCACGATGAGGCCTCCGTCTGCTCCTATTTCATAACACGGGCCATTCTCTTGGACTGTGTATAAAACAAGCCCGACTTAGATGAGCAGCAGTTCAGAGTTTACACAACACACACCCGAGTAACCAGACCACGGGAAGTTTATATGATCCTGCATGTTTCCCTTTGAGCCTGTCTGTTCTGGTCACACACAAATCATCATTACTACTATATGCACTGATTTACAAAGGGTTCAGCCACATGCCCTTCCTTCCTGTCTGGATAAAAGCGAACAGTGTTTTGGGGAGATCTATTGCAACCGTAGAGTAAAAAAGTAGACTAAGGGAGTGTTATGTCATCCATAGCGTTCAGTTCCAGTCAAATGAAGCTCATCGAGGAGAATTTGGAGCTGAGTTCTATATTTAGAATTCCAACTGCAAGTATCATAGCAACCAAAGAGCCAATCTGAAGTGAATCGGTTAAAGGTAAAGCCCCTTCCTACCTGCACCACTGGTTTAGCAAGGAGCGGGTGCTTAGCAACGCTGTCAATCAAACCTGTTGCTAACGCTAGCGGCAATGACCTCAGGGAAAGAAGGCGCCTGATTTGTCTGTTATTATTGTTCATATCTTGATTTACAGGCACAATAGCAAATTAAAAATAGCAGGATCAGGTAGAGCGGGTTGATGGAGTCGATGGAGCTGGGAGTGCACCCATGATCACTTCCTATTTAGAACGTGGCGGCTAGCACGTTAGCTATGTCCATTTATATATACACTGCGTGGGGAGAAAAAAGTCGCCACCAAGAAAAAAAAAGGTCACACACTCTAATATTTGGTTGTTCCACCTTTAGCTTTGATGACGGCACACATTCACTGTCGCATTGTTTCGATTTCGCTTCTGCAATGTCACGCGATTTATTTCCATTTATTTCACAAACATGTTGCTTTGATGACGGTGGAGTCTGACGCTGCACAAAGCTTCTCCAGCACATCTTAAAGATTCTCAATGGGGTTAAGGTCTGGACTCTGTGGTGGACAATCCATGTGTGAAAATGATGTCTCATGCTCCTGAACCACTCTGTCACAATTTGAGCCCAAAAAATCCATTGATGGAATAACCTGGTCATTCAGTATATTCAGATGTCAGCTGACCTCATTCTTTGAGCACAGACTGTTGCTGAACCTAGACCTGACCAACTGCAGCAACCACAACCTGTTTGCTTAGTTAAATCCAGGTGGCGACTTTTTTTTTGGCCAGACAGTGTATATACAGTCTATGATTGTAGCTGAGTTGGGAGATGGAATAATAACAATAATAATGATTGAGCTCTCATAGATAATGAAATCTCCAACCCCACGTTTCATGCACACGACACACGCAGGGACGTATCTTGCCAAAGGACTCAAGGACAGTATGACATAGTTGGAACTTCAACCACCAACCGTACAGCTATTAAAATTCTCTCTACCGCCTGACCACTGTGCCATATTGTACTGCAAAATCAGGTACTAACTCAGGACACAACAAGGACTAATCCGGGAGTAAGCCGTGTCTAAATCCGGACTGAACCCGGATTAAACTGTCGCTGCGTTCACTGTAGACTATTTCCCTTTGTGCGTCTGGGTTATAGTCACGTTTACCTTGCATTTTATCTTACACTTCACAAATCCTAGTTTATATCATGTCAAAATCCTTGTCCTCTCTACTTGGTTCAGCGGGATAGTACCTGTGCTAAATATTCATCATAGTTTAGGAAAAAAAGTTGAGCAGAAAAATACAAAAATACAGGAAGTAGCGCTGAATTATTAAACACAGTACGTCTACCTATTTTACACTCAAGGAACACATTTTTTCCCACAGATTAAATATTGATTTAACAAGATAAAGGCGGACTCGTTTATTTATATTTGTCTGATCATAACTATTGTTCAGTTTATGTAAATGTTTAATATTATCATGATCAGTATGTTTTAATGAAGCTAGTCTAACACGTCATATACACTTTAAGGTTGTTTTTGTGGTAGCCCCAGACACAACCCCTTAAAATATCTCAGCCTCTGCCCAGGAATGCCCCCTCCGTGTGGGGCAGGGACCTCGGGCCACCCCTGGGTCCTGGATTATCACTTGGTCCAAGCCTGTTTGACCTTTACGTTAACTATTGTGACATAGAGACCCCTGAATAGTGCGTTCAGGCGCGTTGTCCCTCACCACCTCTATTCTCAGACGTAATAATAATCTCACATGAATCTGCGCGCGGCTTTGAACCAACACTGCTGATCCTTTATGATCTAATTACAAAAGTGAAAACTACACTTGGAGACGCACGGACATGGTAGCAGCATTTTCTTGTAAGATAAACAATAAAAAGTAAAAGTTATACTAATTGTAAGTATGTCTACACTGAAAAATGTTTTATACATATTAATGACGTTATTCATCTAATTACAAAAGTGTTAAAATTACACTTGGAGCAGGGACGGCGCCATGGGGGGGCTTGAGGGGGCACTAGCCTCGGCCAGTGCCCCCCACAGCTCCCCTAAAGAAGCTGTTTCAGATAAAAATGAGTTGAAGTTATAAAAATAATTGTGTCTTGTTATTTTTAAACACCATAGTGAAAATATCAGACAATACATTCAGAGCTATATTTACAATCTACTTAAAAAAAGACTAAATAAAAATAAATAAATAAAAACTATAATTACTTGCAAGATAAAAAGGTATAGTACTGTTTTTTTGTTTTGTTTTTTTTTTTGTTTTTTTTTTATGTACTCAAAATATGTTCTATTTCATTTAAAGGTGCACTATGCAACTTTTCTGGTGGAGGGCTGGCCATCTGCCTATCGAAATTGAGAAGATATTATTGTTTTGCCCAGAATGTTCCACCATAATTGTCAATAACCCTAATTATTTCCATGGAGACAAGCAAGTGATCCCACCAGGCTGTGTTACAGGTTAGATCCGTGGAGACGCAAGCCCAATCTCAGTAGTAGTGCATGTTTTTCAAGGTGTTTTTGTGTAATAAAAAAATAAAAAAAAACTAAGTGAATAAATGGAAAATAGAGACACCCTCCCAGCTTTAAATACCAACATCCTCAAACTTTAAGCTTCACCCACTTAGTAATTTTTTTCACTCTGATATTTTAACATAATTAAAACTGTCTGGAAAATAAAGTTGCTTCCATATAGTTCTCATCCTCTGTGTCTTCAGTCTTTTATTTTATCTCTCTCAGTTTTGTTGTAGATACAGCATAGATCACTGAACATAAAGAGAATTATCCTGAACTAGAAAATATAAAAGTCATTAACTCAGTGTGTAATAAGAAAAGTAAAACCCACACACCACAGTACATGGTCCATTTATTTCTTCCAACAAGATAAAGATTGTGAAAATGTCCAGAGTGTTTTATTATATTGTGCACAAAGTAATCATGTCCAAACATAAAAACTATATTTTTAAACATCAGATAGTGAGTAGAACTTAGTCTAGTTAGTAAAGTGAAAACTAGAATTTCCCACAAGATTAGCCTGTTATTCTCACCTTTACAATAGAGCTGTCAAAAGTATCGAAAATCAGACACTAAACCTTTCGATACTAAAACTAAGTATCGAAACTAGATACTCATTTGGGCGACATTGGCCCAGTTGGTTTGTTCTCTGACCTGAAGGTTAGTGGTTTGAATCCCGCTCTCTATGTAAAGATTATTGTTTGAGCGGTCAGATCCACCGACCCACAGGTTGGTGGTGCGATTCCAGCTCCCACAGATAAATGCTGGCATTGTGTCTTTGGGCAAGACACTTAACCCACCTTGTCTCGTGTATGAATGTGTGTGTGTGAATGGGTGAGTGGTTCCTTGACGTAAAATGCTTTAAAGTGTCTTAAAGGTGGACCATTTACCAAAAATGTAATTGTTTAAGCAAGTATCAATACTAACGAGCCACATTCACAGGTCTCTCTCCTACGCACCTGTCAGAAAACAACATATTACCCACGAGATTTTAAAAAATGAATTATGCAATTATGTCTGAAGTGAAAACATGTTATTGTAGACTCCAGGGAGCTCGAAAATTACATCATTTAACCAAGTCTGTTTTTCTTACATCAGATTTCTGCAAAACACTTTCCCAAATTGATTGTAAGTTATTTATTTGAGCAGCTGTATAGCGCACCAGATCCACTTTGTTAGAGGAGATGTCTGTCCACGAGGCCTGTAGTCGATCAAACACATTCTTGTTTGACCAAAGACATGTCCTGCAGATCGATTAGTCAAGCAAAAAGAGGCGTCACAAAAGCTCTCCAAACTATTACGTATCTCTGTGTATCTGACCCAAACTGCACTCACAAGACTACACCTGCAGGGGGGGTTCAAGTAAACAGCTATTTATGCCGAAAATAGTACTAGGAAACAATGTATTTATATAAAAAACACCAAATATTTAGCTAACTCATTCACTTCTCCTTTCAAAATAAAATCATGGTGAATGCACTAAAACAACTAAAGACTGGAGGTGGATTGTCATGTGTATCTTTAAAGTCGAGGTGTAATATATCCCGCCTGGTTTGATCGATGGACATGTTATCTCCACTGTATAGTTTTGACTCTATGTATCTCCATGGAAACAAGCAGGAGGCACCGTTAAGACAAGGTCAACTTCGTGAAGGGGCGAGTCCACTCACGGTCAGAAGCATAGACTGTAAATATAAATGGACATAGCGAACCTGCTGCCATCTTACAAATAGAAAGTGAACAATGGCATCAACTCTGGCTCCAATTCACTTTCTATTGAAAAATGTACGCCCCTCTCTCCTTGTTATTTTGGTCTTAAAACGTTCGTCTTAACCTGCTCTACGTCATCCCACGTGTTTATTTGGCTATTTTCTCCATAAATGAAGATATGAATATTAATAACAAATGAGGTGCCTTCTTTTCCCGAAGTCGCTCCTGTTAGCATTAGCAACAGGTTTGATTGACAGCGTTGCTAAGTAGTTGCTCCCTGCTGAACCATCAGTATGGGCAGGAAGGGGCATTATTTTCAACATCCTCTCTCCAGATTGGCTCCTTGGTTGCTATGATACCGGTAGCCAGAATTCCAAATATGGGACTCCGCTGCAAATTCGCCGCTATAACTGCTAGCCTCGATGAGCTAACTGCAGAACGCTATAGCTGACGTTACACTCACTTAGTCCACTTCTTTATACAGTCTATTCTCAGGCGACATGTTTTTCAAGTGTTTTTTTTTTTAACAATAAATGTTAAAAAGCAATAACATCTCCGTGGAGACAACTACCCCCTCACCTGAAAAATTACACACTGCATCTTTAATATACCAGACCATATTGTTACTACCCTGAATTCATAAAATACAAATAAAATGCAAGATAAAGATGTGTTGTAATGCATATATTTGACATGTTTAAATATTTACATAAACTCAATTTGACAGCAGGGACACATTATATGAAGTTTAATAGTAACCGTGGCGACACTCCATTGAAAAAAAAAGAAAAAAAGAACATCAAACAGCTGTCAGAAAACGTGCGTAAACCTCTACATCAAAAATGACTTTCCCTCCTGTTTACCGCCTCTTCTCAAACCTCCTGCTCTTGTTCCTAATTAGTCCTCACTGTTGGCCCTGTCGCATTTAAAGACGTTCGACTGACAATCTCTGAAAAGAAACGCCCCAGGGAATCATGGGAAGTAAGATGTGAATGCAGGTAGTCATTATAGAAACAGTATGGGAGCCTGGCCACGGTTACATCAATGTTTAGTTTTGGAATGTCATAGCAATTTTGTACATTGTTGAATTTTTTCTTGTGTTTTTATTACTAATTAAAACAGCTGTAGTTTCAGTAAAAAACACTTGAAATGACCGTAGCCATTTTAGAAAGAGGAGAAGTCAGACAGGGACCAGTGCATTATGAGAGATATCATAATAATTGTTTTTATGTAGAAATATATTAGACTGAAAGTATGTAAGTAAGTAAACTTTATTTATATAGTGCTTTCCATAGATAAAAAACTGCTTTACACCAAATAAACAACAATAAGGCAAATAGGATCATAGGACTAACACAACCGAAAGCTTTTCTAAACAAGAGCGCGTTCAGCTGTGGAGTCGGCCACACGGAGAGACAGGGGCGGAGCATAACATGACTATTAAACCTGTTTTTTTTGGACTACGAGCAGGTTCTGACTAAAGGAGCAGAGGGTGAGTCCAGAGGAGTAAGGAGTTAAAAGGGGGGCGGCCTGCAGAGTACTTAATCCTGAACTTTACTAGAAGACAGTGGAGGGATGGTAAAAAGCATCTGGTAGCTTAAGAAAAACCTGGATCATTATCAGCCAACTTGGATCATTTTGCTGCAAACTCGGATCTACTATTAAAAATGTAATTAAATAAAGAAGCAAAAAAATGTATGTACAGTATTATAATTGTATATTTGAAATTGAACAGTTGAAGCGTTCTTACAGTTTGCTCTCCACACTTTGTACTTTCTCCCTCTGCCATGTTTTTTGTATAAATGTATAATTGTGTGTCTGTGTGTTTATGTTTTAGGCGGCGTGTGTCCCTGTGCTGCTAAGTAACGGCTGGGAGCTGCCCTTCTCTGATGTGATCCAGTGGAACCAGGCCGTCCTGGAGGGCGACGAGAGGCTCCTGCTGCAGGTCATAATCCAAACAGATTATAACTATATACTTTTTATGTCCTCAAGACTCTGCCTTAAAATTTAAGTTTGTTTAGATCTTTTATTTTTAAGATTTAAGACAAACAATGCAGCATAGACCAAAACAAACTTTCTCATTTTATAGTGAAAATGTTCTTTGAGCAATCGTGCCTGATGATAAGACTCGCTCTGGTTGGTGGTTTCCAGATTGAAGCATGTGATGGGGCGAGAGACAGATTTCCCTAATGATTAGCTTGTACTTTTCCATGAAATATCTAAAATGTAAATGCACAAATGTTGAACACGATAATTTCTGTTAGTGACTAGACCCAAAAACAACACAAATCTGCATTTTAACAACAATAATTTTACCTCATCTGTATTAAATATTATTGGCCTATATGTGACGTCATCTGAAACTGTAATTTGTATTTATAAATTGACATTGAGCTAACCCAACTCTGGCTACAATTCACTTACTATTGAAAAGCTGTGGCCCCTCTCTCTGTAAATGCTGTTGTCAGACTCATCGTTTTGATCTTAAAATGTTCATATTAACCCACTCTACATGATCCTGGTCATTTTATGTCACTATTGTGTCCGTAAATCAAGATATGAACATTAATAACAGACAAATCAGGCGCTTTCTTTCCCCGAAGTCGCTCCTTTAGGGGCGTCACCTTCAACAGCCTCGCTCCTGATTGGTTGCTATGATACTCTCGCTAGGAACTGTAAATTGCCTCCAAATTCACCACTACAACATCCAGCCTCGATGAGCTTCATTTGACTGGAGCTGAACACTATGGGCGACGTCACGCTCGCTTAGTCCACCTTTTTATACAGTCTATGTCTGAAACTCAGCAACAGGAAGAATGGTCTGACAGGTATGAACAGAGACGTGCAAAATTAACCCCTGAAATGATCAAAATGACTGGAACAACACCCATTTCTATTCAAACGGTTTAAAGTTTAACTCTCTGGTACTGGTCTCTATTCATAAATTTGAGCTTCCTGTTATATGCAACATTCTAAAGACTTATTTTCCCTTCAAAAGAAATAATATTGCGTGCTAAATTGTCAATCGCTATGGCAACAGTCGTAACCTTCCATTATTCTGAAACCCATGGCTTGACGACTCCACGAATAGCTTCTTAGTCATGGTTACATTGTTACACCCAAAAAGTCACATTGTACATGCGCTAGTACAAAGCATTATGGTATTACACCTGTATCAAAGCGCACCTGTACAAGCCGCCACGCTCGCAGATTAAACAACACGGAGCTGTAATCCGGGGTTTAAAGTGGTGAGTCCTCTGATCTGCTCCGTCTCTCACACAAAGGAAAAGCAGAGCGACTGGACACTGGTGAATGGGGTGCGTTTATGTACAGCGAATATTAGCATACAGGGATGGAGAGGGGATCGGGAGGGGTCACTGAAGGGTCTGAAGCTTGAAAACACATAAAAGAGAAGCAGATTATTAGTAGAAATTACAGCTGGATGATCTCACTCCCTGACAATGTGTTGTTTTTGTACACTCCTTGCTCTTGTTTAATGCAGTTCTACGGTGAAAAACAGACACAGTTTCCTCGTCTTTTTCAGCCTCCACTGTGCTCCGAGTGAGTGACAGGTGGATAGAGCCAGAGTGAAGAGTAAACTTTAAACTAACAGTAGGTAGCTGCAGGTATCTCTTAAATAAATGTAAAAAGCAAACATCGAAAATTTAAATCATGATCTGGCTCTAAGAACATTTTGGCCATATTTTAAAAAGGAGATATTATGTAAAAATTGTCTTTCCTGAGCTTTCTATCATGGTATAATGTTGTTCCCTTATTAAAAACATGCCTGAAGAAGTTTTAGACGTCAACCATGCATGTTTCAGTAATTTAGGGATCTCTCTTCTGCCTGTTTTGAAGCCTGCTTAGAGTTACTGCTAAGATTCTGTGCAATCCTCAGCCCACAAACCTACGTCACCCATGCTCCCACATTCTCCATTAATATACAATACCCACCTTGTCTGTAGTCTGACATATAGAGCATAATCTCATGCACTAATGTATGAATAATATCTAAAGCCCAAGGTGAGGAGGCTGAAGTGAACAGACTTTTAGTGGAAGAAGTGTCCTTGATGACTACGAACACAAGCTGCAGATTAAAAAAAACACCATCTTAAGTGTCTCTTTAAGTTCTTTCCATTAGAAAATCAGTATTAAAGCTCTAATAAACTGCTCTTTCAGTGAGTCAGACACTGTGGAGAGTCTCTCCAAATCCTGCTTCACTAATTAAGATCCATTATCTGAGACTAAAAGTGCTCTGGGCCACGAACTTACGAGGAAACTTTGTGCTTTAACTATACCACCCTGGAAAAGCATCTTGAGGCTTTACTATCATGCAGATTTGGAGTATCAAGCTTTTTCTAATATCCAAATTAGAGCTGAATGATTTTGAAAAAAAACAATTTATTTTCTGACAAGCGTTGTGATTGTGATTAGATTTGCAGATCCAATAATAGGATTCTGTTTAGTGTTCACATTTTAAATGCATCCCAAGACAAAACAACTGAAATATGAGCTAACTAACAAACTAAACTAGCAGTTTTTATGTGGAATAAGACAAGAGATTTTAGAGGAAATGACGGTAATTCAAAAAATGTAGCCGTTGAGGTTTGCTAATTGCATCCATTCAAATTGTGTTTTTGATTTGATTCTGGTTAAACTCACAGCCGAAATTGAGTTTAAAATCGTAGTATATGGTCTCAGCATTTGCTTATAGAACATATCTGTACTGGGGATTGATACAGCACCTTTAGTATTGAAAGAGATAAATATTTGTTTTAGTAAGACAAAATAAAATTGGATCAATATTCTTTTTGTCATATTGTTCAAACATAAATTTTTGCAGTGTATTCATTCTCCAAAAGAGTTGTTACAGTATGAGATTAATTTTACCAATTTGTTTAAGCTCAGACTATCTCCTGGTTTTCTTGATTAAATCTTTAGTGCCCATATAGTTTGTGTTCTGTGTTCAAGCTAATGGCTGCAATAATTACACCAATGCCAATGTTTCCAATACAAAACAGCAGACTAGACGTGGGGCGATATCAAAATTTGGTGTCATGGTAAACGGTCACATTTTTATAGGACTTTTCCACACACATTCACACACATTCATATGCTAGTGCACACAAACACTGGGAGCAAGGTGGATTAAGTGTCTTGCCCAAGGACACAATAATGGCATGCATCTGTGGGAGCTGGAATCGCACAGCCAACTTGTGGGTCAGTGGATCCGACCATTCTACCAGTGATGTTTTAGGTTGAGAGCGGGATTTAAACCACCAGCCTTTGGATCAGTGGACAAACGCTGTACCAACAGAGCTACTGTTATCATGTCAAAAATAACTGCAATTAACCATTATGTCATGATAATTATTAAAGCTGCTGACACTTTAACAAATCAAAAATATTAATAATAATAATTGATTTAATTATACTTAACAGGATCCAAATTTACACAACTGTTATAGCACTGTACTTTGTTAGAAGAGATCGTCATGGAGAATTATGTTTTTTCTGCACATTCTGCTGATATAATGACGATTATCTTTGTTGCCGATTATCACAACTATACAAAATGTCCCATGAATGATTATTGTTTACCTTTTTTATCATGATAAACGATATTTCTGTTTATTATCCCATCTGTAGTCATGACAACACTTTATTGTAGATTAGACCATGTGTAGCCCACCTGTATAGAAATAAGTAACGCTTTGTTGTAATTGCAGGTCCCGTCCACTGTGCGCGCTGTGGGGAACGAGAGGATCCTGGCCTTGAGACAGAGGACGCAGATGCTGTGGGAGGCCTACTTCTCCTCTGTTGATAAAATTGTTCTCACAACACTCGAGGTTAGAGGCTGATTAATACTTATACAAATATAGCCTTAATTTTGGTACCACGTTTTCTATTTCTGATGTGGTTTCTGTAAAAGACTTAAAAGGGCATTATTACGTTATTTTCTGATCTATTATAATGTTGTTTGCTCATCAAAAACAGACCGGAAGTTGTGTGTTTTTCATTCACATATTAACACACAAACCCTGTATATTTAGGCTGAGTTCTTCTCTCAAACAGAAAACACTCTGTTCCACCTTGTGATGTCATCAGGTGGTAATACAGGAAGTGCTCCACTGTGTTTTTAAACTCTATACACCTTCAACACAATAATTTGGATGATTTTGGCCCTGGAATTGCCAATCTCTATTGAACTCGAGGTAAAAAGTAGCTGTTGATTTGAAAACTACCACTTCATGACATCACAAGGTGGAACAGAGCACTTTGAGCTTTGGAGATGTAGACAGACTAATAATAAAAGTTACTCAAACATGTGTGAAACAAAACACAACTCCAGGTCTGTTTTTGAGGACATAACAACATTATAACATGACTTAAAGCTCACAAGAGTCAATTTTGTGTAATATAGGACCTTTAAAGGTTTGCTATGTAAACTTTCTAGCGTCCACCACATCGTCCCCATGGAGATGTTATCGCTTTGCCTGGAATGTTTCATGTTATGGCATTAAATGGAGACAAGCATATTACAGACTGCATGTTTTCAGGGTTATTTTTCAGCTATTAAAACATCTGTAATTGAATAAACACACTAGATTTATGTTATTTCATACTGCGGAACAACAGCAACATCTCCACGGAGACGAGCATGTGATATTTATGTTGCTTTCATGTTGTTTTTGCAGTGAACCCAAACCTGACAAGTCATAACTCATATCTGTATCTTAATGATATATGATCTTTATATATTACTACACATTTGGGAATTTCTTTACAAGGCCGTCCGGAGGTGAGGCCCTTTGAACACATTTCCCTCGACTTTTCACTACAGTTGTGCGCACTCATAGTAAAACTGCAAACCCGTAATCACGCAGATAGAAGGGTGCACTGGCTTAGAAGGTTTGGAGACAGGAGCAGATGACAGGACCGGAGCACCAAACCACAAAAAGGTCCTGACGAAGATGGTGTTTACGAAGCGGTGTTGTTTTTGTAGCTGTTTTTACTTTTACGAAAGTGAAGCTGCCCATTCTGGACTTGGACGAGGCTGGTTTGGACAAATGCAGAAAGGAAAGTGTTTAATTAAATTTCAATTATGTTGTCCCATGTTCCCAGAAACCAAGGAACAAGGTTTTAGTGAATGGGTGAGTTTAAGGTCATGACTTAGTTTGGTCTGTCACAATAACATATTTTGAAGTGTGATATATTGCTGCAGTAAATATAGATGATAAATATTGATTGTAAAGTGGAATTATGCCCAAAAAAAATAAATGTAAATGTACAGAATTGTAAAAAAAAACCAAAAAAAAAACAAACATACAACTGTAGTAAAGAAATAACAGAAAGCAACACTTCAGTAGCTAGTTTGTATTTATATGGACTCATACAAGTTCATGATTCAAACCTCGACAGTTTAAATCTCATCCTAGTACCTAAAAATATTTTTTTTAAATTCCACAAGTACAAAGGAAATATACCGACATGTACTCATAAATATTTTCATTCATTTTCATTTATTTATTTATTTATTTTGAGCACATATATCGGGTACATTTAAAGCACATTTCACAAATTAGTCCTTATATAAGCTCGAAAAGGAGTGGGAAGAAGAAAACTTATTAAATCCCACCCCTATCTTAATTTAAGACATACATTAAATACTTTGTTTAAGCTTCCTATTCAGTTGAAAAGAAGAAAAAAGAATACATGTATACATATATATACCTGTACACATATACACATAAACACATATATACACACACATGCATATACAATCATACATATAAATACACATAGACTCATTCAATTCAATTCAAATGCAGTAAAAGGTCACTGACAATAATTTAGATGTAGTGAGGCATCTCTAGATTGCAACAGAAAGAAAAACACCAACAATGTTAAGAACAAGAATACAACAATGCAAAGGAAACAATAAGCATAAAGTAGAACCAACACTGATACAGAGAAAGTGCAGTATGACTTTATATTTAAACTGGCCTCTCTCTGTGTCAGACCAGTGGATAAGTTGATATAGTGATTATCATGACAGGCCTAGTCTTAACGATGTTTGCGTTGTTTACAGTTTGTTACATTAAAAATAATGATAATTCACATGACTAAGACGATCTATTGTCCTGGTAGAGAAACGTGTCCTCTGCGTTTGACATTTCCTTTAAGGTCGCCGGGGCAACCTGTCTGAAGAAGATGGATGATTTCAGACACTGTGCATGTTCTGGTTTCAGATTTACTTTTGAAACAAGTCAGAAAAGATGAGTTCAGTCACAAATGTGGATAATTGTGTCCAATCATAACTGGTGGAACGTAATGAAGTAAAAGTAGTAAAGCACTGCACTTAAGTGAATATTTTCGGTATCTGTACTTTACTTAAGTACATTTTAAACTGGATACTTCGCAGCGTGCAGCAGAACATGCAAACTCCACACAGAAATCATGAAATCAATGACACTTGCCTGTGCCAGTCTGTGTAACCTGCTGAAGAAATCGATGTGTTAGAAAGGCGTCAGAGTACAAAGTGCTTCATAATGTGTTGTGCATGGAGCTGTATAGAAATCGATGATACAGATTTTTGTCATGACCGATACCGATTGTGTAGAATAGAGATCAACTCATGGCCAATAAGCTCTACCGATATATTTGTGCCGATATGAAGGGCAGATTTTGATTATTTCCCCCAGATTCTGTAAGCTGTGTAGTTACATTTTGTGCAGAAGAAGAATGACCAAAACAAAATATCAAACTATGCTGGAGATTACTATGGAGTCAATACGTTAAAAAGTCCAGATATATCAGCCAAATGATATAAAAAGAATCTAAGGAAGCATTTTATAGAGCTAAATTATTCCCTGATTGTGGGAAAAATGGACTAATGTGGACAGAGTTGTGTTTTAGTTTTAGTTTTTTCTCAAGCGATGCAGAAAAGAGTGTGAATGGTTAAAATTAACTATTAAAATGTTAAAATCTAGATCTTGATTAACTTTGAAAAATGTGAATAAGAATTTTGACTCATTTCAACTTGTGTAGATATTTATTTTTTACATTCTATATAAAATTCCACAAAAAAAAATCTAAATTGGTGACATGGATTTACCTTTTTCAAACCGTATCTCTCTGTTATATCTATCTTTAGGGCTATATTTTAATACAAAGTGGTCATTATGTTAGGGCTGTTTGTACCTCAGACAATCAATCAAAGAATTATAATTTACAGGGACCAATTTAAAGCATTTCAATTTACATAATGTTTTTTGTTCATTCCTGTATTGTCTCATTGCATTAGCGTGGACAGCATTAGCATCACATGAATACTGTTACTTCTGTCTCTGCTTTATCATCTTTTCTTTCACCAGCGGTTAGCATAACAAAGCTAGCCGCTCATAAATAATTTACGTTTTAGACCACACATGAAAACGCCACCGTCTGACCTTCTGCGAGGCTTTTTAATATATATTTTAAAAGATGTGCGATTGAAGTGCAATAATTTTGAAATCTAAACAAGTCTGTGTTTTTACGGGTTGGTGGTGGTCCCTGGTGAGTCGGCGTCAGTGGAGATGATAAAGCAGAGGGTGTGGAGGTTTGTGATAAGCTGCTTATATACGTACAGCGGAGGGAGGGAGAGAGGGAGGGAGAGGGGGAGGGGTAGAGAGAGGGTGGGTAGAGATGGCGGGAGAGAGAGAGGGAGGGAGAAAGGAGGAGAGGGAGGGAGAGAGGAGGAGATGGAGAGGGAGGGGTAGAAAGAGAGTTGGTAGAGATAGAGGGGGAGAGGGAGGGAGAGAGGAGGAGGAGAGGGAGAGAGGAGGAGGGAGGGAGGCAGGGAGGGGGAGAGAGGGAGAGGGGTTGAGAGAGGATGGGTAGAGATGGAAGGAGAGGAGTAGAGGGAAGGAGAGGAAGACAGGAGGAGAGGGAGGGAGAGGGTGTAGGGAGAGAGGAGGAGGAGAGGGAGGGAGGGAGGGAGGGAGGAAGGGAGGGAGGGAGGAGGAGGTGGAGAGGGAGTGGTTGAAAAAGGGTTGGTAGAGATAGAGTGAGGGAGAGAAAGAGGGGGGGTAGAGAGAGGGTGGGTAGAGATGGAGGGAGAGAGGAGGAGAGGGAGGGAGAGGGTGGAGGGAGAGAGGAGGAGGAGAGGGAGAGAGGAGAGGGGTGGAGAGGGAGGGAGAGAAAGAGAAAGACGGTGGGAGAGAGGGAGGGAGAGAGGGTGTAGAGAGGGAGAAAGGGAGGAGAGGAGGAGGAGAGGGAGGGAGAGAGAGAAAGGGGTGGAGATGGGGGGGTAAGAGAAGGAGGGAGAGTGAAGAGGAGGTGGACAGGGAGAGATCGAAGGAGGGGAAGAGATGGGGGCGGGGAGATAGTGAGGGGGGTAATGACAGTAGGGGGATAAAAAGACAGAGGAGAGAAGAGGGAGGGAGGGAGAGTAGGAGTAGGGCAGATAGAGACTGAGGGAGAGAGAGAAGGGGAGGAAATAGAGAGAGATAGTGACAACAAAAGGAGAGAGATGGAAAGAGAGGGAGAGACAGTGAGGGAGGGAAGGAGAGAGATGGGGAAGAGAGGGAGGGAGAGAGTAGGATGGGGAGAGGGTGGAGGAGAGGGGGAGAGAGAGGGGAAAAGAGGGAGAGGGGCGGGTAGAGAGTGAGGGAGGGAGAGCAAAGGGATGGGGATATAGGGAGACAGTGAGAAAAGAAGGGAAAGAGAGGGGGAGGCAGGGAGGGAGGGAGGGAGAGTAGGGCAAGAGAGGGCGAGTGGCAGGTAGAGAGGGAGTGAGAGAGAAGGGGAGGGGATAGAGGGAGACAGTCTGAAAAAATAAGAGAGTGGGAAAGAAAGAGCGTGAGACAATGAGGAGGGACAGAGAGAGAGAATGGGAAGAAATGGAGAGAGGGACACAATGAGAAAAGAATGGAGAGAGAGTGATGGAGGGAGAGGGACGTAGTGAGAGAAGAAGGAAGAGAGGAGAGCACAAAAGAGGATGGACAGGAGAGAGGGGAAGAGAAAGAGAGAGGAGCTCAGAGGAGACGGTTGCACTCTGGCTCTAGTCTGATGGGAAGATAAGGCTGCCCCCTGCTGGTAGTGGGGATAAGGAACAGCAGACAACAATAACTTTTTAAATATTAAATCTTTAAATGTTTAGATTTCCATATCAGAGCAGATTTGATGTTTCTAGTTCTCAAAACATTTTACTCAATTTGTATTATCATCTTGTACATTAAAGGTCCCATATTAAAGAAAATGGACTGTTGTGAGCTTTAAGTCATGTTATAATGTAGTTACCTCCTCAAAAACAGACCTGGAGTTGTGTTTTGTTTCATTCACACATGTTTGAGTAACACTTTATTATTAGTCTGTCTACATCTCCAAAGCTTAAAATGCTCTGCTCCACCTTGTGATGTCATCAAGCTACAGTTTTCAGGTTAACAGTGAAGTTGTGTGGAGTTTTAAAACCCAAGGGTGCACTTCCTGTTTTACCACATGACATCACAAGGTGGAACACAGTGTTTTCTGTTTGAGAGATGAACTCAGCCTAAATATGCAGGGTTTGTGTGTTAAACATGTGTGAATGAAACAAAACAAAGCACAATCAGTATGTTCGAGATGAGGAAACAACATTATAACATAGATCATAAAAACTGTAATATAGGCCCTTTAAAACTGTTGAAATATAGTTTGAAAGGGATATTTTTGGATAATCAAAAATATGCACGTCACATTAACCATAAATTATTAGCTAGATACCCACTCTTTAACCCAGTGGTAATTCTGAAATGAGGGCAGTGTGTTTACATTTTTCCCTGTATTTAAAACAGTATATTTTAGTAAAACGAAATATACTGATATACGATTCAGTATGTTTTGGCACTTTTTTTTTTTTTTTTTAATTGTTATTACTGTCATTTTGTTTCACAGTGGGGGGTCTGCTCTATCCCCACTTCATCCTTTCTCCTCTGAACCACCACCGACTCACAATCCTCCATGTTGTCTCCACAGATCATCAAGGATCGCGTTTTCTCTCACGTTTCCCGGAACAAATACATGTGGAACTCTTTACCCGGAGGTCTGTTTGTCCTGCCTGAGTATTCGACGCACCTGGCTCACTTCCCCTTCTACTACCTGGGCCTGGGTGAGTAATAAACACTCAACACAAACTACTGTAAGATTCATCGCCATTCAATCAAAATCAGAATTTGAACGGACGCAATTAGCACGTCGCAAAGGCTGCCATTTTGGAATTTCCTCTACAAACAACAAAATATCCTGTTTTATTCTGTATAAAACTAACTAACCTTGTTGTTTATATCTGTGCAAACATGTTCTGAAGTTAGCAGTTCAGTCTTTTTGTCAGTTCTCCTAAATGTGTTGTTTAAAATTGGAACTTTGAACAGAATCCTGATGTTAAAGGTCCTACATTATGCAAATTTGACTGTTGTAAGCTTTTAAAAGGTTATAATGTTGTTACTGCTACAAAAACAGACCTGGAGTTTTGTTTTGTTTCATTCACACATGTTTGAGTAATCCTTCTCAGTCTGTCTACATCTCCAAAGCTCAAAATGCTCCGTTCCACCTTGTGATGTCATGAAGTGGTAGTTTTAAAGTTAACGGCTACTTTTTACCTTTTTTTTTTTTTTTTTAAGAGATTGGCAATTCCAGAGCTGAAATCATCCAAATGATTCTAGTGAAGATGTGTGAAGTTTAAAAACACAGTGGAGCACTTCCTGTATCACCTCATGACATCACAAGGTGGAACAGAGTGTTTTCAGTTTGAGCGAAAAACTGTCTAAATCTGCAGGGTTTGTGTGTTAAACGTGTGAATGAAACAAAACACAACTCCAGGTCTGTTTGTGATGAGGAAACAACATTAGAACATAGATCAGAAAATAGCGCAATACGGGACCTTTAAAACCAACCTAATCTAACTGCAGTGCGTGTTCAAGAGAAATAGATATTATTCCAAAATCGTTCAGCTTTTACACAAACTAAACAACAAACTATGCGCACACATCAAATCAGTGCTCCATGTTGAAAGGCGGTGATATTGCGAACGCGGGAGGCAGACGCTGTAATCAGAGGTGCTTCAGACATAATGAAGTATTTACACGAGTGGGTGGAAGTCTGAGGGCCTTTACGCTAGGTTTATTCAGCGGCCATTTTAAGTCTGTTTTACTTGTTTTGAGTGTACTGTAATGATGTTTTGAAAATGCTTATGAGAATATAAAACTTATATAGAGATGCAGACAAGAGGGACAATCCTGAGATGAAGCTGGAATTATATAAAACATGAAAACTACAAGTAGAAGATTGAAGTAGTCCAAGTAATCCAAGTGTAAAAAACATAGAAGAGTAACTGCTTTGGCCATAGACTGTATAAAGAAGTGGACTAAAGGAGTGTGACTTTACCGATAGCGTTTAGCTCCAGTCAAATGAAGCTCATCGAGGCTAGCGGTTATAGCGGCGGATTTGGAGCTGAGTTCTATATTTGGAATTTCGACCGCGAGTATCATAGCAACCAACGATGTAGAGCGGGTTAATACGAACATTTTAAGACCAAAATGACGAGTCTGACAGCGGCAGTTACAGAGAGAGGGGCCACCGTTTTTCAATGTAAAGTGAATTGGAGCCAGAGTCGATGCTCACCTTCTAGCTCTGTCCTTTTATATATACATTCTATGACTTTGGCTTATGTATAATTCCCTTGAGTAACTCTGCCCTCACCTCTGAAAACTACTAAAGCATCAAATACATCAAGTGTGACTGAATGACCACAAAAGACTTCAAATTGGAATTATAGCCTAATAATAATAATAATATGCTACACTCAAACAAAATGAAATGTTGGGTTCTGACGTATTTGTGTTCATGTGCTTTTATCTCAGAATGTCTGGATTTTGATGTTACTGATAATAAAATCATTGGAGTCGCTCATTAACAGCGTTTAACGGAGCTAGGAAGATTTATTGTTGTTAACCTCCTCAAAAGCTTAACGTTAATGTTTTTATTTTACTTTAGCTGACACTAGTTAACGATGTGCAATTTGTTAAAGGGCCCATATTGCATTGTTTTCTGATTTATTCTAATGTTATTTCCTCATCACAAACAGACCTGAAGTTGTGTTTTGTTTCATTCACACATGTTTAACACACAAACCCCGCACTCTGTTCCACCTTGTGATGTCATGAGGTAATATAGGAAGTGATCCACTGTGTTTTTGAAGTCATTTAGATGCTTTCAGCCCTGCATTTGCTAATCTACTACTGAACTAAAGGTAAAAACGTAGATGTTAGCTTGAAAACTACCACTTCATGACATCATAAGGTGGAACAGAGCATTTTGAGCTTTGGAGACGTCGACAGACTAATAATAAAGAGTTACTCAAACGTGTGAATGAAACAAAACACAACTCCAGGTCTGTTTTTGATGAGATAGCAACATTATAACCTGCCTTAAAGCTCACAGGAGTACATTTTGTGTCATATAGAACCTTTCCACAAACCTTCCCTCAAACTTTATGATATGAGCTCAAATGTTTAAGATAAAGTGAAAAATGTGCTGAATTTTGTCCGTCTCCACACAGCAGGAGATGTCAGTCGGGCTGCTCGTTTTCACGCGAGTTCCTGAGTTGTTTTTTCCAACTTGTGCGAGCATTCATTTTCCCGAGTTCCCAAGAACCACATGAATGCAGCATATGTCTTCTTCAACTAACATGAAATCCCCTGATCCATTGCGTGCTACAGTTTATACAGCAACTCTGTTTAAAAGACACATGACATTTCATTGCAAAGAGTGTTATCATTATGTTGTGTCTAACTCTATCTGTATGTCTCTATTTATAGTTCTAGTGTTATCAACAGGCCTATCGTTTCTGATTTGTTGTTCAGGAGTGAGTCCGGGTCAGGAGTTCACTGCGGTGATCCACGCTGTCTCTCCTCTGGTGTCTCAGTCTCAGCCAATCATGAAGCTGCTGCAGGTCGTGTCCAAGTCCAAGTACTGCTCTCAGGTATCACAATGCACGTACAGGTCCCATACATACTACAAATGTACCTCAGACCGTCAGATCTGTGGAGAGGCAAGTGCAGTTACAGTAACAATGTATTTTTGTTGTGGTTTTAATAATAATGATTAATGCCCTGCTATGGAACATTCCAAAGCGGGGGGATTTTGTTTGTTGTTGACATATTTAGATCACCGTGTTGCCTTTTATTGTTTTATCAAAAAAAAAAAAAAAACATATTGATGCTCTGAGTCTCCCCTCCCTTTGCTCTCTGTGCTAAGTCACTCCCCCTTCAGAGCGCTATCACATTACAATCAGCGCGCGTCCCGGTAATGAAACTACTGCACATCACAGCAGGTTTGTTGAGTTGTACAGTTTTGCATCATGTTTTTGTATATTTATGGAGACTTGTCGTGTGGGAGCGTGGGTGACGTAGGCTCGTGGGCGGAGTCTTGTACAGAATCTTATAACGAAACGTAAGGAGGGTTCGAATTGGACCCAGAAGAGATCACTTAAATACTCAGACATGCATGGATCCCATCTAAAACCTCCACAGACATGTTTTTGATGAGGGAACAACATTATAACGTGGTAAAAAGCATCAACTTTTGCGTAACACCCCCCTTTTTAAGCAAAGCATAACATCACCATGGGGACAAGCAAGTGGTCAGAAAGATTAAGCAGTGTAATTTTAAAAAGCGTACATAGTGATGAGTGTGTTGCTGTGTTTTCAGATCATCATTTTGTGGAACAGCGAGAAGCCTCCTCCCAGTCGTAGTAAGTGGCCCCCGATGCCAGTGCCCCTCACAGTGACAGACGGACGCAGGAAGGTAAGACGTGCACTTTAACATCTGTACACACAAGTACTATGAGGTATAATGCACAGGTACACAGATGGATGAAACTCAATCAGCTAGAAGTATTGACCAAGTATCTGTCCATCCATCCATTCATTTATTTATCATTTGAACCTACTTTCCCTACATATATACCAAACACAAGTTATTTTTGACTCAGGAACATAACAGTAGATTGTAAAAATGCAATGTACGAACAAGATATAAAAGATTTGGGTTAACTTCAACATAAAAAAACAAAAACATTCTAAATAGACATTCCCAATTTGTTTCCTTGAGCAGTGAAAATTAAAGTAAAATGTAAAAGCCCAGTCCTGTGCTTTTGTACCGTATTTTCCGGACTATAAGTCGATCCAGAGTGTAAGTCAAAAAATGCATAACAGTGAAGAAAAAAACACAATTGTCAGGTTGTCAGTGTGAAGATGTGAAATTATATACTCAAATGCGACTTATATTCCACATTTAAGTCGCATCTGAGTATAAGTCGTACACCCGGACAAGAAAAAAAAGAGAAAAAAGAAAAAAAGTGCGACTTATAGTCCAGAAAATAAGGTATACACAAAATATATAGTTTTCCTGAAAAGAATGATCAGCCCACATTAGGAGTATCATGTATCGGCAATACTACTCAGCACGAATACTAATACTCATATCAAAATTGAGCACGTGTCGATGCTGCAAAAAATCAAATTAACAGGACAAAGTTTGAGCTTTCTTGAACAGTTTTTTTGTGTCATTTTGAGCTTTATCAGAACAAGTATAAGATCTTAAAACATAAAGAAGGTACTATCATTTTGTGTATGAAAATTACATTCTATTACTAAAAAGGAGCATGTTTTATCTTCGTTGTAATATTGTAATCGGTATCGAGAATGGAGTCAATCCCTCAGTATCGAGTTTAAGATGTTAGCGCTGTGACACTGGTCTATACATCTCTGTGTAGTTTGTTCCGTTCTTTTTCATCGCTGTGTCCACTCACTCATACGACGCCTCGCTCCTAAATGTCCCTGTATCTTGTATCCTCCGCTTCCTCCCGCATTTTCCGCTGCCGTTTTTCTTGAGGCTAAAATCTATAGAGATACACTTACCTCAGTCACTCAGCCTGATTTAAACTGTAACGTGATCATCTCTCACTCACTCAACACAATCTGCTCCAGACAAGACAGACGCACGGAAAATCTTTATTCAATCTGCTGCGACTCAGGAAAACAAGAGTGGAAGTGGAAGTACACCCTTTAAGTAGCAGTAATGTTAAGCTATATATCAAATCAGGATGCTGCTGATCACTACGACTGCTACTGCCATTACCATTATGCTTTTGTTTTAAAAGTTATATTAAATTAAATGGAAGAGGAGTTTTATATATATTTTTTTTTATGGGTTTTTTTTTACATTTTAAAGGTCCTATGATACACAAAATTGATTTAAGCCCTGATATCTCCTCAAAAACATACCTAGAGCTGTGTTTTGTTTCATTCACACATGTTTGAGTAAATTATCTACATCTCCAAAGCTCAAAACGTTCTGTTCCACCTTGCGATGTCATGAAGTGGTAGTTTTTGAGTCAACAGCCACCGTACATTTTACCTTTAGTTCAGTAGAGATCAGTAGCATCAGTTCCAGGGCTGAAATCATCCAAATGATTTTAGTGAAGGTGTTTGGGGTTTAAAAAACACAGTGGAGCACTTCCTGTATTACCACGTGACATCACAAGGTGGAACAGAGTGTTTTTTGTCAGCCTGAATATGCAGAGTTTGTATGTTAAACATTAGTGAAAGAAACAAAACACAACTCCAGGTCTGTTTATGATGAGGAAACAACATTATAACATAGATTAAAAAAATATATTCTAATACGGGCCCTTTAATGTTTGTGTGGTTACTGCTGCAGAAATACATGAATTAGTCTTATATAACACTTTTCTAGACGCTGAAAGTTGCTTTATAATTTTGTGCATTATTCATTCACTCCATACTCATACTATTGTGGCCACAGCTGCCCTGGGACAGAGAATGAAACAGGGAATGTGGCACCTGATATTTCCAACAGTCTCCCATACAAGTACTAACCAGCCCGAGCCCTGCTTCAGAAATCAGACAAGATCAGGCTTTGACAACGTGGTCTGGCCATAGTAACTTACTCATAGTTACTTATAAGTACATGAGACCACCTACTACTTGAATAATATTTTTAGATAAAGTACTTACTGTAAATCTCCATAAGTTTATTAGACAAATGTATTATCAGTTTTACTCTTCCATACTGACCTTTTGTCTCTCTTTTTCCCTCAGACCACAAGTCGCTTCCTTCCTCACGTTTCTATAGAGACGGAGGCGGTGCTCAGCCTGGACGAGGACACAGTGCTGCTGACCAGTGAGGTGTGTGTCTCAAACTGTGAATCAGAACATCAAATTTAGAAAAAAAGAAAATAATTTAGCAAAAACAAAAGTGTGCAGAGAAAGATTTGTGGTTAAAGTACATGCACCAAGTGTTGTACATTACATTCTTTGGGTGGCAATCATCAGTATTTAGTAGTTGCAGCCCTTGTCCTGGTTTAGGCCTTGATTTGGTCCAACAATGGTATAGTCCATGGTGCAGTCCCTGGTGTACTCCCTGGTGTAGTCCCTGGTGCTGTCCCCGGTGCTGTCCCCGGTGCTGTCCCCGGTGCTGTCCCCGGTGTAGTCCCTGGTGTACTCCCTGGTGTAGTCCCTGGTATAGTCCCTGGTGCAGTCCCTGGTGTAGTCCCTGGTATATTCCCTGGTGCTGTCCCTGGTGCTGTCCCTGGTATAGTCCCTGGTGTAGTCCCTGGTGCAGTCCCTGGTGTAGTCCCTGGTGCAGTTCCTGGTGCTGTCCCTGGTGCAGTCCCTGGTGTAGTCCCTGGTGCAGTCCCTGGTGCTGTCCCTGGTATAGTCCCTGGTGTACTCCCTGGTGCTGTCCCCTGGTGCTGTCCCTGGTGCAATCCCTGGTGTAGTCCCTGGTATAGTCCCTGGTGTAGTCCCTGGTGTAGTCCCTGGTATATTCCCTGGTGCTGTCCCTGGTGCTGTCCCTGGTATAGTCCCTGGTGTAGTCCCTGGTGCAGTCCCTGGTGTAGTCCCTGGTATAGTCCCTGGTGTAGTCCCTGGTGTAGTCCCTGGTATATTCCCTGGTGCTGTCCCTGGTGCTGTCCCTGGTATAGTCCCTGGTGTAGTCCCTGGTGCAGTCCCTGGTGTAGTCCCTGGTGCAGTTCCTGGTGCTGTCCCTGGTGCAGTCCCTGGTGTAGTCCCTGGTGCAGTCCCTGGTGCTGTCCCTGGTATAGTCCCTGGTGCAGTCCCTGGTGCTGTCCCTGGTGTAGTCCCTGGTGTAGTCCCTGGTATAGTCCCTGGTGCTGTCCCTGGTGTAGTCCCTGGTATAGTCCCTGGTGCAGTCCCTGGTGCTGTCCCTGGTGTAGTTCCTGGTGCAGTCCCTGGTGTAGTCCCTGGTGCAGTCCCTGGTGCTGTCCCTGGTGCAGTCCCTGGTGTAGTCCCTGGTGCTTTCCCTGGTGCAGTCCCTGGTGCTGTCCCTGGTGTAGTCCCTGGTGTAGTCCCTGGTGCTTTCCCTGGTGTAGTCCCTGGTGTAGTCCCTGGTGCTCTCCCTGGTGTAGTCCCTGGTGTAGTCCCTGGTGTAGTCCCTGGTGTAGTCCCTAGTGTAGTCCCTGGTGTAGTCCCTGGTGTACTCCCTGGTGTAGTCCCTGGTGTAGTCCCTGGTGTACTCCCTGGTGTAGTCCCTGGTGTACTCCCTGGTGTAGTCCCTGGTGCAGTCCCTGGTGCAGTCCCTGGTGTAGTCCCTGGTGCAGTCCCTGGTGTAGTCCCTGGTGCTTTCCCTGGTGCTTTCCCTGGTGTAGTCCCTGGTGTAGTCCTTGGTGCTCTCCCTGGTGTAGTCCCTGGTGTAGTCCCTGGTGTAGTCCCTGGTGTAGTCCCTGGTGTACTCCCTGGTGTAGTCCCTGGTGTACTCCCTGGTGTAGTCCCTGGTGTAGTCCCTGGTGTAGTCCCTGGTGTAGTCCCTGGTGCAGTCCCTGGTGCTGTCCCTGGTGTAGTCCCTGGTGCAGTCCCTGGTGTAGTCCCTGGTGTAGTCCCTGGTGCTTTCCCTGGTGTAGTCCCTGGTGTAGTCCTGCTTTAGTTGTCTTATAGTACAGTAGCTCAATGACAGTTCCTCCCCATAAGCTTCCGAGATCTTATCTGATCCTGACATGTGCATATTTCCAGGTGAACTTTGCCTTCCTGGTTTGGAGGAGTTTCCCAGAGAGGATTGTGGGATATCCCCCCCGGAGTCACTTCTGGGACCCAGTGAAACGGGTTTGGGGCTATACCTCCAAATGGACCAACGACTACTCTATCATCCTGACAGGAGCAGCCTTCTACCACCGGTAACTATAAAATATTTGAATTGTGTAGAGGTTTTTCAAGAAGTTCAAAGCTGCAGCACAAAGGAGAAAATCTATAGAAAAACATTAACAGCCAATGCACCAACTGACAGTTATTTAACGAGAGGCACTGCAGGTGAACAGGAACAAAACTTATATGTAGAGATATCAATTTGAAACTTCTTCTGTAGTGCACTCACATAAATGTAAGGAAAATGCATTACAACTTTTTCATCATGGGTTGTTTTCCTATTAAAATAAAGCTCTTTATGTGTGACATTTAAATCTCAAAAATAGGATTCAATTTCTTGCTTCATTTTGTTGTTTATTAGATACTTAAAATACACAGATTATTTAGTTATTGAGTTAGTACTTGAGTAAACTAAATCTCACTGAAAACTACCAACTTTTTCTGGAATTAGATGTTTAATAAATCAGACGCCAGACAGAATTAGATATCAAAGAATCCTTCTGAAAGTTTTGTCAAAATTTTGTTAAGTACAAGACTGTAAAGTTTAGTCGTGATCTGTATGTCCCGATGGGGGAAATGTATTTTGACAAAACGACCTTTGCAGTTACAATGTCCCGTATAAGTCTATGGATACAGGTGGATTGAATTAAATATTCAAATGTGTCAGTGCAGAGTGGACAGATTTAGTGTCTCCCCTTGAAACTCTGTTGTTAATAGAGTTTAGTGGAGTGTTTGCTGTGAGGCGTGTGCACGAGTGAACACTACTCTGTCTCAAATGTGAATATAAGAACTATAAAAGTCGTATATGCTGCTTTGGAAAATGTGTAGTTTTCATTTATTTCATTTACCGATTATTTACTTTAGATCAACATAAAATAATCAAATCGAAAAAAACAAAATGGTTTAAAGGTCCTATATTAAACACACATGTTTGAGTAACACTTTATGATTAGTTTGTCTATATCGCCAAAGCTCAAAACGCTCTGTTCCACCTTGTGATGTCATGAAATGGTAGTTTTCAAGTTAACAGCTATTTTTTTTACCTTTAGATCAGATCAGTAGAGATTGGCAATTTCAGGCTTGACGTCATCCAAATGATTCAAGTTAAGTGTGTGGAGTTTAAAAACACAGTGGAGCACTTCCTGTATCACCACTCAATGACATCACAAGGTGGAACAGAGTGTTTTCTGTTTGAGAGAAGAACTCAGTCTAAATATGCAGAGTCTGAGTGGTAAATATGTGTGAATGAAACAAAAAGCACATGAGGAAACGATATTATAACAGATCTGAAAATAGTGTAACATGGGCCCTTTAAATGAGGTCAGTATTACGTCTTTTGAGTGTTGTTTTGTGAGTCTGTCTGCGCAGAACACAATGCTTTTTAATTGTAGCTCATTCCTCATTTCCCCTAATTAACATCTATTCACATTTAAACAAAGACACCCATTAGGTCAGTTGTAATCACTGAAACGCCTTGCATTCATATTTTTGGGCCTAATCCTGAAAAATGGGTAGTTTTAGGACCACAGGGAAAGGGTACTAAAAATACCATACTTGTCCCAGATACATAACATCAACATAGTATATCTTTCTGTCTGCTCCTCTGTGGGAATAGCACGAACACCCCTTTTGCCCTATTTGAGGCCATGGGGTTTTCAGAATAGCACTAAGTCAAAACTATGTGATTAGATAAGATATTTACTGCCAGGACGGCTAGAGTTTAAAAAAAAAAAAAAAAAAATCTAGTAATTGCCAGATGTGCGTACAGAATTCAAAATTGTACTTACTTGTACAACTTGCCATCTGCTTGTCTCCATGGAGATGTTATTGCTCAGCCTGAAACTTTTAAGAGTACATACTTATTACTTATTCATCTCCAAGGAGGTAGAGCGACCAGGGCAAGTTACAGGTCAGATCTGTGGAGAGGCGACTCCACTTCCAGTAAGAATGCATTTGTTTCTAGGTATTTTTAGAGTGATAAAACGCTTACAATTGCAATTAAATAAATAAATGCATGATACACAAGTTTAATGCCTTGCTGTGGAACATTCTAAGCAAAGACAAACTAAAAAAGTGACATAATGCACATTTAAGTGAAAGTACAGTTACTTCAAAATAATGTAACTCAAGAAAAAGTATTGAAAGTAAAAGATAGTAACTGCTGGGCATAACATATTATTTTAAATTTGAAGTTTATGGTTTTAATGTTAAATTCATACAATTTGATGTTTTGAAATAATAAATAAAATCATATCTGAAGGAGCAGTATGTTTTTCACAGTGCCACTTATATACTGGCATACAGCTGTAAATGAAAAATGTATGTGTACAGTATACACTTGTGTAGTATGTATGAAGCATGAGTGTGTGTATGTGTATATACTGTATGTTACATGAGTGTGTGTATGTGGCCTTGTAATGTGGAACACTGTGAAAAATACATTGAATTGGATTGAAGTCCAAGAAGTAAAAATGTATGAAAAAGTTAGTCAAGTCAACATATTTAAGTACGTGTGAGTGTACAACTGAGGACTAAACACCTCAGGTAGATGCATCTGCTGTACTCAGTCGATTATTCATACTACAAAAATAATAAGCAATCGCAAAAGGTGTGTGACCAAAATTTCCAAATTGTAATTGAGTTTGTGAAAAAGGTGATTTGAAGGAGGACCAAACCAAAGCCAAGTGTCTGGGGGGCTTGTTTCTGTGTTGTAGCGGTGGTGGTTTCAATTAGTAACACAAACGTTCAGATTAATGGAGCGGAGTGTTGTCATCTGTTGGAGGTAATTTACCGAATAAAGAACAGACAAATGTTGCTTCAAGGTGCGCTGTGTAAAACATGAAAGAACGGTACAGTTGTTGTGTTGTTGTTTTTTTTTTATTGTTGTTTTTAAGAGAAAGTAGAGCAGAGACAAAAACTCAATATTGAGAATGTTATTGAGAAAGTTCTGAAAGAGAGATAAGAGTTTCTCCTTGTTCAGATTTAGTACAGTCCTGATTTAGAATTTAACGTAATTTGAAGGACAAAACATTAAATAATGCACAAAATTATGATATTTTAAAAGGATAGCCATTGCCATAGTGATGAATTTAATGTAAAACTAAATATTATATCATTTGAATAAGAAGGAATCCTCAAAATGTAGCATATAACAGGAAGTTGAAACCCATGAATTGTCGACATAAAGCTTTTGTCACTTGTAGTCTTGCTCACAGTGGGAAGAGTAACCAAAACTTTTACTCAAGTAAGAGTACTGTTACTTCAATAAAAGTATTACTCAAATAGGACTAACAGTATACTGCTATAAAAGTACAATGAAAAGTACAGTTTCTTTAAAAAGTTACTCAGTGTAACTACCCACCTCTGAGCCTTGGCCACACGAGACAAGAAGAGACACAAGATGAGGTCTGAATGAAGAATGAGACAAGAATTTAAAAAATATTACACATATGTATGTGTGTGTGTGTGTGTGTGTGTGTGTGTGTGTATTTTTCTAGCTATGTATCTATCTATACTCTCTCTCTCTCTCTCTCTCTCTCTCTATATATATATATATATATATATATATATATATATATATATATATATATATATATATATATATATATATATATATATATATATATATATATATATATATATATATATATATATATATATATATATATATTCATACATATAGTCATTTTTTGTTATAGTCTCTTTTTAATGAACATAGAACATTGTCATATAATTCATAACTTATTTTTGCATTCATTATTTTCAGTAAAATGTGGTACACACAATTATTATGATGGATGTTGCACTTTTCAGACATCGAATGTAATTTACAGCATAATGGGGAGAGGACTGGTGGCATTTCAAAGATTTAGTTCATCTCTACTGGATAATTGCTGTTGCTGTGCTTTTTCACATAACATTTTACAACTTCTTGTTTTTCTCTATATAGTTAAGATTAATACATTTTCTCTATATACAACTATGAGTCATGCATTGTTTCTAGCACTTTGAGGGTGGGGGTTCAAAGGTCGCTGTAGCTCAGTGTTGTTGTGCTACTAGGCAACAACATTTCTTTGCACCCTACTGTTACTTTTTACAACATAAATATGGGTTGTCCAAGTACATACACAGATACTCATTTCTGCATGTTTTACACCGAGAAAAGCCATACTCAGTAAAGGATGACAGTAGCTCAGTTGATAGTGCTCCTCTTCTGACCTGAAGGTTTGAATCCCACTCAACAAAAATAAATAAATAAATAAAAAATCATTGGTAGAGTGGTCAGATCCACTGACCCACAGGTTGGCAGTACCAGCTCCCACAGATGAATGCTGTCATTGTGTCTTTGGGCAAGACACCAGACCCACAGTCTCTGCATTCACTAGTGTATGAATGTCTGAGTGAATGAGTATAATTACATCAAGGAACCACTCACCCAAAGTATTTATTCTAATCCAAATCTTACAAGTAACAATAATGTATTGGTCTGATAATATTGCTTGATACAGTCTATTTATTTATTTACAATTTATCCAATCTTTAAGCAATCACAACTGGTAACAAATGCATGAAGTGCCTTCCCCAAAGACACATTAGAAATATGCATTGTTGGAAATCAGGTTTGAACCACGGCCTTTTTACTTTGGTGCCCATGATTGTGTAAATGTATGTTTGCTCTTCTGCAATCATTTGTCAATGACATTAAGATAAATACATCATTCCATGTGTCCAACAGATACTACCACTTCCTGTTCTCTCACTACCTGCCCCAGTCGCTGCGCACCCTGGTGGACAGAACAGCGAACTGCGAGGACATCCTGATGAACTTCCTGGTGTCTGCTGTCACTCACCTGCCTCCGATCAAAGTGGCCCAAAGGAAACAGTACAAGGAGCTGCCCATTCCTCAGGTCTATAGGACTGCATTATATTAGTATTGTCTATTTCACTGCATGCGTACATCTCCTCTTTGGTCTTCCTCTAAGCCTCTAGTAGCTCTAACCTCAGCATCCTACCCATAGATTTTCTCCCTCAAATCCCTGCTAACTCTTTACAAAGGAACTACAACCCCAACTGAGCCTGGGTTAACAGAGGACACATCATTTTTTGTCATTCTAATTAAATGGACAGGTATCCCCACTTTAAACTGACGCGGTGTTTGTAATCAGAAACACCTGGCTGTACTCAGGGTAGTCTTTTGTGATGTCACCAGTTACTTGAAATTACATGACACGTGACACTTCTGCACAAATTTACAAAAGCAGGATACAAAACTGTACACGACAACCTGATGTGATGTGCAGTAGTTTCATTAGCTGGACGCACGCTGATTGTGTTGTGATAGTGCTCTGAAGGGGGAGTGACTTAACGTGGAGAGCAAAGAAAGGGGAAACTTATATTAAAATGTTAACGTTGTTTTCCCCGAATATAGCATTTTCAAAACATAAAAGGTAGCATGGTGATATAAGTAAAATACCTCCTTTTTAATATATAGTCTATAATTTGACATGATTGAATTTAGTTTGTTTATTATGTCTATATTGATATTTATTTTTGTTTTTCTCTCTTTAGGGCACCAAAAGTGTCCCATGGGCCAACCCTGAACATTTCAACCAGCGTCAGGAGTGTGTGAACTCATTTGCCAACTGGTTTGGCTACATGCCGCTGGTCCACTCTCAGTTTCGCTTGGACCCAGTACTTTTCAAAGACCAAGTATCTGTCCTCCGAAAGAAATATAAAGATCTGGAGAAGGCGTGAAGACCCAGGAACAGCGCCCTCTATAGTTTAGAGGCCTTCTATTGCCCTGAATCGGACAGTGAATTGCTTTGTGTTGTGCAGGAGACAGACCCTGGCGGACTGTTCGGGACTGAAACATACAGCGAAGCTTCTAACGATTCTTCAAACTTCACAAAGAAAATCATGGATATTTCAGGACCCTTAAATTGGACGTTTGATTGGAAAAGGCGAGTTTCCATTGAGCAAGAGAAAAAGGGACAAGTCTAAAGTGAAAGCTATTGCAGTGACAATACCAGAGGTGTTTTGTGACTGTTACCATGGAGACAGGCCACTTCAAAATGATCAAATTGTAAAATGAATAAAAGTTTATAAAAGCAAAAATGTGTCTTTCTTTGGAGTGGTTAGTAGCAGATGTTAGTAGCAAAATACAATCTATCTCTTATCTCTCATTAGATTTTTGCCGAAAGTGGAATTTTCAGCAGTTACCATGGAGACGCAATGCACACATTAGCAAAAACTGTCCAAAAAGTTTCAAGATTGTCTGAAAACTCAAGAAAAATAAAAAATGGATTTAAACAACACATTTTAAGAAGCCTGTAATCAATACGAGCGCTTATGGTCATGTTTAAGTGTTTGATTTTGAACAAACACGGTGAGCGTGACTAACTGAAAACTGTTGGCTAACGCTAGCTAGCATGTGGCTGTAATTTTATGCGTGAGAGACTTGTTTAACAGCACAAATCAGCTCATCTGTTGTAGTTCCAGCTAAATCCGTTCTTTATGGTCAGATTGTGTTAAAATAAAGCTCATATTAAAAGCTAACTTGAGTAACAGAGCTTCAGACAGAGCAGTGCCTACATTAGCATTAAACCCCCAGGGAATTTTAATGACATCAGCTGCAAAGTATCAATTAGTCACATTTTAATCAAACTGAGATCCGATCGTTTCAAATTGACGATGATCAACTTGATGCTTTTTAATCAAGAGTCGATTTGTTGTGGCGCTGATTAAAAGTTTGTCTCGTTGATCTTCGTTATCACATTTTCGCCCCGCCCGACTTTCAAATACTTCCTTTATAAAATCATAACAAAACTCTCACACAGGTCAAATTAACCATTTACACATTTTATTAGAAAACTGATCGCCTGTACAAAATATGAGGTAACCCAGCAAAAACCCTTAGTCCCAAAGTTTACAAAAATATGTTTACAGTCAGTTTTTTAAAGTCCCAAGGGCAAACAGGTGCGTTGTATTAGAAAACCATTCAACTACATGCACAGTCACTTAACATGAAGCAGGCACCTGAGATTCAAACACAATACGAGTCTATAGGGGTGTATTAAGAGCAATTATTCCCATTGAAAACACAGCAATGAGATCCCCGTTTGATAAAAAGAGAACACCATTTTTCAGATTCAATACTGTGAATATAAAGATGCGTAACTAACCTGAGGCAAAACTGACAAATTCACAATATGCAAAAGATGCTAACAGGTTAAGTAGACATCAAGTTGTCAGCTGCCAAGTACAAAAAGATTTTCCTGGGGTGATTAAATGTGTAAAAAGTGAAACAATGTTCAAATGTACGTCTTAAATTCACCCCGTTGTCAATAGCAATGGTAAAAAAATACCGTGGTTGATTCAAAAATAAAAATCCATTTTGAAGTTGTTGGAATAAAATGAAAGAGAATCTTCAAAAACTACTTGGCATTTTTGAAAAGTGAGTTTCTAGTTTAAAGGATTGGAGTTTGGCATCTTTCAGCGCAGAATTCAGTGCATTCAAATTAAACAAATAAATGGACTATAATAAAGATGAAAGAAAAAGACACACCCAGCTCAACTTTTCAAAAAAGTTAAGATACTACTTACAGTCCATTACCTAAATATGAGCTTTCACCATTATCCAGAACTCATTTATAACTCCCAGCATAACCTATACAGTAATCCTCCATGGAAACTCCTCCTCATTACTGATAAACCCCTCTATAATTTCAATAAACTCAATTGTATTAAAGGAGACCTATTGTGCCTGTGTCTGCCATAGAGTTATAATCTATGACACCCGTGGATCATTGTGTCTGCGCATAATTTGCACATTTTAAATCACAATATTGATCTCAAACGACGTAATAATAATAAAAAACAAAACAAAAAACTGTCTGTTAACTTCTGTGTTAGAAAACTCGACACATGCACGAATCACTCCAAAAACAACAAATCAATGAAAACAGGAAACGACTATAACATAATTAAAAGCTCTGAAAAAAAATCGATTTTGCATAATAGGTCTACTTTAAAACAAGAATATCAGCAAATGCCTCTTTCCCCATAATCTGAAAAAGTCTGTTTTGTTTAGTTTAAATAAAGTTTGAGGTTATTATTTCCGCAGCGTTAACATGGCGTTGACGTCCCACAGCAGGTTCCTCATCTGGTCCATCAGAATCTTCATCTCCTGGTTTTTCTGACGCACTTTCTGCAAGAGACAAGATGTAAACAATCACTTTAACAGTCTGATTACACAATACACACACACGCAAGCATATGTCAACAAATGAGAGAAGTGTGGAAAAGGAAAATTATTTGAACTGAAGATAAAATAGATAAATTAAAAAGTGTGTCCAGACTTTTGACTGGTAGCATTTTATAATATATTTGTTTCCTCTTTAGTTCTTGTAAATAATATTGGAAATAAACTGATGTTAAATTGTGAAACTGAAGTCATGAAAACCTGTAATGATTCGTTTCAACTTAATAATTTCTTGTAATAACAAAAAAAGCCTGTAAAAAATGTTCAGTCAACGTTTGTTAGTCCTACTCGTACAGTGGTTTATGTTGTTATTTGGTATTTTGGTTCCCATTTTGACAAAACTATTTAATAATATGAGCAAAATTGTATTATCACAGCTCTCCATTAAAATCAATTTCATTTAGCTTTACAGCAACTTGAAAAATGACCATCTTTATATGGCTTTATTAAAGTTCACTCACAACTGTATGCACAAGTTAAACATGACGGCATGACTAGACGATCAGGAGACAGCACATCATTATTTAGAATAGAACTAGACAACAGAGGACAAACAGACTTTCTTATAAACATATTACTTACTTTTATAAAATGGGACACGCTAAAAATTCAGAAAAACTACAAATTATGGTGAACAGGTACAAGTTTGCCTCAAATCTCTGGCCCGGGGCGCAGACTCCCACCTCTTTTCCTCTCGGCTGCCCTATGGCTATTTCTTAACCTGCCTGAAATCTCCTGCCCACTGGGACTTTCACTGCAAAGTTTACCAAAAAGATACAGTTTGAAAAGCCTACAGATAAGCCCCAGTATTTAAGCATCAAGAGGTGTGACAATACTGCCCCCTACTGGAGATGGACGGGGAAAATGAACATGAATTCTTACTGTGAGCAGGTTCGCTTTTCCTCATATCAGACCAGTAACTTCCTGGTCTGATGGTGTAATTTGATTGTCTCCATGGATATAGATAAGTTAAATGCCATACTGTGCAATATTTCAAGCAAAGCAAAGCAATAAAGTCGATGAGAGGACAAGAACGTGGCAGTTAGGGATTTTAAAAGTACACGGCAAAAAGCACATACTTCCATCACTTCTTTCCTTTCTTGGATAATGGCCGGACTACAGGACTCGACTTTGACGGACATCAGCTCCTCTCCCACGTACGGAACAAGCTGAAGATTTAACGCAAACAAACTGTCAATATTTACATACACATTAAAGAGGCTGCATCCAATTTTACCGTGTATTTAAGCAAAATACATCTCACCCCAGGCCAAATGTATTGTTTAAGCAGCTCTTTAGGTCAGAATAACTCAGCTGTGTGCTATCTGCATCTAATCATAATGGGTTTTACCTTCAGAAAGTGTGCGGTCAGCATGCTAGCCATTTTTAGCTTAACCATGACTGTAAAACTCAGCTCTAGTCTCTGAATGTTGTGAAAAGTGCTTATAAACTCATTGTGGTGAATAATTAGGATAGTTGGAATGCATGAGGTAAATGGAGACCACTGGAGGGGTTTGGACACTGCAAACTGTTTAAATGAATCTGGTTTTCACATTTTGGCGAGAGTTAAAAAAAACAGGTACAGCTCCTTTAAAAGGTCCTGTATTAAGTAAAATTGACCCTTGCCATTTTAGAATATTGTTACCTCCTCAAAAACATACCTGCAGTTGTGTTTTGTTTCATTCACACGTGTCTGAGTGACCCTTTATTAATGAACTGTCAGTGTTTAATATGCGTGAGTCCTGACCTCCGCTGGCGCCTCCTGCAGGTCCGAGGTCATCTCTACACAGCGTTCGTACAACAGTCTGAGTTTTCTGAAGAGCAGAGCCAGCTGTCTCAGATGCTCCTGCAGCTTCCCAAAGCGGTCCTGGTACATGGCCTGGCTCTGGGTCACTCCATTGGGAAGCTACAGAAAACATATATAATAATTGGATAAGGAATGTGGAAGAAGTGAATGGGAATAAATGGTGGGCACATCACCCGTCACAATATCAAATTTTTAAGCACAATATATTGCTTAAGAAAATATAGACGATAAATGATAATACTGAAACAAATTTATGCCACTGACACAAAAACCCTAAAGTAGAATAATCCCCCCAAAGATATTTTAAATGCATCATATGGTTAAAAAAAAGGAGCTGCAATAAATAAACAGCAGAATGAAACACTTTAGTCGATAGTTTGTATCTATAAAGAGAAATTATTTATTCACCCCTCTATATCTCAAATCTAATCGTAGAACAAAGAAAAAAGTTCTCGACTAGTACAAAGAAAAAATATTGACCTCCACGAATTATTGCTCCATCAAACATATACTGAACGATAATTTGTTATAATAATTATCATAACAGAACTAATAAATGATGAAGTATGAACAAGTTTGACGATTGTTTCAGTCCAAGGAAGAGTTGTCAAAAAATGTATACCAAGAGAAAAATGTATACCCAATGATCAGAAGTAAATGCCAATTCTCGATTCTTCACTAAAAATGTTCTGTAGACTACAGAACGTATAAAGGCAACATTAGATTGAGAAGTGATTATATTTAACCCTCTGGCCATTGGGGGAAATCTCTCCCTATTTTATGAATGAGATAAAATAAACTAATCTTAATAGTGTTGGGGCTGCATGTGTCTGATGTGGAGTAAAAGCTGTGATTTACACTTTCAAAACAAAGAAGTAAATATATATAATATATATATAAATAGATTTTCTTCCAAAGCCTTCTTAGACCCTTCTTGTCTATGCACATAAATATAGGAGTGTATTATTTTTTTCTTAAGACGCATCATTACAAATTCTACCATACAATGTCTGACCTGTATAGTTGTAAGATAAATAAAAACTAAAAACTAGTGCTCTTTCACCATAACCCACAACCAAGTGCCATACAGCGATGCAGCTCTTTCGATAAAATTTACAGTGAAATAAACACAGCGGCCTGATTTTGTCACAAAGTAGCCTACTGTTTTAACAATGCACAAAAGCTAATTTACAGGTGAAAGGTTTGGTTCATTTCAGGTCAGTTATAAGACAAAGTTAAGCTCTCTTTAATTCATCCAAAACACTCCTTCACCCTAATGAGTTATGACAGGGTGTAAAGTAACACCGCGAGTGAAACAATTAGACAGTACAGCAGGCTGCAGAGAGGAGAGTGAGCGAGAGTGGAGCCGACAGCTGAAGCAAACTGAAGCACAGATTGGACAAATGAAACGTGACAGAGGCCAGAGAAGAGCTGTTAGTGTCCACACACATCTGCATAGAGGAGTCAGCAGGTTTTCAAACTCAGAATTACAATTAGATTATTCCAGATTATAATGAAGAGTGACCGTATAGAGTTTGAGACGTCAAACAGCAGGTGAGAGGCATACTAATACAGACATAGTCCACTTTGTGCCACATACAAAGCATATTACTATTGCAGCCTTATTTTTTAGATACAATTTCCTCTGTAAGAAAGAAATTATCCCCTCTTTATTAGTTTTTATTTTTTGTAATAAAAATATTGCTTTTACACTACATGATGCTAGGTGTGTTTTGCTGAAGTATAAGTAAAAGTTACGTACAGAGCCTTTAACTGGATGTGTTAAAAAGTGCACATTACTGAACTATTTAAAATCTGTCAATTGCACAAAAAGTTGTAGGAGTGAAGACGTTTCGCTGCTCATCCGAGCCGCTTCTTCAGTTCTGGTCACTTTGGATGAGCAGCAAAATGTCTTCACTCCTACAACTTTTTGCCCAGTTGACAGATTTTAAATTTTCCTTTCATCACGGATCATACCTTGACGACTGAGAGATTACACAGACACAGCAGCTCAGGATGGAACGTCAAAAAAAATCACCATAGAAATCCAAAAGTTTGTGGCAGCAGTGCAAAACTGTCATATAGATATATTAGCCAAAACAAAGTCAAAAAGTGAACAAAAGCACGGTGGGTCAAAACTGGGAAATACATCCATCACTCTATAGTGTCAGAAAACCTCTGAATAAATGTGGAAGTGTGGTAGAAATACTAGTATTGTGTGTCATTTTTTCCATGTCCCAGATACATTGTGTTAAAAGCCTTAACACAATGTACACATTCTTTGTCTAATCCTTTAGTCTCACAGAAGGCTATAGGTACCTTTGTGTTTTCCATTTGTACATGTCTGCTGTTTTAATTCACATGTCTATTGTTTGATCATCTTTACCTGTATTCAAATGGTAATGCAAAGGTGTTACCTCTCTGAGCTTAGAAAGCCAAATGGCCAGAATGACCTAAATGCAAATTGTACTTAGGAAGAACTTGGATCTGAGGCAGCATTTAAGTGGAACTACTGTTTGTTTACAAGTGCACACGTAATAAAAAAAACCAGACTTCTTCTAGTATGTTTTGTTATTATTTTACAGATAGATAAATAGATTTTTTTATCATAGTGGTGTATTATATGTTGTGTGCAGGAGTAGGTGTGGCAAAAAAAAAAAAACAAACACCTGAGAATTTGGAATTGATTCCGAATCTTTAAAGGGCCCATATTACACTATAATGTTGCTTCCTCATAACAAACATACCCGGAGTTGTGTTTTGTTTCTTTTCTCAAACCGAAAACACTCTTTTCACCTTGTGATGTAATGTGGTAATGTGAAGTGCTCCCTTGTGTCTTTAAACTCCACACACCTTCACTAGGATCATTGAAACTGCCAATCTCCATTGAACAAAAGGTGAAATGTAGCTGTCAACTTGAAAATAACCACCTCGTGACATCACAGAGCATTTTGAGCTTTGGAGATGTAGACAGACTAATAGTAAAGAGTGACTCAAACATGTGTGAATGAAACAAAACACAACTACAGGTGTGTTTTTGATGAGGTAACAACATTCTAACAGCCCATTTTGTGTAATATAGGACCTTTAAGATGTACAGCTCTGATCCTTTTAAGAATCTTTTTTTTTTCTCCAACACCCCAAGAGCTGAATCTTGACTTTGATACATTACAATCGCACACTGACTAATTCATGCTTTCCCTTCCTGATGTTTATCTCATTCACTGTACCGATGTGGCTGTGCCTGTACCTGTGTGGCACGTGAGATCTGAAATATCTCCATGGTCCTTGTGACAATGTCCTGGACCGTCTCTTGTCCGATGCGACATAGAAACACGGGGGAGATCTCCCTCATGGTGCCAGGCTGAGGCTGCTGCCCCGGGGCAGCTGTGGCTCCAAGGGGCAAGGGCTGCTGCGTCTGAGGGGGCATCCCAGGCAGACCAGGCTTTGGAGGTAATGGAGCCGCCATCACTGAGGACTGCAGAGGTACAATAATACACTATGTTTACACATATAATACACATATAGCATAAGACATAGGATTGATTTGGGGGGGCAACTGTCAACATTGTTGGCAACTGGATACATTGGTCCCACAAATGCACTTTAGGTAAACATTTATACTCAAACCTGCACCTGTTTTTAATGTTGTAAATTGACCTGTGCAGTTATTTGTTTGTTTTTATTTGTGTTTCCCTGTATTTTACCAGGGCACTCATGAAAAAAGTCTGAGAGTCTCAGACTCTCTTTTGTAAATAAAAATAAATGAAATGTTACTCTTTACTCTACTGTAAGTAAGTGTCAAACCTTTATGTTGATAAAGATAAATGATCTAAACATTTTGTACTCTGCACATACGTAACATGTATACACAGATACACTGGCTCCAGTCTGTACCTTGCACATATTTAACATTATTCCGTCGATTGATTGTGATATTTACACAACACGCAAGTCATGAATGAAATTATATAGACAATGCAAAAGTCCCAGATGTCCAAATTTGAGCTAAAAAAGTGCAACGTGAGGTTGTTCTGTGGAGCTAATGACGCTAGCGCCCAAAACAAAAGACAATTCAATGAATGAAACATCTACACATCAGAAACTAAACAGCGAACACGAAAAACACCACGAGCCTCACCTGACTGAAGAAAATCACTTTACTCTGTGCCCGTCCCACTCTGAAGAGGTCCCGAAGCAGCGTTATTCTAAAGTATCACGTTAAAGAAGTCATTATGAAACATTTCAATGAAGCAGCGCCAGTCGCATTTTGTTACGTCACTTCCGCTTCCTCCGCAGCGCATCTCGCCACGAGATGGCGCCATTGCACTTTATAATCTATTATTTGAATAGCAATGTAATGTTTGCAAAAAATATTTTTCTAATGTAAAAGTAAACATAAAGCGGTCTTTATATTACATCATGTTATAAATTAATCAACTTAAATCTTCAACTACTTCAAAACCAAGAAACAAACACATTGTTCTAGCCCAATAATCGATAAAAGGACAAAAAAGCATACTTTAATATTTTATAGTGTATAGAACTATTATAACTTAAAGGAGACATATTACACAAAAACTACTATTATGAGAGTCACATATAACGGTGTTTTTCATCATTTGCGTACTCACAATAGTATATTGAGTGGTTATTGCATGTGTAAGCATTTGATCCTTGAGTGCTCATAAAATTCAGTTTTCTCCTGACCCCTTATCTCCACCCACGTCTTGGTACTTACTTGCAATTATTTAAAACATTGAGACTCTGGGTCATATTCGAGTGCCTGTGCTGCTAATGAACTGACAAACTGGTGGCACTGCACTTCATTAAGATATGACCACATGTGTAATAGAGATAGACTTGAACAGCTAAACAAAACATTTGCAAACACTGCTGTTCCAATGGGCTGCGTTTGGAGGGGATTAAGCTAATTGAGATAAACATTTTTGCAATAAGTGGTTTGAAATAATTTTTGAGTAAATATTACATTTTATACATACATGAAATTTTAAATAGGCTACACTGAAGGTTGTGATTATATATTCTGACAACTATAAGAAAGATACATAGTTTAGCTTAGGCTTTATTTTAATGCAATTATTAAAGTTATTCTATTGATTCTTTGATGCTCCTGAAGGCCCATTAAATGTCTAGTAGTTTGTTTTGACAATGATTTACCATTTTACACATTTCTTTGGAAGTGTGTTATCGTCTAAATGTGTCAATGTTTTTCTTTACTGTGGATGTTAACAAGATTTTATATCTTCAAAACACATTTTAAATCATGCCTAAATAGGGGGTATTTTACTTCTATGGGGTATTAACTGCTAACACATCACATATTTAGATCACCATGTTTCCTTTTATTGTTTTGAAAATGCTGTATTCAATGAAAACAAGGTATTAAAATGTTTTACTTTCACTACTGGCAGAGGAAGTATATAGGCACGGTCTGTAAAATCCAATTAATATCTTCAAAGCTGCAGTATAATGTAATGTGCAATACAGGGTTAAGGGATCTTTTGTGATTCCCTGATGGGCTGAAGGGTTCATAATTTATTAAGTTTATTACTAAACTCAATTTTAAATGTAAAAAGTGGAGATGTTTTCAAAAATGTTTATCTTGCCCAGAGACACACAAAAATCTCCATAGATCTTTATTATAGAGTCAGAAATGCACCAAGAAACAGTCACCAGCATCACCACAAATTTCACCAAGCGTTCTAGAGCTGTAGCTGATGAAAGAAATTCTTGGTCGTCCTGCTGATTAATTAATTAACTAAAAGTGAGCATGGCAAAAGTTCTCAAAACTATTAAGTATCTCATTGTAATTATATAAAAACAGTTTAAACTTGTGAATCAGTTTCAGAGTTTAATTTGCCTTTTTATATTTAAATACCAAAAAATACCAAATATTCAGCTAACTCACTCACCAACATTTCATTTTCTGCTGTTATCTCATATACATCCATATACTCACATAATAATCTATATAAATAATCTAAATAAAATGATTAGTCGACTAATGTAAATCTTGAAAAAAAATCGCTGTACCATTTTCACACACTGGCAAGACATAGTGATGCATTTGTCCCTCCGAATCCAAACGAATTAGTAAGTCCCACCCTCCTGCCCTCCACCCTCCATGGCTGTGCAGTGCAGGGGACATAGTTCAGGTCAAACTCCGGCTCGGTGCGATCCAGGTTGAGGGTGGGTGGGAGGACGCCATGGTAACAGGCCAAAGCAGTGAACGCTGCCTCCAGGGCCCCAGCTGCCCCCAGGAGGTGCCCCGTGGCCCCCTTGGTCGAGGACACGGCCAGGCTGGGAGCATGGTTGGAGAAGAGCCTCTTGATGGCGGCGTTCTCAGCAGCATCGCCCAAAGGTGTGGAGGTGGCGTGGGCATTCACATAGCTGACCTCTGCGGGGGAGGTGGAGGCGTCTTTCAAAGCTGCCGACATGCACCTGGAATGTTTTTTTAAGATTAACTGTTAACGTCTGTTCTTGGTATTTGTGCAAAAAATGAAAAAAAAAAAAAAAACTAGGAAAAAAAGAATCTAAAAAGTAGGGATGCACCGATCCAGCTTTTTCAGTTCCAATACCAATATTTTGCACTTAAGTATCTGCTGATGCCCGATATTAGCCGATACATGCAGAGACTAAACATGGCACTTATTTCCTTAAAACAGAGTTAACTTATTACATAAGCAATGCAATTTTGTTATGCAACTATTATTTATCCAGCAAATAACTAATCAACAGCTTTATATGGATAAAAGATCAAACATTTTGAGACGTTCTGTCAGCCTGTGGGTAGTCTTATTACATCCAATCAATGGCCCAACAGCTTAACTGATAACATGGAACAAAAACCTGATCCAGCAAATTTAACGGTATCTGTGCCGATATTTGATACCATTATTGTATCAGTCCATCCCTGCTAAAAAGTAGTTTAGTAACTATGGGTTAAAAAAGCGTAACAAAAGTTAGAAAACTTAAACTAACTTAAATCGACCAAATCAAAGGGCCACTGAAGCATTGTCCAAGTTAAAGATTTACAAAGCATAATCAAATGCCCAAACAAAAAGGCATATCAGATGGTTTATTTCCATAGTAAACAGAACATTTACATGCAGGTTCACATTTTATTCTGATAAAAAAATCATATGCCCTCAAAGCCTGCAGCACCCTTCCACCTTGATCTCTTTATGCAAATTAAACACAATAACCAAGGAAACAGTAAAACTAAACCATTAACAAATTAAATTAATAGAAACAACAAATGACTAATTAATATCCAAAATAAAGATGAAATTAAATCATAAAATTAGCAAACTTAATTGGCAAAAATATATTATTATATTAACCTAACAAAGACAAATAGTTCCAAGAAAAGTAGTAATATAATAGTAATATAATAGTAATGAACATCAAACTCGGAGACGGAGGGCTTGGGCCTAAATCACTAAATGAGCAATTTAATGTTTTTGGAAAGAAAATGGAGTGCCAGTTTTTGTCTCCGGTGAATAGGTCCAGTATTTATTTACAAAGAAATTAACCATATATCTGGTAAAAAACATCTGTATTTTAAGAGATAAATGACATAGAAAACCAACCTATGAAAATTATTAAAGGGTAGGGGACATACAGAATTGAATTTGTTGTTATAACTGTGCTCCCTCATCATTAGCTTACTCAAAAGTTTTATTTTGTTTGTTTCATACATGTTTGAGTAATCCTGTGTTGTCCTGCATTCATGGCTTGAGTGCTCAGAAAATTTGCATCTCTACCCCCTAAAAAACTCACAGTAAAGTCTTCTTTAAACTCACCTAAACGCTCCGTCTCCATCTGCGCTGGGTGCTGTTATGTGCGAGGCATCCCCTGACAGCCCGTACCCCAGCACCTCTGCGTATATCCGGGCTTGTCTCCTCACTGCATGCTCCATCTCCTCCAGCACCAATATGGCTGCCCCTTCACCCATCACAAAACCTTCCCTCTCCGGATGAAACGGCCGAGATGCCATCTTTGGTTCGTGGTTCCATTTGGTCGCTAGTGCCCTGGCTCGTGCAAACCCTGCTATGGACAGCGGGCACACGCAAGACTCCGTGCCCCCTGTTAACATAGCAACCGCATCCCCATGTGCTATGAACCTGGCAGCATCTCCAACTGCATGTGCTCCTGTTGTGCAAGCTGTCGATACTGCATGATTTGGGCCTTTCAGTTTGTGTTTTATGCTGATATGTCCAGCAGCCATGTTTACCAAGATTCGTGGCACAAAGAAGGGGCTGACTTTATTGTATCCTTTATCATAAAAGGCTGAAGATGTGCGAGCAATCTCTTGCAGTGACACCATCCCCATACCTACAGCCACCCCAGTGTTCATTTGCTCCTCTTCACTTGCAGGGGACCATCCAGAATCCGCCAACGCAAGCTGTGCAGCCCCAAGTGCCATCACAGTAGCACTGGACATGCTACTGATCTCCCCACGAGAGGCAAACATCTCCTCCTTGAATTGGCCCTCTTCAGTACCCCTAGGAACCAGGGCAGCCACTTTACATGGGACATTCTTGTACTTTTCTGGGTCCAATGCTACAAGCCCACTCTGGCCCTGGATGAGACGAGTCCAGGGATAGGATGTCCCAGTGCCTAGTGGACAAACTATGCCTATTCCAGTCACCACAACGCGTCTTCTGTGAGTCTCTGAAGTGTAGCATCTCATGTGTTTTTGAAAGCAGGTGTCATTTTGGAAAATAGTCTTCAATCTTTGAGATCTTAGTTGAATTTTGCTCCAAAATAGTGGTAAAGACGACATACTGACAGATAACACTTTGAACCTTAGCGGGAGTCTTTAGTGATTAACTGTAAATTTCATGAAAATCAGAAAATCGTTTAAAAGTTGCAATGTTATTGAAGATTACCTGAACATCCATGCTGTCACATTTGGGGTGGTCCTGAGTGGCTTTGTGTCGTCTTGTGGAACTCCTTCACCAAAATACGTATTAAACTTGCTTAAAATTAACGAAAAGTATAACATTATAATTTTAAGATGTAAATAATAAAATGTGATGTGGGTAGAATATTTTAAGACGTCAAAATACTGTATTAAAGTGACGCTCATAAGTGATATTTGTTCCGGCGCGAGTTGGTCAGCTATATCTCACAGGACCCAAACATTACACTGCTCGTTTGCTTCATGCTACTCCCCTGTCAAACAGAACCTAAATTATCATCATTTTAGCTGAATTAAAGTCCACGATGGGTCTGTCTCCAGCCGTGACAACTCTGTGTGAGAATCCCAATGAAGTTTTTATGGATGTTGCCAAATTGTTGCTCACATACGCGGACAATATTCTAAGGTAAGTTAAGATGCTAAAACTGCAATTTTCAAATGTTTCTGGACTGAAGTCAAATGCATATTGACTGTATTACTTTGTATTCCAAAAACTAATCTGTGTCCATGCTGTAGATGTAGGTACATCTGCATTACGATTGGCAAACCTCTGTTCAGCAGTAATGCTTAGTAATACCTGCAGTGAAACTTGTTAGTCTAATGCTTGTATCTTCCGCATTCATTGCACTTCAGTTATTATCTAATGTTAACGGTTGACTAAAACAGAGTTACACCAAAACTGTCGTTACTCTAACTCTTTAATGGGAGATGTCTAGCACAACCTATTTGTATTTAGACATAACTTATGTGTGTAATTTTTCTTTTTTTTTATTGAGGAATCCCAATGAGGAGAAGTACAGATCCATCCGTATTGGCAATCCTACTTTTTCTACCAAACTTCTGCCAATCAAAGGAGCAGTAGAATGTTTATTTGAAATGGGATTTGAAGAGGTACTGCCATTTATTGCTTAACTTTAATGTATTTTGTCTAGTAGTTTCTTGCACTACTTGTAATTGTCCCATCTCCCCAGGCTGAGACCCACTTGGTGTTCCCCCAAACGGCCTCTGTGGAGCAGCTCAGGGTGATCCGGGAGTCGATAGCTGCAGAGAGGGACCAGAGGCTGCGTGGAGATCAGCCTCCTGCTCAGGCTCAGGGTGGGGCCTGTGCTTCAGCCGAGCCAAGCTCTTCAGGGACAAGCCAACCAGCAACACCAGCCCAACAACCACCATCTTTGGTAAAAAAAAAATAAATAAAAAAATAAAATTAAATAAAAAACAAACAACTTGTTGTCCTATTTAGAATTGCAACCAACAATTAGTCGTTTGGTCATTTTTGTTACAGTTATGGCTATTCATTATAGCTGACTAGACACGATTTGTCGCTCTGCAGGCCTAGTCCTGTTCTCGTCCTGGTTTAGTCAAGTCATTGAGTTCAGGTTTTATGCTAGATTAAGTCCCAGTTAAATCGCAATATTGAAGCGTTGTTTAAGTGTGGGTAAGTGTGAACACATGCTTGACATATTTTATTTAATAAATATTGTATATTGTTTTCCCTGCAGCAGTGTTTTTGGAACCCATAGTTCCAAAAGTGTTTAACCCTTTCTGTCCAAGCCAAATGTAAACACATGGGGGAGAAATCTTACAAGACCTTGCAAGATCTTGTAACACAAGATTTTGTACCATCCCTAAATACTAATTAACTATAAAAAAGTTATATGTATGGAAACCTAGGATAACTCAAATATTTCACTTATGTATATTTGTAACTATTAAATATCAACACAATGACATGCAAAGGGCAAAATAATGTAATAAAAACGTTGTAGCCTATATTTGGTATGATCAATATTTTTTTGGACAAGTTGGGTTTTTTTTTTTTGTTTTTTTTTTGTTTGTTTGTTTTTTCCTGAACACTTTATTTAAAGATTTTCTGTGTATCTGTCATTTTCTTTTCTAGGAGTCCAGCATGAACTTCCTTGTGACCTTGCAGTCTAACTTCCAGCATGCGATGGTGTATGAAAACCCAGAGCTTCAGCAGAAAGCCAGAATTTGTATTCCTCACCAGGAACTAACTTCTACTGCTGAGAAGAAAATGATGGAGGCCAAGGAAGCAGACCCAGGTTTTTTATTCACTCATTACCCTTGTTGAATAATTAGAGGGATGGGAATCTAGAGGATGCAAGTGACAATTCAATACTAAGAAACACTTAAACATTTATTTTTGAAATGTCAGATCAAGTGTTATGTCCTGAAAATGTTCTCAGACAAAAGTAGCATAATGTCCTCATGTCCTCTGTTGTGTCTTTAACCCAGACACATGTGAAACAAAGGAGCTATGATTTATAAATAAAATTTAATTTATCTCACCATTAAGTTTATTGTTTTGCTTGTTGGTTTAGTGTTTTTCTCATTGGTTCAGCAGATCCGCAATGATTGTTTTTCCCTTTATTTTTTTCCAATACGGAAGGACCATACCTGTCCCCGATTAGCTAATCCACCTTTCAATCACACCCATTTGAAATGGGGAGATTCACTGGTGTCCAATTTGTAAAGTGTTGATGTGTGTATTTTTGATCCCAGGCAAGCAAAACAGTTCAGTGTGTAAGGCTTGATGTCTTTAAGCTTTGAAAGGCGCCTGCTCTGACCAGTGCAGATTGCCATTGTTCCTTTAGGCAACGCACTGCACCCACTTTGTCTTACTATGAATGTAGTGTTTCTGTGCACAGACTGGCAGCCTCACTCCTATTCATTTGCTTAAGAGCAGCTCTGGCGGCTGCAGCAATAGTAGCAGTATCTACCAGTATGGGGAGTGAATGAATAATGCAGAAAATGATGACATGGCTTTGAGTGTCTGGAAAAGGTCTATATTAGACTAATGTCTAGTACTCTGCTTCTCATTGATTTGGGTGGCATAAAGAGCTGCCTTTTGAATAAAAAAATCTCATACAATTTATCGAGTATAAATGTTACTAATTATCTTCATTACCTTTTAAACAAATAGGTTTATAATATAGTTCCTTTTTTAGGGTATTATAATACAATTGACAACAACATAGACTATGAGGACCTCCATAGTTTTCTCTTTTGGTCAGAAGCAGTGTTAGTACTATGATATTTTTGTCTTAATATAGTTTTGGAGGTAGAATTAACTCATTTGATCTGTTTGTATCTTTTCCCTCTATCAGTTTCTAATCCACAGCTCTTGAATTGCGCTTTTGTCTTGTTAGACTGTAAGCTGTCTCAGGAGGACTTTGTGGTGCTGGAGCTGCTCCGGTGGTTCAAACAGACCTTCTTCTCGTGGGTGGACTCTCTGCCCTGCAGCCGTTGTGGAGGCCAGACCCGCAACTCCGGCCCCCTCAGCCCCAGTACGGAGGACCTGCGCTGGGGAGCGCAGAGGGTGGAGAACCACTTCTGTCAAACATGTCAACTATCCAACAGGTTTCCAAGGTTGGTCTACTATTAACTAATAACTGTTTTTTTATTTTCCTGTTCCTGTTATGGCGCTGCGATATATTTATGTTTATCCAATTTTATAACTAGCATTATAAACTTCAGCTTTTACTACATCCATAAATGTTCTTATTGGTCTAGCTCTATGCCTAACTGTATTTACATTTTACCCTCCCCTTTGTTTTACCAAATGATCAGTGCCTAAAACATATTGGCTGGTTACCTTGTTTTGTATGTACCTCATTTTATGTAGAACAAGGGAGAGGTATTGTTCTGACATTATTGGAAGTTGCAGTAACAGCTCCCATATCCTATTTGCAATAGTAAACAGATTAACAAATCCTCCATCTCCGCTGCCATTAGAACTAATTTCCATGTCTATGTGCAATGAGTTTGCAGTATTCTTTAATGACAAGGTTCAGGGCATTAAATATGCCATCAATTCCACAAAGCAAATTATACCTGCACCCACTTAGAGCTGACTCACTTTGCACCTGTAACTGACAAAACTGTCCAAGAGATCGTCACCAGTCTGAGTTCATCCACCATGGATTCATGGATCAATGTGTTACCCACTAGATTTCTAAAATCTGTGCTCAACAGTTTGCTATCACTACTCACTAGCATAGTTGACATATCACTACTGGAACATTCCCAAGAGCTTTAAAAACTGTGGTTATCAAGGCTCTCCTAAAGAAGAGCAGTCTTGATGCCACAAGTTCTGTTAAAGTGCTTTAAAGAAAAAGAAAGTTGTGCTATACAAATAAACTTACCTTGCCTTGGCATGTTTTTGCTCATTGTTAATTTCGTTGAACTAAATCATTTGTGTGGATCATTATAGGTATAACAATCCTGAGAAGCTGCTAGAAACCAGGAGGGGGCGCTGTGGAGAGTGGGCCAACTGTTTCACCCTGTGCTGCAGAGCCATGGGACTTGAGGCTAGATATATTTGGGACAGCACAGGTACTTGTGTTTAGACTGCTCTGTATATTTAACTTAATATAATTAAGATAATTAAGACACATTTCTTTACAATGATTATTTCAATATCACAAAAGCCTTAAAGAATACATGTCATGATTTTTCTGGTATTTAGTGAACTCTCATGCATGTAGACCATAGTTTTACATTTTGTTCATTAGATCAATATTGCAGTTTACAAAGGACTTCAAGATAGTCTGCAAAATGTTTTTATGTTTGGTTTTTTTGTTTGTTTTTTAATCTTTCTACCATATTATAGCATTGTTCTGTCATCAACAACATGCCTGAAGAGGTTTTAGATGTCATCCATGCGTGGTTGAGTATTTTTGCGATCTCTCCCGGGTTAGCTGTAAGATGCTGTGCAATGCTCAACCCACACGCCGAATCTTTGGATTGGCAACCTCTCCCGTGTTTTAAAAAGATGACTTTTAATCTGTCATAGGCGATTTAAACCAACTATTAAATATGTTAATTTCAGATCATGTGTGGACAGAGGTTTATTCTCCCTCTCAGCGTCGTTGGCTTCACTGTGACCCCTGTGAAAACGTGTGTGATAAACCTCTTCTGTACGAGGTCGGCTGGGGGAAGAAGCTCTCCTACATCCTGGCCTTCTCCAAAGATCAGGTTAGTATGAAAACACAACTGAGATCTCATGAGCATCTAGTCAAATGCTGAGCTGTGTCTGGTGCAGGTAGTGGATGTGACCTGGAGATATTCCTGCAAACATCCTGAGGTGTTGTCACGGCGGACCAAGGTTCAGGAGGCCTGGCTTCTTCACACAATTAGTAGTCTTAACAACACTGTAAGTAATTGGCTTTTATCTTTAGCGTTTCTTAACCAATTTTGACCATTTGATCAAAATCACAAAATGTTCAGTCATTGTTAAGACTTATGCAAATGTTGCCTTTACTTTTCTCTAGTCAATGTATTATGTACGCTGAAAACGTGTACCTGCTTTTTAAGTTTAGCAAATACAGGCTGTAGTTCTTTAGTCGTTGATTATTGGAGTCTTAATGAAACAAAATTTGTATTGATCAACTAATTATTTTATTTAAATAATAAGAGTTTATAGGAGGCAACAGCAGAAGTTAGTGAGTTAGATTTGATATTTAAATGCAAAAAGTCAGATTAAACTCATGATTCGCAAGTTTAATCTGTCTTTTACAGTATATCAATTAATTATTTCTTTTTTTTCTGCATAAATAGTTACTTTAGCATGAACTCCCGTGCAGGTGTAGTCTTGTGAGTGCAGTTGAGATCAGATACTTAAACACTGAATAGTTTTGAGAGTCGACTACAGCCCTAATACAGTCTGGAATCATATTGTTATTTTTAATTTTCAACCCAGATCCTTAGGAGAACTTTTGACAGATAAAACTTTACTAAATGCAGTATTAAACAGGTCAATTAGCATTTTAGAGTTTTTCAAGAAAACCAAATTACAGCACAACAATTTACGTAAACACACCTATACACATGTAGAGTTTCCATTCTTTTTAGGGATATTACATTGACTTTCCTGGTGACTGATCCTAACCTTAACTATAGTTTTGATCTATATCTGAAGTGAACAATGACATAAATCGTGTTGTTACTCTAATAATAAAGTCTCAAAATGTCTTAAATACCCGCCCACTCTGTCACTCCCCCAGCCCTCACACACATAGTTTACAGATGATCACACTGGTTTATATCTGTACTGATAGTAAATTGGTCTCTGTTACTTTGTTTTCACATGCATCTTTGTTATCTGTATTTGTTGTGGCATGGCAGAGACAGCAAAGTCTGAGTCCACAGAGGAAGAAGGAGCTGACAGAAAGACTGCTTGTGGAGCTGGTGGAGTTTATTTCACCTAAAAAACCTAAACCTGGAGAACTGGGCGGACGCAACTCTGGGTCACTGGCATGGAGACTACTAAGAGGGGAGACGAAAGCCCCGGACACTTCTGCAACGGTATTACACATATTTAAAGTAAAAATAAATAAATTTAAAAAAAAAAAAAAAATATATATATATATATATATATATATATATATATATATATACTTACTTAAGTCATTATTTATTATTTTATATTTAAACCATATAGTTTCTAGGGTTATGCTGTTCAATTTGGCTGCTTTAATTTTCTTAAAAGAGACCTATTATGAAAAATCTGCATTTTAGAGCTTTTAACTCTGTTATAGTTGTTTCCTTTTTCATTTACCCCCTCAAAGTTGTATTTAGAGTGATTTGTGCATGTTTGAGCAATCTTTATCAGAGCAATGACGTCTTGAATACAGGCGAACAAATCTCCATTTTCACTGCCACCTGTATACGCTCACTGCTCTGTACTTCACTCTACAATTTTATTTTCTTAATCGGAGATGGATGCTGTTTTAGATCAATATTGAGATTTAAAATATGCAAAACATAACTTAATGATCCATGAGTGTCATGGTTTATAATTATAATTACAAAATTACAAAAGCACAATAGATCTTTAATGTATCGTTACTTAGTTTGACTTATCCATTTTCTTTTAGACTCCAGGTTTTGTGTTCACCCCAACTGACAAAGAAAAGAGTGACAGTTTGCTGCATATACGCTACAATGCCTCCACAGACCAGTACTGTCGAGTGTCCAACCACTGTGAAGTCACTCCAGGCTGGGAACAGTGTGTGTGGCAGAGGGAAGCTGTGTTTAGGAAGGAGGAGAAGGACTGGCAGATGGTAAGTTCACCAAGAATCTGTGTTCACACACACATGCACGCACACACACACACACACACACACACGGACACACACAGAAGCATCAAAACAGGGACTAAACTGGCAATAAATAAAGACTTAATTAGGACAGCACAATGCATATGCATAATTTGTAATCTGTGTATGTATTTGTATATTGAAAATTGAGCGGAGACCCCAAGAAGCCTTTACTGTTTAATGGAAAGTCATATTAAATTAACACATGCCTAAAAGTTATATATATTATATATTTAATTTAAAAAATGCTTGGATTAACACAACCGTTATGCTTAAAACCATTAGTGTAAACAAATATGTATCATATGCACCATAACAATTATCATAGTTGTGACTTGGCGCTGTACCTGCTTTTTACCATCTTAAAAACATTTTAAACGGTTTGCAGTGGTCCAAAGTTATTCCTCACTTACCTTACGCATTTCCAGCATCTTAATACTGTGAATTTATAATGTCTTTTCACAACTCTGAGACCAGTGCAGTTTTGCTATGACTAAAAAGTTAATGACTAGCATGCTGAGACGCACCTCCTGATTATCGGACAGTAAAATCCGTTATAATGAGATGCAAACATTGCACAGATTATTTTGACCTCAAGAGCTGCTATAATATATCTGTACTGGTACAAGACATATTTTGCTCAAGTACATGGAAAAAATCTGGTACCCTTAAATCCCCAATCGGTAAGTGGCTTTTAACGAGTAGCCACTAGTGTTATGCGTAGCTGCCGTGTGGCTGTTACACACAAAATATATCATGGTTCTTACTTTGTAAACATAGGATACAAATGTTGACAGAAAACCAAATTTCATATTAAGAATTTGTTTTTCTCAGGTGTACCTTGCTCGAGGAGAAGACTCCTCTATTGGCAAAATAAGCTGGAGATTTGACTTTTCTGCAGTGGGAATGAAGATTCAATCAGTAACAGTGATGGCCAAGAGTCAGACGTTTCAATCTGGAACTGTCTGCTGGAAGGTGCAGACAGGACAGACCACCACAGAATTCTCTGGAGGTAAATAATTCTATTATCGTTTTAATAAGACCGGATCTCTCCATGACTTCCTCTTGTTTGGACATTTTAGACGGACAGACACACCCTCTCTCCAGTCTGTCTGGCTCTTCAGAGTTCATCATTGTAGCAGAACTCTGTGGTGGAGATGGAGATGTGGCCTGGCAACATGCTCAGCTCTTCAGACAGAGTTTAAAGGAAACTGATGAAACCTCATTTGAAATCCTGGTCCAACTTGAAACTGCCTAACACCATCATCAGTCACTGTCCTATGTCATTTAGTATGTGATTTGTGCAATATGTAAATCATTTTCTCTGTTAATCAAAAGGCCCATGATGTATGTATTTTTGTTTTGTATCAAATCTTTCTAAATGTGAACATCTTAATTGAATTAGGGCGATGGCTATTACATGTATTTTAGGTGTATTGATTGAATCTAAATAATCTAATTCTATCTATAATAAAGCGTTAGATGTCCATCTATGGAATATTAAAACATATTTTTACAATCCAGTGTGCCTGAGTCTTTAAATGTGCACTGTGTAACTTTTCTGGTGGAGACTGGATTGCCTCCATGGAGATATTTCTTTGCTAGGAGCATGTCACAGTATGGCATTAAACTTGCCTATATCCATCGAGTCAAGCAGGTGACTAGACCTGTCACAATAACACATTTTTAAGTAAGATATTTTTTCCGAAGAAAGTATAGATGATAAACAATACAACTGAATGCCATTATAGCACCAACACGATAACCCTAAAGCTGGATTTCCCCACAAAAACTATACTATTTGTACGCTATTGTTAATAATTGTTTCATCTATCATGTATTGAATGATAAGTTGATGTAGTAATTATCATGACAGACCTACGGCTGACTATGCCATGTGAAGTTACAGTTCAGATCTGTGGAGAGGTGACCCTGCTTCTAGTAAGAACGCAAGATTTAACATGACATTTTGAGCGATTTCACCTGTGGTGAAATAAATGCAGGATGGATCGGTTTAATGACACACAGGGCTTAACACACCTTAAGACCTATTTTTGTTGATTGGAAATTCCATGCAAAACAGTCACATCTCCATGGAGCCAAGCAGATGGCGGACTCACCACTAAAAAGTTGCACAGTGCACCTTTAATAATCGGTGGCACAGACTGTACTTTTTACAGTAGACCGTCTGCATCCTCAGTCTGTATCCCTCTGCGCTGCTGTGGTGTATGGCGCCACCTGTCGGTAACAACCGGAAATAGACGGGTGAATACTGTTTTCTGATTGGTCAGAACGCCGGTGCCTAGGCTTCTGATTGGTCAGTTTTTCTGCAAGCCGATTCGCCGTCTATCATCCAGATGGCGGAGCCGGACAGTGGTTGCTAAAGCTAGCTAATATTAGGTTTTATTGTGAGACAAAACTATTTTACGCCGGATAAACTGCTTGCAGAGCGGTTTACCTGGTGTTACATTTTAATTTGTGCCCTTTTAATTTGTGGTCTTAGCGCTGTATCTATCGCACGTTTTGTATAGTATTTATTTGTAGCCAAGCAGCCCGGTTAGCATCTTTGTTGGAAGTTTAGGCCTTACTCTGCCTCCGCTCGTCGATTTTAACAATAGCCGCGATATAGTCCCTCCTCTCCGGTTGTTTTGGTGCCTCTTCTTGGATTAACTTTTACAAAACTAAAAAAACATGGGGCAAAAGTCGGATGTGTTGAGTTTGATCATCTGAGTGCATCATTATCTCGCTGGATCGGTATTTTGGCTGGGATTTTGAAGACATTTTGGAAGCTCCATCACAGAAACATTAAGGATCACAAAGGACCATGTCCAACGGTGCAGGCAGCGGTGCTTTGGCTTGGCTGGTAAGTTTATTATTTATTTATTACAGATGTATGGTTATGATGCTGTAATGTGTTTGGTTAAATTGTGGTGTTTGAGCAGATTACAGCAGGTTCACATTGGCTGTTGGGGTTCATTCATTCCTCCGCTGCAGAGCAAAACATTGTCCATTTAAACGCCTCCTTCACGGGCTGCAGGACTTTTACATCAAAACACATAGATCTTATCACTCATTTATGGCGTAGTAATGTATTCTATAAGTTATCTGGATTTGAGGATCTTTTTAGTTGAATATATTGCTTTAGTTTTACTCTGATCTTGGTATTTATGTTCAGTAGAGTTTTACTATATCGAATTTGCATTTTAAAGGTTGTTAAATAGCTACTGTGGGCTGTTCCTCAACTTACTTACTATTTGAAGTTGTATTTACAGGACATGTATGCAAAATTTGTAACCATGTTTTAATAATGTTCCCTGTACTTAAAGTTGTATCTCAATTGAGTCATGTATGTTTGAGTAATCCTGTCTTGTCCTCCATTGGAGTGCTCAGAAAATTACAGTTTTCAACTACCACCTATCCCTGCCTACTTCCCTGCACTTGGTTGCAGTTATTTAGAACATTTAAATTATTAGTCATACACATAAAGTTAAAAATGTCATGTAGCCTTTTTTTTCAACAGTGAAATCCTAAATTAAAATGTAGTACAGTAATATATATGTGACCAAATGAATAATAATACAAATTATTTTCAAGCCAGATGCTGTATTATATTTATGTTTTGTCATCAATATAAAAGGAAAGAACTTGCAGTTAATCTAACCCATCTTAATACACTAGACACTTATTTGGCCTGTAATAGTTTGAACAGCAAGTCTCATTTATATGTGTCACTCTCTGCCAAGTTCTGAATTTATTATTTTGTATTGAACAGGAAGCGGCCAATGGTAGAGGAGACCCTGGTAAGATGGATGCCCCAAAAAAGGAGAAAGGAGGCAAACTGTCTGTGGAGCGAGTGTACCAGAAGAAGACCCAGCTGGAGCACATCCTGCTGCGCCCTGACACATATGTGGGCAGCGTGGAGCCTGTCACCCAGGTAAGGATGTCCACTGTTCCTCTTAAATCACAGTTCACGTACACTAAGCGTTATACTGTCTTTAAGCCAGAGGTTTCTCACCCTGCCCCCTTCCTAAGTGTGCTAGAGACCACAACTGCACTGCCCTTAAATGTGCCACGTGATAAAAAATATTTCTTTTAGTTCTGATATCCAGTTTCTAATTGTGTGTGTGCGGGTTTACCATTTTACATTTATTTTGCACAATGCACATAATGACCAAATGCTCCGACCAGATAGTGTTAGGGACCTGCTGCAATCTCTGCCTCCTCTAGGGGGGCTGTGAGATTTGTGGTTAAATATTTGAACATATTGTGATGATCTGCTATTTTGTGTTTAGTTCAGCGTTGACATCTTTTGTTTTTCTTGTAACTGTTTGTGTTTTTATTGTAAGTCGTTTTGTATGTGTGACAGATGCAGTTGATGTGAAGTTTTTAATTGTCAGTTACTGGTCTGTTTTGGAGACTGGCTCTAGGGAGTTGAGACTGCTGTTGTTTTGCTCTTGTTTTGGCGTGGGTTGCGACCTACAGAAGCCGTTGTGTTCGGAAAATAAACCACCAGAAGAAATTCGGCGTGTTTCCTTGCACCAGAACGCTACAATATAATTGTGTTTATTGAGTTGTCTTGGCAGAAACAAGAATGGCTCTAACAATTGTTATAGTTAAATGAACAGTATTTCATGTTGGTTGCACTGATTTAAAAAGGATCATGGTCGAAGTAGTTTAGTTGTGGTAGGGTATTAAGCAAACAAAATTTGTTTTAGGCCTTGCCACATCTAAATACGTTGATGGAAACATTTGTATGCTTAAATTTCCACACTATTTATTTGAGATTTTTTTACTACATTCAAAATATTGGCAGTGTTGTTACGAGATCCCTGTTGTAAATCTTTATAATCAAGAGACACATGGTCAGACTTGCAGGTGTAAAAAATGAAGCCAGTCTCATTTGCACATGAAGTGAGTAAAGTGAGTCGTTTAGGGTGAGGTACGACTTTTAGGCATTTTACATACTCGAGTTTAACATGGATGTCTTTGGACGGGGGAGGAGGCTTTCGAAAGAAATGGGCCCGTTATTAAAACTGTAGTCGATTTTAAAGAGATTCTGGGTCAACTAAAGACATGATTGATTAGTCGACTAAAAATGGATCTTTATGTATCTGACCCAGACTGCATGAGTACACCTCAACAGGAGTTCATGCAATTATTTATGCAGAAAAATGTTCTAGGAAACAATGTATGAAGACAGATGAAACTACTGAATCAAAAGTGTAATATTCCTTTAATATATAAATAAAAAAATACCAAAAAATCCAACTCACTTACTAACTTCACCTTTCTGCTGTTATCCCATATAAATCCTTTAATCATTTCATTTTGATTATGTCAACTAATACACATTTTGGTCAACAATGACACCGTTGACTGATTAATTGGCTAAACTAAAGGTCCACAGACCGTGCAGTTACCATGTGTTAAAACGTGTCTATAGTTGGGCTGAACAATTTGAGAAAAATATCTAAGTGCGATTTGTCTGACAAGCTTTGCAATTAGATTTGAAATGTATGTTTTAATAATGGGACATGTTCACATTTTAAAGGGCCTATATTACACTATTTTTTTTTGGTTTATGTTAAAGTTTTCTCATCACAAACATACCTAGAGGTTTGTTTTGTTTCATTCACATGTTTAACACACAGCACTAAAACAGAAAACACTCTGTTCCACCTTGTGATGTCATGTAGTAATACAGGAAGTGCTCCACTGTGTTTTTAACTCGATACACTTTTTCAGCCCTGGAATCTCTACTTAATGTCAAAGGTAGCTGTTAACTTGAAAACTACCACTACATGACATCTTAATGTATATACATAAATAATAACGGGTTGCTTGAACATGTCTCCAGGTTTGTTTTTCACAAGGTAACAACATTATAACATGACTTACAGTTCACAAAAATCCATTTTGTGTTCTGTAGGATCTTTTAAACTTGTAGAGAAGAATAGACAAAAATATGAACTGACAAACTAATACAAGATTCACATTTCAGAACAAATGTAAATAACAGGGTTGTTGTTTGTGGAGGAACCAATGGTACTACATTCAAATAGCTATTTTGATTTGATTGTGATTTCTCTTAACAGCCCTAGTTTATGCCCTTCTATAGAATACGTTACATTTTACTTTTCTTTCGCAGCTAATGTGGGTGTTTGACGAAGAAATCGGAATGAATCAGAGGGAGATCACCTACGTCCCGGGCTTGTACAAAATCTTCGATGAGATTCTGGGTGAGTGAGTGCACTGTCTTCATCTGCACAAGTCCATCCACCATTCGTCATCTGAGCTCATTGCGGCGCATTATGCTGTTAGCCATGATAGCTTTAGCGCTAACATGGCTCTGTCTTCACTCAAATCTGTCCCCCTCAAAGCCACATTATTTATGTTTAATGGGAATGTTTCATAGATGCAGCGTCAGCTTAATGAAGTGGACTGTCTGTTACACACCATTGCGGCAGTGTAATGAAATATAGAGGCAATGTCAAGGCTGGCAGTGTTGGGGCGTGTTTAAATGGAAATGAGAATGCTAATGTTGGACAGAAAATACTTAGTTTCAGTATTATTAGTTTGTTTTGGTCTTAAAGTTGACTTATCTTGTCTATTCTACATTCATGTTATTCCAATGACTTTTACGTTTATGTTGTTCAATGTCTTGGTCTGGGACGACGAGACTCCTGCTAAATGAAGTGACGTCTACTATGGACAGCTGTGTTTGTAAGGTGGCACAAACATTATTTTAGCTTTAGTTTTGGGTATCTGATAAATGATTGCACATTTGACTTTTAAGAGCTTTTAACCATGTAACTAAGGAACATAACTAACTTTTTACCCACTCAAAGTTGTGTTTGGAGGGTTTCATGCATCATTCATGAGTAATCTGTCTTCCTGATCCTGGTGGCTAGAATTGAGAGCAGGAACCAAACATCACAGTGATTAAATTGTCAGTAAGTAAATTGTAGCTTGACTGGTACTAAAAATAACCTCAAGAATGGGGACGGGTGAGGGACCATCTTCTGTATGTGATTTATGCAGAAACTTCAGTTTTCTAAAGCCTGGTGTACACTGCACGATTACAAGATTGTTGGATGCCACACTACACGACGTGAGGAATTGAAATACTACGACAGCACACAGGCACATTGTGCGATGGTGCACACGACCAGCCGTGGAAAAGACCAAAGTTTGTCTGAGCAAATATCAGGCTCTGTGGTAACGTCTCTGTAATTGTATCAGTTAGCAGATGCCATCACTACATGCTAGTGTCATTTCCAAGTTTGTATAAATTAGAAAATGAAAAGAAATCAGGGAGAGAGGGGCCTGTTCATGGCAGAGCTCTTCTGCTGTTACTGAGGAGCTGTTACTCTTGCCCTCAAAGATCGATCATAGACGCAGTGAGACCAAGATTACAAAATAACAGACATGTTCTCAGTTGTAGTTCGTCTTTGGTTGTATGGTGGTTCTAAGTTCGATCTTTGTCTCACTCTCACTCGGAGACCTGCGACCCTGAATTTTTTGTTACGACTCAAGATTTTCCTCACGATCAGACATCTTTCATTGCAGTCAGACAAAAACATGCAGAGGACACCTGGCTGTATTACACAAGACTTAAGGTTTATGTTATTGGTCCCCTTAGAGGGAAATTCTGCTGTAGCCCTCTTGTGGATCTGTCATTAGATCTTGAGTGAGGTTTGGCCAGGACTACCTCAGCTGGAGGGTTTTACCTATGGTGCATGTTAAACAGCTTTATTTGCCCTTCCTGATTGTCTTGTCCTGGTGTGTTACATCTTTACCAATATTCCCAAGTCTGTAAAATTTTTTGTTCTATACAGTTGATATGACATTCATTTACCCGCACTGTGATTCCAGTGAACGCCGCCGATAACAAACAGAGGGACAAGAACATGACTGCCATAAAGATCACCATAGACCCGTGAGTAGAGCATCTCACACCACTCACCTCCAGACTGTTGATTCTCAGACAGCGGCACGTCCTTCAGGCTCTGCTCTCAGCTCACACATCTACTGCTGCTGTTGTACAGGCCATAAAAATGAGGCTATTAGCTCCACTGCATCCATTCTAATGAGGGGTGCAGACTAGACCAGGTTGTTTTAGTTTAATAGCTCAGAGGCAAGAAACCAAGCAATTTTGATTTATCTTTCTTACAAAACATTTATAGAAAATGTGTTGCTACTTCAAAAACTAACTATTATTATAGTTTATTTTAGATTTATAGCACAGTCTAGTACATACATTTACTCATAAATTGATTAACTGTACATTTGTTATCTAATTGAATATTGTGGAGTTCTGGTGTAAGGAAATGTGCTGAATTTCCTCTGGTTGTTTATTTTCTGAACACAAGGGGCTACTGTAGGCCATAACCCACGCCAAAACAAGAGCAAAACAACAGCTGTCTCAACTCACTGGAGCCAGTCTCCAAAACAGACAAAACAGACCAGTAAATGATGAATACAACCTTCACATCGTGTCGGCATAGCAACCAAGTGTCGCATACAAAAGCGTTTACATTACCAACAACACAAACGCTTACAAGAACAACAAAAGTGTCAACTCTCGATTATCACTGAAGGCATTAAAACTATGAATGGACATATATGGAATGCAGCAAACAAAAATACACTTAAAATAGCTCGACTTGTTTTAGATTTTAGATTTAAAAATAGCCACTCTTTTCTTTGATCACTGCTTTGCACTTTTGACATTTCTTGACCCTGGCAAGGGACAGCTGTGAAGTGAAAACCATTTGAGGAGACTTAATTTAGAAGCTCACTGAGAGAAGACCAAGGCTACATAATTCCATATATCTTGCATTATATGTTATTTCTTCTGTGTGGATCTAAAATGTAGAAAGTAGTAAACATAAAGCAAAAATACATTGAAAAATGTGTGCGCAAACTTTTGACTGGCAGTGGATGTAATTGTTTAATTTGTAACAAAATTTACCCATAGGTTTATGTGTATGCTGTACAGGTCAGCCAAAACAAAATATGGGCCTGTGCAGGGGATTTAAGGCTGATAGACCATACCCTAAAAAGTGACCTATTGACTAGAATTGGGTGGTTGGGGGGGGCTTTTTTTTACTCTGGATTTTTGATTTGATCTTCCACCACCTCATTGAAATCAGGCTGAGACATAAAGTCCAGGGTGTCAGGCTCACTAGAGGTTTTATTGTGTGTTGAAAGGAAAGAAAGATGGAGAAATCCACATTTAAAGTTTGGAATGAGCCTAATTAAGCCTAAAAGCATACACATAATCACTTAGAAATAAACTGATCTGTTTCATGTTATCCCAGTGAGTCCAACACTATATCCATCTGGAACAACGGCAAAGGCATTCCCGTGGTGGAACACAAAGACGAGAAGATGTACGTCCCCGCCCTCATCTTCGGACACCTCCTCACCTCCAGTAACTATGACGACGAGGAGAAAAAAGTCACAGGTATCTCAAAGAGTTCTTATATATTGAGCTGGCCAAATACACTGTACAGGAATGGCTCTGCTAAACAAACTAAAAGTTTGTCAATTTTCTGAGAAGAAATATTTATAAACGGCCTGAAAATATCAAAAGACCTAAAACTTTCTTGTAAACCTTGAACTATGGTTTATGTGAGCTGTATAAAATCATTCTTTTTTTACACAGGTGGAAGAAACGGATATGGTGCCAAACTCTGCAACATCTTCAGCACCAAGTTCACCGTGGAAACTGCCTGCAAAGAGTACAGACACAGCTTTAAACAGGTCAGGCCCTCCACAACAGCCAACAATATCAAAATGTAAATATGTGAGACTATAGGTTCAGTTCTAGGGATGGGCAATATATCAGGACCAGCATCGATATCTGTAGACACTGGTATCAACCAATATCGATACTCCGTACCGATATTTGATTGATATATTTGTGCTTTTAATAGAAATAGAAGAGCGCTATATTGCTGTATGTTTTACAGTAACATGTAACAAATTATTTTTTGCCCCAGTTTTTACTAAAGTGAAAAGTTAAAGCAACGATCACATATTAACTAACCATAAATGTGTGGGTGTCGCCATGGACTTAAAAAGCTATCGATATTGTTAACTAACTACTATCTAAAATAACAACAAAAAAAAACAATATTGCTTATCGGCCAATTTTAGCAAACTATGCATTGGATATTGGTATTGGCTCCCAAAAACAAAACAAAAAAATCCCTATCTGTCCATCCCTAAGCTCATCCCTATTCAACTCCGTCTGCTGCTCTGAGTGTGCTGTGCTGTTTTGTAGGACCCTCACATTTGCTCGTGAATAAGGTAGGCTGGTCACTGCTACACAGTGGACTGGGCACTGGGCTGCACATAACTGGGTGAACAGTTACTGTAAAAGACACTGGGAGATAATTTTCACAAATGCTTGTTTAACTTAACTAAACTTGGGAAAATAATGCATCTTTAGATGTTTCAAATGTAATACTATGTCCTGTCTATGTTTTTTAAACTGAGAAATATGTTTTTTCTAACAAGAATTATTTGTTTTTAATAACTGCATCTATTTTTATGTTATAATTCCATCATGCGTAGCTAATTCAAAATCAAATGGGAGTGACATTATGTCACTTAATTTACCTGTGCATTTATAGCTGACAGCTAGAGCTGCTCAACTTTTCAGTACTTTAAAAAAAAAAATAAAAAATAAAAAAATTCTTGAACAATACCCAGTCCCTAAAGCTATGATCTGCAAGTTTATGTATTTATTTTTTTTACCAGTAGATGGAAGAGTGTGAAACCTCTTCCCTCACCTGGCCTTTATTCAGGCTCAGCTGGGCCGTTTCTAAAGTCCCAGTCTGCACAGACTTGGAGAATGGACTTGACGAGTTCAGACTCGACTCTCTCACCTTGGGATAGTTGGACTTGATGACATCACAGGGAATAAACATAAATTTATTTTAAAAAATAAAAGATATTACACAATTAGCTTTGTTGAGTGACTTTGCAAATTTTGACCAAGATGAATCCCTATGCTGTTAAATACATAATATTTAAAGAATTATAAAATAAAATGTAATTATAAATAAATAAATAAATGGTGTCATAAAATATCCATCTTAGAAGCCATCTTATACCGTAAATTTCGGATTATAAGCCGCTACTTTTTTTCCACGCTTTGAACCCTGCGGCTTTTACAGCAGTGCGGCTTATATATGGAATTTTACTGGATAACGGACCCTGGGGGGCGCTCTCTAGCTGTAAACGTAAAAGTGAGACAGACGTGGGGAAAGATTCTGCTCTGAAGAATTCACTAGTTTTGATTTTGAACGATCATTTTGCGCATCATGAAATGGATATGATGCAGTTTTTAAGATAAAGAAACAGAAAGGAAACAGAGCAGGGGTCGGCCTTTAACACGCAAAGAGCCATTTGGACCCACTTTCCACATAAAACAAAACACTGGGAGCCACAAATACTTTTTGACATCTAAAATGAAGATAACACTGTATAATCAGAATCAGAATCAGAATCAGAATCAGAAGACTTTTATTGCCATAGTCTGTGAACACAGTTCACAAACTAGGAACTTGATACGGTGAAAAAGTGCAACATAAACACACTGAATAAATACAAATACAAATAAGAGCATGCACAAAGTTAAAAAGATATGCTTAAAAAAATCAAATGAAATACTTAAAGGGAAAAAATATGTACAATAGCAGCATCAGAACAACAGTGCAAAGTGGCTTATTAAAGTGACCGGTGTTATAAAGTGTCCAGTTTAGTGCAGATTAATAACAATAATGTAACGGAATAATGTAGGTTTTACTTTCACGGACAAGCCTTCTACACGTGGCAGATAAATATGGCAAAAACAACTTAAGTGCATTAAAAAAATACAACTCACCAAACCGCTGCATCATGCATCGCGCTGATTATGTGATTATGTCTACTCTACTCCGCAGTTTCTTTAAAAAAACAACAACAAAAAAACTCGTAGCGTATCGTTTAATCCCAGGTGCTTATTCTCCATGTGCCAAAGCAGTTTTGAAGGTTTCATTGCCTTATTTGCTTTTCCCGTATGTTACGCAGAGCGGACTGTGCGCGTGAGTCACCTGTAGCGACAAACCCAGATTTTAAGTAGGCATTGTCTGTTAAATTTATCTTTCTTTTTCTTGGAGGTCGTAGTCTCTTCTTCTGGCTCCTCAGTTGTCCTTTTCCCCTTTGTTAAAAAGATCTCCAAAGACTTTTGTTTTGGCTCATTTTCACTCGCTTGTGGCTCTACTTTTGTGCGTCGTGTCTGATGTGTTATACGTGATACGTCACCGCGGAGACAAGAGCAGATAATATACTTGCTACTACATCAAATAGATTTCTGTGGCGATTTCCAGCAGGATTTTCATGATACATCTACGGACGAGCTTATTAGTGTGTCATTAGGGACGGGCCAAAGTTGCTCCTGACCCCTGTGCGCACAACGTCTGAAAATCAGGGCTCTTTACGCAGGACTGTGAGCTGTGTCTGTGTCAGTTCCCAAGCCACGCAGAGCCGCAGTATGAGGCGGAAAGAGGCGCATGCGGCTCCGGAGCCGCGAGTTGCCGACCCCTGAAATAGAGCCACTGCACGTAAGCTCGACATCAATGAATCCAACTTGGTCAATGTAAAAAGACGACAAAAGTTTTCAGAGGAAATAAAAGCAGATTTTCCGTGTTGGTGCAGCTTTATTTTCTAAACCTGCAGATGTGTTCATCCCGTGTTGTTGTCGTGTTGGTGCCAATTTTCAGGCACAGTTTAAAAAAAAGCGTGTCGGTGCACCGTCTTTCTGTGTAAATATCTCATGTTACAATATGAAAACCTGCGGCTTTTATTCAGGTGCGGCTTATATATGTACAAAATTGATTTTCTCTTCAAATTTAGCTGGTGCGGCTTATATCAAGGTGCGCTCTGTAGTCCGAAATTTACGGTACATTTTTTTTTCAGAATTCTGATTGAGACCCAATTTTTTTTTTTTGTAGGTTTCTGGTCTACTGAAATGTTTATATATTTAGATTTCATAAGCTCATTCAATATGTGGAAAATCAAAGCAATGAAACAGTTTTATTCACCACATCTGCTAAGATGGTGATCAGGCGCCGGTACATGCACGATGTTAAGTGCATTGTGGGAAATGTACTGTGCCCAGTATCTCCTCCGATACAGGAAAATGAACAAAGCAAGTTCTCGTCCAGGGATTTCCTAAGGCCGAGAAGCGGCCTTTGAATTGGAACAGGACTTGGGGTGTGGAATGTGACGTTTCACAAGTTCACAAGCACGCAAGTCTGCACAAGTGACTGAGAAACGCACCTGTGCTCTCCGGTCTTCTTCTGTCAGGTCAAACCTGACACACTGTTAGACATCTAGTGGTAATATGTGAGAACAACAGGGAGGGTCAGCCAATCTAATTACATGTAGTTGCTTTAATGTTATTTATCAGTGTATTCTAAAGTATTTGTGCTTTAACATATACATAATTGTTTGTTATACTATGATCTATGTGTGATTTTTTTCTTTTTTTAAATAAACAAAAATATTTTGGTACAAACTCAGTTTTAATGGGATAGTTGATGGTATTTAAAGCCTCTGATTCTTTATTAATGCTGTTGTGTTGTGCGTCTCCCAGACGTGGCAGAACAACATGACCAAGACTGCAGATCCTAAAATCAAGTTCTTTGATGGGGAGGACTTCACCTGCGTGACCTTCCAGCCTGACCTGTCCAAGTTTAAGATGGAGAAACTGGACAAGGACATCGTGGCCCTGCTCACACGCAGAGCTTATGACATTGCCGGCTCCTGCAAAGGCGTCAAAGTTTCCCTCAACGGCAAGAAACTACCTGTGAGTACAGCTACTGTCTTGGCTTTTTTGTTAAATCATTTTAGATGCATATTCTGATTTAAAATGTCCAAAATGCAACATAATGATCGACAGGAATCATAGATGTAGATAGCAGAACTATGTTGCAGACAAGAACACAATATACATTTTCCTCTGTAGGACAGTGGACTTTAATTCTGACATCGTTCACCCATTTCTCTTTTATTTATTTTTCCTGTAGGTGACCAGTTTCCGCAGCTACGTAGACCTGTACGTGAAGGACAAAGTGGACGAGACGGGTGTGGCTCTGAAGGTGGTAAATGAAGCTGTGAATGAGCGCTGGGACGTGTGCCTCACCATGAGCGAGAAGGGCTTCCAGCAGATCAGCTTTGTCAACAGTATTGCCACCACCAAGGTACAGTAACCTTTCTGAAACAAGAGTCGTCTACCTGCTTGTGTCCATGGAGATTTCATTGGTTTGCGTGGAAAGTTCAACAGTATTGCTGGGTTCAGACCATGGAGTCAAAATTGAGCCAAATGCCTCTGCATTTAAGGGCAGGCTCTTGAAACTTGATGATTTTTTGTTGTAAGTGTAAGACTTCAATTGGCAGATAATCAGATTTTTTCTAAATTGGGAAATGCTTCTACTTCTTATCTAATTTAAGCAGTTAAAAAGATTCATGTGTAACTTTGGCAGCAACTAATTAATTATTCTCACGTTTTAGGGAGGCAGGCACATTGACTATGTGGTGGACCAGATAGTGTCCAAACTTATTGAGGTTGTGAAAAAGAAGAACAAGGCTGGAGTGTCCGTCAAACCCTTCCAGGTGCAGTACTTGTTATTTACAGTGTGATAACTGCCCGTATGGTGTTGTATATAAACTGTGGTTCTCGTGCAGGTGAAGAACCACATCTGGGTGTTTGTGAACTGTCTGATTGAGAACCCCACATTCGACTCCCAGACCAAGGAGAACATGACACTGCAGATGAAGAGCTTCGGCTCCAAGTGCCTTCTCTCCGAAAAGTTTATCCGTGCTGTAAGGGCCTTATTTTGATTTCCTATGGAGCTCAACAGTATGTACCCGTCCCCCGGTTCTGGAAGTAAATTTCCTATTTTCTTTTCCAATCGACTTCCAACAAAAATGTATATTAAAAGTTTGAAAGCTTGCTCAGCTCTGTGTAAGTTAATGACCACAAGACCTATAATTATAGATTATAAAGTTTCAGAAACAGATTTTAAATACCAAGTTATTAAAATATTTAGCCAATACATTTTTAAATGGGCTTTTTGGACTTAAAACAACCACGTTATGGATATTAGTTAGCATGTAGATGGTTGGCCTCTGCAATGACTTAGAACTCTTAATGTTTTTCAAAAAGTCTATGGCTCGGGATGTAAATTTTCTATACATTTTCCCCAGAGTGGGTGCTCACTGTTGAGCTCCATTGTCTGATATTTCCTGGATGACATTTATATTGATCACAAACATACATGTCTACATTTAGCAGCTTCTGCCTGACCCTCTGTGTTTGTTTCCTCCAGGCGACTAACTGTGGGATCGTGGAGAGCATTCTGAACTGGGTAAAGTTCAAAGCGCAGACGCAGCTGAATAAGAAGTGTTCCTCGGTGAAGCACAGCAAGATCAAGGGCATCCCCAAACTGGACGATGCCAACGACGCCGGTGTGTACTGCCATAATAATCAGATTGATCAGATTGTTTTTAAACTACATACAGCTTCACTAGAATCAGCGGAGTTCATTCTGCATTATCATTTGATGATATCACAAAGTGTTTTTTTTTTCTGTTTGAGAGAAGAACTGTGGTTAAATATGCAGGGTTTGTCTGTTAAACATGAATGAAACTAAACACAACTCTGTTTTTGATGAGGATACAGAATTATAACATAGATTTTGTGTATATAGGCCCTTAACTCCACTATCGCTTGTGTCATAGTAAATTGTTTTCTTGATCCCAGGTGGAAAGCACTCATCAGAATGCACACTGATCCTGACTGAGGGAGACTCGGCCAAGTCTCTGGCTGTGTCTGGACTTGGAGTCATCGGGCGAGATCGATATGGAGTGTTCCCACTCAGAGGGAAGATCCTCAACGTCAGAGAGGCCACTCACAAACAGGTGGGATAGAGACATAGAGACAGAGGAGACATTTTGGATTTATTTGCAGTGACAGCTGGGGGCGTTCAGCATGTATGTCTATGGCAGATTGTTGAGTCATTTCCATGGTGACACAATGCACACATTAAAAACTTATTTTGCAGTGTTTGCTAGATTGTCTGAAAACTCAAGAAACAACATTCAAACAACATATTTTCAGGAGCCTGTAATGAATATGAGCGCCCATGGTTCTGTTTAGGAGTTTGATTTAAACAAAAACATGAGAGTGACTAACTGAAAAACTGTTTGCTAATGCTAGCTAATTTGTGACTGTAATTATATGAGTGTGAGACTGAACAGCAGAACATTTTATACATACATATACATACTTACTTTTTAGTGGAGCAATTAATTCTCAATTAAAGTGGTATTTATTGCACAGCCCTACTACAAGATTCGCAGGTTTCTATTACTACAGTATTTGGAAAACCTTTATCATCGAAACAAAATAATGAAACTTTGCTTAACTGTTCAGAGTCTACTCCAAAACGTGCAGTCGTTTTGAGCTGCTAACCATTTCATCCTCCAAACAGATTATGGAAAATGCAGAGATCAACAACATCATCAAAATCGTGGGTCTGCAGTACAAGAAAAGCTACGACGACGCCGAGTCACTACGCACTTTGCGCTACGGCAAAATCATGATCATGACCGATCAGGTGACCCACGAGTTTACAAAGAACGTTCCCGAGTGTGTTTGAAAGTTCTGACAATTTCTTTCTCTGTCGTCGTTTTCCAGGACCAGGACGGCTCCCATATCAAAGGGCTACTCATCAACTTCTTCCACCACAACTGGCCCTCTCTGCTCAAGCACACATTCCTGGAGGAGTTCATTACACCCATTGTCAAAGTAAGTAGCAGTACCTTCAATACTTGCAAATTTACTGCATTAGTAATGTTGCTAAGACCATTTGGAGCCTAACTGTCTCTGTATATTCGAAGGTGACCAAGAATAAACAGCAGTTATCCTTCTTCAGCATCCCAGAGTTTGACGAATGGAAAAAACAGACGGAGAACTTCAAAACCTGGCATATAAAGTACTACAAAGGTCTGAGCATTAAAAATAAGGATTTTCCAAGGGCAAACGCCTGTTTTTACTCATTAACTTGGCTTTCTACTGTGTTATAATGTATTCGATGTAATCTTGCAGCCTAATCTTACGTGAACAGAACCAATATTGAGTCTTGCTGTTTTAGGTTTGGGCACAAGTACAAGCAAGGAGGCCAAGGAGTACTTTGCTGACATGGAGAGACACCGCATCTCATTCAAATACAGTGGAGCAGAGGATGATGCTGCCATTACTTTGGTCAGTACTTATAATTTTTTGGTTATTATTTAAACAAAACTAACTTAAAATAACTCAAAACTCTGCAATCTTTGTTGTAGGCCTTCAGTAAGAAGAAAACAGACGACCGAAAGGAATGGTTGACCAACTTTATGGAGGACAGGAGGCAGAGGAGGATGCATGGGCTGCCAGAGGTGAGAATCTTTACAATACCGTTTCAGTGATTTATGATATAACTGGATTGATTTTTCCCTAATGTTAACAACAACTAGCATGCTAATGGCACATTCACATTCCACTTCCTGATTCGTGGACAATAAAAATGCTTTATAATTTGACCCTATAAGCTGCTTTTACAATAAATCAAAACAAATATTATATAGAAAAAAATCGTGAATCGCCCCTAATTTCAAAGTGCTGATTGAGGAGTTAATATTCATATAATGTCAATCTAAGTTGATATATTAACATTGTTGTCATATGTTATGTTCTTTGTATTTTAGCCATAGAAGACTAATCTTTGCTTTCCTTAATTTGTAGAAATACTTGTATGGGACCCAAACCAAATACTTGTCCTACAATGACTTCATCAACAAGGAGCTAATTCTGTTTTCCAACTCGGACAACGAAAGGTCCATCCCGTCCTTAGTTGATGGTGTGTATGAAATTCCAACCTCTGTGTGTTAAATCATCTTGTCCAACATTTTTCAATTTGTTGAATATGTTTCTCATACTTTTTTGCTAAAACTAAACGTAGATATTTTTCTGTCCTATGAAGCAATGACACAGAATTTTTAAGAGTTACAAATGACTATGGATTTAAAGGGCCCATATTTTCTGATTCATGTTAAAATGTTGTTTCGTCACAAACAGACCTGGAGTTGTTTTGTTTCATTTAGACATTAACGCGCAAACACCGCATATTTAGTTCTTCTCTCAAACAAAAAAAAAAACACTGTTCCACCTTGTGATGTCATGTGGTAATACAGGAAGTGCTCCACTGTGTTTTTAAACTCCATACACCTTCACTGGGGTCATTTGGATGATTTCAGCCCTGGACTTGCTCATCTCTACTGAACTAAAGGTAAAAGGTAGCTGTTAACTTGAAAACTACGACTCCCTGAAATCACAAGGTGGAACTGAGCTTTGGAGAAGTTGACAGTCATAATGAAGTTAAACATGTGTGAATGAAACAAAACACAACTCCGGGTATGTTTATGATGAGGTGTCAACATTATAACATGGCTCCAAGCTCACAAGTCAGTCAGAGTCAATTTTGCTCAATATAGAAACTTAAACCAACTTTAAAATGAAAAGGAACTGGTTGACTGAAGCTTGAGTAAACCTACAAATCAGTCTAACATCTGCAAAAGTGTTAATTTTGACTAGAAATTTCAGTTAACCTAACCCGCGTAACTGTCTTTGCGGGTGCAGGTTTGAAGCCCGGTCAGAGGAAAGTCCTGTTCACTTGTATGAAGAGGAACGACAAGCGGGAGGTCAAAGTGGCTCAGCTGGCTGGTTCAGTGGCCGAGATGTCTGCCTATCATCACGGAGAGGTATGGTCTGCTCCAGCCATGTGCAAACGGGACATTTGAGTTTATTGGCTATCTCTCTCGGGCCTTATTCAAACCCTCCTTACGGTTAGAAGTAAGTATCTGTGCCATACTCAGCCCATAAACTTACGTCATCCATGCTCCCACATGACAATCCTCCATAAATATACAAAAACATGATACAAAACTGTACACAACAACTTGACAACCCTGATGTGTCGTGCATGTGTTTCATTAGTGGGATGCAGGGTTGGGAGCAAAGCGAGGGAAGATTCAAAAACAAAAGTGAAACTTATAAAACATGTTTAGTACGTTGTTTTTGGTGAATATAGCATTTTCCAAAGGTAACATGATCTAAATATATTATGTGTTAGCAATCAATACCACATAGATGTGAAATATCCCATCTTTAATAAAAAAAAAAATACAGTTGAATCTTGGATAGGATTTTTGGAGAGATTGCTGTACCGTTATAATAAAACAAGAAAGGTGATTTTATTTACAAATACAGACCTTTCTAACAAATGTCAGCAATCTGCCAACTATTGTGTTTTGCCTTGTTCACAAACGTTTGCTCAAAATGTTTTCAGTTTTTCAGACTCTTCAGTCTGGTGTTGTGAGAAACTTTTGTTTGTTTGTTTTTTGATACTAATACAATTTTTGACACAATTTTGTTACCACAATAATAATAGAAAATACTATTATTTTGACATTCTGTTAAGATTATCAAGAGCTCATATACTGGCTTTGGTTTAGATCAAATACATTAAAAAAATATTTAGGAAAGGTCAAAATGTGATTTTTTTTTTTTTTTTTTTTAATATATATTATGTACTGTGGCTTTATTTCAGTACTGTTAAAATTAGTATCTCGTTTTGATAGTAGTTTTAGTATCTATTAGTTTATGGGTGTATAGATTTTTATACTGGCCCATCTATAATGTTTTGTTTCTTGTGCCCTGCAGCAAGCTCTCATGATGACCATCGTGAACTTGGCTCAGAACTTCGTGGGCAGTAACAACATAAACATCCTGCAGCCTCTGGGTCAGTTTGGTACTCGCATCAACGGAGGCAAAGACGCTGCCAGCCCACGTTACATCTTCACCATGCTCAGGTAATACACATAATACACTTATGATTTCAGTCCGTTAAACATAATAAAAACAATACTACATAATACGTTACCAGTCAAAAGTTCTCATTTATTATTTCATTTTCTTTGCTGCATAATTCTATACATCTTACTTCATCCATCTTATGTCTTCTGTATGTATCTAAAATGTAAAAAGTAGTAAACATATGCACTTAAATGTAAATACAAAAAAGCATAAATGTTTATAAACCTAACAGAAGTGAGTGTTAATAAATCATTTTCCACAGTCCTTTGGCCAAGTTGCTGTTCCCAGCTGTGGACTCCAACCTGCTCAAGTTCCTGTTTGATGACAACCAGAAGGTGGAGCCAGAGTGGTATATTCCCATCCTGCCCCTGGTGCTGGTGAATGGAGCCGAGGGCATTGGCACAGGTTGGGCCTGTAGGATCCCCAATTACGACCCAAGAGAGATCGTCAACAACATCAACAGGATGCTCAACCACCAAGACCCCCTGCCCATGGTAAGTGTGTAGACCTAATAGTGTTGTCACGATACTAACTATTCAAGCTTGATTTCAATACTAAGGAATAGACTTGATACTTAATACCGATGATAATGAAAAACACTCTTTAATTAGACAATAGAATGTGATTTTCAAAATGTAATAATAGTACTTTCCTTTATTGCCATGTGTCCTTTTATCTGTGTAATCCCTCATTCATCCAGGCAGGTTCCATAGTGGTCCATGGGTGTATACTAGTCTGTTGTCTCATACATGTTTTTGATACAGCTCAAGATCATTCTAAAACCATTCAGTCCTGTGTCTGTGACTTTTTTTTAGTATCTAGTTTCAATACCAGCTTTGTTATTGATAATTATCTGATTTTCGATATTTTGACAATCCTAGTTTTTGACTACGGGTAATACTGTAAAATGTATTTAATGAATTAGTGAATTAAAATGAAATACATTGTTGTCCCACAGCTCCCAAGTTACAAAGGCTTCAAAGGAATTATCCATGAACTGGGCCAAAACCAGTACTTGGTGAGCGGGGAGGTCTCAGTCATCGACAAAAACACCATCGAGATCACCGAGCTGCCCATCCGTACATGGACACAGGTAAATCGTGTTGTCAATATTATCATGCAAACTTTCTTCAGTTATCGATTTTAATCATTTCCTGTTGTGTATTTCCATCTTTAGGCTTATAAGGAAACGGTGCTGGAGCCCATGGTACAAGGCACAGAGAAAACCCCTGCCCTCATCAACGACTACAAGGAGTACCACACCGACACCACTGTCAAGTTTGTGGTCCGCATGTCCGAGGAGAAGCTAGCCCAAGCGGAGGCAGCTGGTCTGCACAAAGTCTTCAAGCTCCAGTCCTCTCTCACCTGCAACTCTATGGTATGAAATATATCTACTTGAAGAGGACCCATTACGCTAAATCGACTTTTCAGATCTTTTAACCATGTTATAGTTGTTTCTCCTCACCATTTACCTTCTTGAAGTTGTACTGTTTTATAAAATCACTCTAAATACAAGGTCTTTCATAAAATATCACTGTATATTTTTGTATACTGTAGGTGTTGTTTGACCACATGGGCTGTCTGAAGAGGTATGAGTCAGTCAATGATATCCTAAAGGAGTTCTTCGAGCTGCGGCTGCATTACTACAAACTCCGAAAGGACTGGCAGCTGGGCAGTCTGGGGGCGGAGTCAGCCAAACTGTCCAACCAGGCGCGCTTCGTCCTGGAGAAGATCGAGGGGAAGATCTCCATTGGTGAGACCTGGCTTTCCAAGTGCATCATGTTAAAGGCCCTGTACTTTATTAAATTATTTATTTTCATGTATTTGAGCAAGATTTGTCCTGCTCCAGTACAGATTTGTGTTGTGATTTTAACATTAAGGAATAGACTATACTCGATACAGATTCCAATACCACGATGTGTGTGACTTTTTCAGTATCGATGCCTGCTCAAATGAGTATCTAGTTTTGATAGTTTTAGCATCGATTAGTTTCTGATTTTTAATACTTTTGACAACACTGGTACAGATATATTGTATAAGCCATTCTTGAGTTCAAAATAAGTCTGGTGCATACTGTCCGCTAATTATAAAGCATTTCATGGTCAGAGTATCGGGAAGTACGTTGTTAGCATGCTAGTTGTTGTTGGCTATTACCGTGATGGCAAAACTCCACTCTGACCTGAAAGTTTTGAAAGTGCTTATTAACTCATCACTGTAAATAATTAGGATGCTCTGAATGCATATGGCGAGTGAGGAATAACATTAGACCTTCAAACCATTTAAAATGAAGTAGTTGTATTTTTCACGTTTTCAGGGCAGTAAAAATAGGTACAGCGCATTTTACGTTCTGCATATGTTTACCTGCTTAAACTTTGACACATTTTGCTAACCTCTCTACAGAAAACAAGACGAAGAGAGAGCTGATTCGCATGTTGGTGCAGAAAGGCTACGAGTCTGACCCTGTGGCTGCGTGGACCAAGGCACAGGAAAAGGTACAGACATGACGATAATGGTTTGGGTTCCTGGATACTGGGGCTACTTGATCAATAAATCTAAATCGTATTGGAATTATACTTGGACCAATCTCAGCAATACATTAAAAGATGTTTAGTAATGCCAAACGTGTGGAGCTGTGAGGCTTTATAGAGAGCTCCAGACATTTATTTGCTTTGAACTAACCTCCTCCGTCTCTCTGCCAGTTCCACGAGGAGGATGAGGACAGCAGTGACAGTGACAGCTCCATAGACTCGGGCTCTTCGTCAGGACCAAACTTCAACTACATCCTCAACATGCCCCTGTGGTGTCTGACCAAGGAGAAGGTGGACGAGCTGCTCAAACAGAGGGACCAGAAGGTAAACCTCCCTCACCCACGTCACATAATAATGAGTCAAGAACGTGCTCAAGATCTAATGTGTTCTGTAATGTGCCGTACAGAGAGGCGAGCTGCACGAACTCCAGAAGAAGTCTCCAGAGGATCTGTGGAAGGAGGACCTGGCAGTATTTGTGGAGGAACTCACGGTAAGCAGCAATACACTTTTTACCTGCCCTTGTAATATTTAAAGCCACAGTATGTAACTTTTTAGACAAAAATAAAAGCATGTTGTTGTTTTTTTAGTTGTGTTTATGGCCCTAAAAACATGGGTGCATACAGTGAGCGGGCTTACATCTCCATAAACCTGACTTATTTAGCCTAAAGGAGTGCCCTCTTCTGTTTGTTTCCATTGAAATTTTTCATTGGCTATAATCTTTCACAGTATGATATAAAATGTTTTATCCATGCAGAATGTTCTGAAGTAATGGTTTTAATTTTCAGTTTCCATAGAATCATGCAGATGACATGCCACCTCCATAAAGATACATGTTGTACCTTTTAAGAATTTGATGGTATTTTGATACTGAAAAAAACAAAACCAGAGTTGCCAAAATTCTTCTAGTTGGACCATAAGCACAAATTATCAAAGTTTTGTAGCAACTCCCAAATTGATTATCACCATAGTAATCATAAAAGCCAGAAAAAAATTAAAGGGGAAAACAACAGAAAATCTGTATCTTTGCTATTCTTCTTCTGATAACCATGACTCCTATCAAAAGCATACTTTAAAAAATCAGTGGGCTAAACCTAAAAACCCTCCTGTTTCCCTCAGAACGTGGAAAACATGGAGCGTGAGGAGCAGAACGTGGGCCGGGCCATCAAACTAGTGAAGGGCAAAGTGGGCAAACCCAAAGTGAAGAAAATGAACCTGGAGGAGACCCTGCCATCCCCCTTCGGACGCAGAGTGGACCCGCCCACACAACCAATCAAGTCTGAGGCTGCCAAGAAGGGCCTGGGCAGGAAGAAGAAGGTACCTGCTGCTTTAAACCATGTCAAAGTATTCTTAAAGGCACTGTACCCAGAGTGGAGTACTTTTATAGCCGCACACTTTTACTCCTTGAGTACAATTTTACTGAAGTAACACTACTATTACTTGAGGAAAGGTCGTATGTGGCCAATATGAAATTTGAACATTTGTGTTTCTTGCACTGCCCCTTCAGATATAATGTAGTGTCTAAATTTGTTGTCTATTCTTTGAAAATACCAGATTTTGTGAATTTTTTAATGTTCATCACTTTCTGATTATTGGACATAAAAATGCATTCTAATTACACACAGACAGACTTATTTTGACTTCAAGAGCTGCTTATACAAAATATTTGTAGTGGCTCAAGAAAAATTTTACTTAGATACATGGGGAAAAAACAGTGCAGGCTTTTTAGGGTGTATAGTAAAAAAAAGTTAGAATTACATGGTAGAATTTGCTGTTTAATGTTAAAATGCCAACGTTCAAGTTTTTGGATGCTGTAACTGGAGCCACTAGACCTCAGAAACAAAATTGGTTTAAAGACCATGTTTAATATCTACTGCTGAAATCGATGGTGATTTGTGGGGCAGATTTTGATTATTTTCTCCAAATTATATAATTTGAGTTTACTACAAACTCATCCACAATATACAGGATAAGTAATGTGTGTAATCACATTCTGTGCTGTGCCTTCATCACAGTAAAGTGTTCAAATAAAACTTAATGTGTATTCTTTAGGCCGCTGGTTGGCCCAAACTAAATATTAGCCTCTCTTGGAGATTGAAGGCCGATAGCCGATGCAATAAAAAGTGCAAATACCAGCCTGATATATTTCAGTCGATCGCCACTCTGTTGGTACTAATTGACTATTGTGACTTTTGTGAAAATATTGTGTTATTATTTTAAACTTGACTCAAAAAAGAGATGACTAGTAAACATTTTGACCCAATATTAAAATGAAAGATTTCTTTACTTGGAATATTTGTTTAAAAATCATTGCATTGTATGTAATTGTATCTTGTGTTCTGTTAGGGGGATGCTGACCTGTCGGTGAAGTTGGAGCTGGATGAAGACGGCCTGGTTATAGAGGGAGGAGGAGATGGTCCTACTCCTGGTGCCAAACCAAAGACTCCTCGGGTCAAGAAGGAAAAGAAGGAACCTGGTCAGTTTAGTTCCAGTTTTAACCATATAAATGTGTTAAATTCTCTCCCAGTACTTCCTACATCAGGGTAGTTGAGGATAAAGAGTTCTGTGCCATTTGCAAGTCCCTTAAAACTACCATCTGTCATTAGACTGACCAACCTGCCCCTGTTGTATTCTCACATATCACCACGAGATGCCATCTATATTATTGCAGTCTGATAGTGTGCCAGCTTTGGCCTGACAAACATCTACTGGAGAAAAAAAATCAAATAAACATTCAGATAGTTGCCTCTGCAGAGGATCTGTTTTTAAAGCTGTGTCTTTGATCTGTTATCCTTACACACAGTTAGCCTGCTAATGTAACACTTGTGCCGCAGGAGCGCCCCGTGTGAGGAAACCAGCAGCACCCAAAGGCTCCGGTAACAAGAAGGTGAAGAAGAGGAACCCGTGGTCTGACGCCGAGTCCCAGTCTGACTCTGACCTGGAGGACAAGGAGCCACTGGTGATCCCCCGAGAGACCAAGTCCCAGAGGCTATCAGGTACAGCATGAACAGCACACATGCAACACTATTTCAGTCTGAAAGTCTAACTACACAAACAAGCTTACACAGTCATTTTAACTGGAGGGCTACTCAGAGCGTTTTGTAACTAAATCTAAATGTGAATTTCAGTGACACGTGTGAAACAAAGGCTCTCCCATCATTTACAAACAAAATCAAACTTCTCACCTCAGACTAACAGACTTTAGTGCTTCCACAGAAATTAATGTTTTAGTCCGTGGTTTTTCTTCATAAGCAGCCATATTTATTTAGATACGAGCAGACAATCATGCCCATCTGAAAATGGGGCATTTCATTGGTGACCAGACTCAGAATCACTATAGTACATGTATTTTTTTTCAGTATTTTTAAAACTGAAAGTTGTTGTTATCTTCTGTGTGACTGTGTTTCTACTAGATGTAGATTTCAATTTAATCTTCATTTCAAAAAACTCTTTTGTTTTGATCAGTGTCACATGTAATGACACTCTGCATCTCATATCGCTCCACCCTAAATCCCTTTGTATTTTTTCGATTATCTTCATACAGACTGATGCAATCGTTGGCAACCAGGCCCAACTCTCAACTCTAATCATATTTTCTTTCCCGCAGCGTCCAAGCCCAAGTACACTTTTGACTTCTCTGAGGAGGAGGGAGATGAGGAGGAGGAGGAGGAGAATGGAGAAGATAACATGGCATCGTCTCCAGCCCGTTCCTACAAAGACGACTTCATGTCCTCTGAGCCCAAAGACTCCTACAACGACCACAACAACGATGAAGATGATGAAGACTCGTTCTCTGCTCCAGTGCACAAGTCCACGTAAGAAACAGTAGCTTTGCTTTAATGAGTGCAAGGAAGGTTATGTGAAGAAATACTAAAGCGACAGTATTACGCAAAATCATCTTTTTTTGCTTTCTACTAGAGGTTTTAGATGTGATCCATGCATGTTTGAGTATTTTAGTGATCTCTCTCAGGCCCTATTCAAACCCTCCTTATGATAACCTGTAATATTCTGTGCAATGCTCAGCTCACAAGCCTACATCACCCAGGCTCTCACATGACAAGTCTCCATAAATAATACAAAATAATAATAATTTAAAAAAAACAATACAAAACTGTACACAGTAGCTTAACAAGCCTGGGATGTGCAATAGTTTCATCAACCTATTGAATGTTACCTCAATGTTCCTCAGTTCCTCATTTAACTTAGTACGCATTATTTTTTTATTTCAGTGCAAATACGTATTTGGATTTCACAGTTCAGAAAAGAACAAAATGGCAAAAACGGAGGCGCAACATTAACAGAATTAGCATGAAAACACCCCATTTAGACCATTGAGGGCAAGTTACACAGTGCACCTTTTTAAAATACAAGCACAAGCATATTGAATGTGTGTAGCTAAGTGATGCTTTGTTATTTTATTTTTGTATTTGATATCTTCTTTGCATCTAACCATAACATTTCTATGTGGTGTAGGCCTGCACCAGCTCCTAAGAAGAAGGAACCCAGCAGTATCTTCTCCTCCTCCAAGTCAGCCTTTTCTGACAAGAGCAACGACAGCGGTGAGTACACATTTGTTTTTCTGTCTCATTTTGTGTTGATACTTTGCAGTGATATCATTCTGGGTGTGTTCTATTGTATGGCTATGGCGGAATGTTCAGCTGTTATGGTGGGACAGAGCACACATTAGCAAACTGCCAAAAAAGGTTTAAGATTCTCTGAAAAGAAAGAAAAAATACAAAATGGATTTAAATAGCAAATCTTCAGGAGAAGTGTTCAATTTAGGTTTAGAGTTTTCAGCAAAAAAGGTGAGAGTGACTAACTGAAAAACTGTTGGCCAAAGTTAGCTTTTGACTGTAATTTTAGTAGCACAAATCGGATCACTTGTAGTTCCATTTAAGTAAGTTCTTTATTGTCAGATTTTGTTAAAACAATGCTTACATTAACATTGTGAGCACTGTTTTAGCTCGAGCTTCAGACAGCACAGTGCCTACAGTTAGCATCACTCCTCTGGGATATGTTGATGACATCAGCTGCAATACAAGTTTTTCAAGTACTAACATTAGGTCGTATATGTCTGTAGATGGCTCACATTCGGACAGTGATGATGGTGACCGGGGGATCTTCACCACTTACTCCAGTTATAGTTTTAATAAGTCACCAGCAACACCAGCAAAAAAAGGTGAGACACATTTTTATAACAACTGTGGAGTCTAACTAATTTTTTGTGCTTGTGTGTAAATCTTTGAGTTAGGCCTGTTGTCAACCAAAGAAAACTATTATGTATCTCTATGTATCTGACCCAAAGTGCACTCACAAGAATACATCTGAATGAGTTTATGCAAAAACTATTTATGTATGAAAAAGCACTAGTAAAACAGTGCCTTTATATTAAGACCTAATAAACATGTGAATCATGAGTTTAATGTGATACAAATACCAAAAAATACCAAATATTCAGCTAACTCACTCCTTTCTGCTGTTGTTCCATATAAACCCTTATAATCTAAATAACATCGTTAAGCCACTAATACACATTTTGGTTGACTAAGATACCATCGATCAATTAGTCGACTAAAGGACTACAGCCCTACTTTTAGTTTTTTTCATGCGTACTTTATATTTATTTGCTTATCATCATTAACATATACAGGGGTAATGGTCTTTTTCATGACAAATTACACTTAATAACAAATAGTGATAACGCACGCAAAAGTAAGATATAAAGGCCATTACTTGAGTACATTTTTGTCTTTTTTAACAATGCAACTGTACTTTTACTTGAGTACAAATTTTCAATACGGTTTCCACGGCTGTTTTATACCCTAACCCTGTAGAGCTCCAGTTTGTCCAGTAGAAGTTAGAGGAGCAGCATTTAGACCTGCATTAGCGTCTTCTGATTTTTGTTTTCATGTTTGTTTTGAAGCCACCAAGAAGCAGACGGACACTCCACCTAAACCCAAGAAAACACCAGCGCCCAAAGCTAAGAAACCAGACAAGTCCATCTGGGACTCAGACTCAGACACAGGCTCCAAGAAGCCCACCCCTGCACTGAAAGGTAACACCCAACATGCCTCTTTAACACTGACATTAAAGAGGAGGTACGCAGTGAAATCGACTTATCAAAACATGCCTGAAAAGGTTGAAATGCTTTACATGTTTGAGTAATATAATGATCTCTCTCGGGCCCTATAATTTTAGTATTGATTAGTATCTGATTTTTGACTTTTTTCTTTGTTTCAGGAGGCAAAGGCCGGGGGAAGAGGAAGAAGGGCTCTGGCTCTGAGGATGACGAGTACAGCCCCATGAAGAAGGCCAACAAACCAGCAGCACGGGTCAGTACCACATTCACATAGACACGGCCTATTCTAACAGCAGACAGATTTAACCTCAATGAATTTGGTGTTTTGTGCTTGTCCAGAAAGGGAGAAAGCAGTCCAAGTAGCAGTGGTAAGACATGGAGTGGTGCTTTTGTACTTGTCTTAGAAAGATTTTCAAAAGACCGCTTGGCCTTTCCTGTTTGTGGGTAGTAACAGAATCATATGACGTAGCTTGATGGTGAACTTACCCATCCCTAAGTTTTCCCAGTAATCCTTACCTAAATTTCGAACGTCAATAATGATCAGGAATCTCACTGGGTTCCCTTTATATTCGGTATTTCATTTGTGGGCGGAGCTTAATGTTTTATTGCAACCACATAAACCCACCAATCTATTTGTAAACGCTCTTTTTTTATTATTTATCAAGCCAAGTCCCGCCCCCGAACGAAACACCAAACATTTAGGGAGTCTGGGAATCTCATAACTTTGACCTACGAACCCACTGATGGTGAAATTGTGCTCTTGTTTTGAAATGCCACTACTGCTCCCATATTTCCTGTACATTTCTGACAATAATGTGTGTACTTGGTGCTGTTGATTTAACCCTGACTTAGCCTCTGCTTTAGTTGTTGTGCTAGCCTCTCTGCAATACAATAATCTGGGTTTAAATGTGGAATTCATTAGATTAATTAATTAAATATTTTGTTCACATGTCACAATATTCTTAAGAGCCAACTGTTGCTGATGGAACTAAAAGTGTGAAAATGTCACACGTTTACTGAGAAACTGAAGTATGATTTATAAAGTTGCTATTGATGTCAGATGCAGTTAAGTAATCTACATATATATATTTAAGAAAAGGAAAATATATGTCCATTGTCTATAAATTACAAAAATCTGGTAAAAGTGTTTTTGCCAGTAGCCTCTTTTTAGAAATGTCAAAATGGTGATTAGTCCAATATAATGTTTAACAATGGTATAAAATCTACTGATATGTTGAACATAATTGTAAAATACTTCACTTCCAGTCAAAAGTTTGGCCACACATTTTCATTTTTTAAACCGTACAGCTCTTTTGAATGTTGTGACATCTTCTGAACCACAGTGATTAGCCCTTTCCCCCCTGAAATATCGACACACTAATGGAACCCAGTGTGAACCGCTGCTTTGCTACTTTCCGCACTTCCAAATAATCCATCAGCCCCTGCTCTTAACCTCCTTTTTTTTTTGTTGTTGTCAAACAGAAACCCCAGAAAGCTCCGTCCGACGATGACGACGATGGCGACCTGGACAGCAACACCCTCAGTCTGCTCAACTTATCTCGAGGTTCAGCCCGGGCCAAAAAGGAGGTCAAATATTTCGACTCCGACAACGAAGCCGAAGAGGATGACGACATGTTTGACTAAATACTCCCAAACGCTCCACTCTCCACAGACTTTTGTACATTTTTTTATTTTTTTCCATTCCTGGTGAATTTGTGTAGTGATTTTCTGATATTATTCAACATTTACTGCTTTGTTTTTTATCGCTCATTGAAATGTTCCGTATTCGTCCGAAGCAGCTTTTAGAAGTTTAGAAGATCGCAGGCTTTGGCATATTTACTTGTTAAACGATGTAACTTTTTGAACACAAAGTTGAACTAAGCGATAGTCTGTTGTCCGTCTTCAAATGTACTTTGTATAGTTTCATGAACTGGAAAAACGAATAGAAGTTGTGTAGTAAAATAAACACCCAACTATTTATACATCCATTCTAAGTCATTGTGCTTTTTGCCTACACATAAATGGTCAAACAGTCAAATGGTACAGAAGAAGTTGTCCCAACTTTTTTTTCATTGAGGGCCACATATTGAAGCATAGTCCAAGCTAAACGTCTGCGGGGTATTAACTGTGAACACATAACATATTTAGCTCACCATGTTAACTTTTATTGTTTTCATAATGCTACATTCACCAGAACCAATGTAGATGTAGTATTTTTTATCGCCATATCCCCCAGTCAAAGCAGAGAACCATAAAGTGGTAAAAAGTAAAAGCAATTGGGCCAATTCCAGATGCACCAGTGTGCTCCATGGAGACATGGAGCACACTGCCTAAGGTAACACAATCATATGCACTTGGAGCTGAGATCAAACCGCTGACCTTTGAGTCTGTGGGAAAATGGTCAACTGGACTACTGCCACTGCCTGGAGCTCAAGAATGACCAAATCCAGCCTCATTTCAGACTCAGATTAAGGTCTGTGTAGACTGTAAAATAGACACACACCACACAAACTCAATGACAATATTTTTTCTTGAGGCATTTAACAAACATAGCATTTCTAATCACAGCATTGAATGAAGCACTTTACTCTGCACAGTCTGCGCCTTCAACAAAATGCATCATGATGTATCCTTATCTTCATCTTTTTAAAGTTGGCTCTACTACAATTGTGTCCCAAATAATGGAGACTATAGAATAGTACAAATGAAAACATAAATAATTACAAATAATCATCATAAAATGAACATTAAAAGAGAAGAGTGCAGAAAAAAACCTTTCCAGTCATATGGACAACTAAACAGAACCGCTTTGAGCCTGAATTTAAACAGTTTTAAAGCCTGTCTCACATCTTCAGGAAGACTGGTCCAGGTTTTAGCTGCATAAAACTGAAACACTGATCCTCCATGTTTAGTCCTGACTCTGGGCACCAGCAGGAGGCCGGGCCCTGAAGTCCTCAGAGTGTGAGATAGTTCATGTGGCTCTAACATGTGGGAGATGTTCTTTGGTGCAGGTCCATGGAGAGACTTGTTCACACAGAGCCTCTTTAAAGTCTATTCTCTGAGCCACAGGAGCCAGAGACCTGAGGACAGGACACATGTGCTCATACTTCCTGGTTCTAGTCAGGACTCAAGCAGCAGTGTTCTGGATGTACTGCAGCTGTCTTAACGCTCGTTTGGAGAGGCCAGTGAGCAGGACGTTACAGGAGTCTAACCTACTGGAGACAAACACATGGATAAGTCTCTCTAAGTCTGGTTTTGATTTTTGCAATGTTTTAGATGGTAAAAAGCTGCAGATGTTATTGATTTGATGTGGCTGTTAAAGTTCAAGTCTGAGTCCATTATTACCCCTAGATTTCTAGCCTGATTTGAAGGTTTTAGAGAGGGAGACTGGAGGTCATTTGGACACTTTCTCTTTGTTTCTGTGGGCCAAAGATGATGACTTCAGTCTTGTCTGAGTTTAGCAGAAGAAAGTTGTTTTGCCTCCACACACTGATCTGTTGGATGTAGTGAGTGAATCCACTGGTCCATGTTCACCTGCTGCAGTGAGACATAGATCTGAGTGTCATCTGCAGAGTTGTGGTAAGACACATCATTGCACATCATTAACTGGCCTAACGGCAGCATGTAGAGGTGGAACAGCAGGGGTCCCAAGATTGAACCCTGGGGCACCCCACAGGTCAGGGACATTTTATCTGAGACACATTTTCCAATTTCAACAAAGTACTCCCTGTCTTCTAAATAGGACTTGAACCAGTTCAGTGCAGTACCAGAGATGTCCACCAGTCCTCTAGTCTCTGTAAGAGGATCCCATGATCCACAGTGTCAAAGGCAGCCCTGCATCAGTGTTCAGGCGGATGTCATTTGTCACCTTGATAAGAGCAGTCTCAGTGCTGTGGTGATGTCTAAATCCTGACTGGAAAACATCAAAGGAGTTGTTAAACTCTGTTCCACCTTGTGATGTCATGTGGTGATAAAGGAAGTGCTCCACTGTGTTTTTAACTTCCATACACCATCACTTGAATCATTTGGATGATTTATGCTCTGGAATTGCTGACCTATTCTGATCTAAAGGTAAATGATAACTGTTAACTTGAAAACTTCTGTTTCATGACATCCTAAGGTGGTATTTTGAGCTTTGGAGATGTAGACATAAAGCATTACTCAAATGTGTGTGAAAGAAACAAAATTCAACTGCAGGTATGTTTTTGAGGACATAACAGTGTTCTAACATGACTTAAAGTTCACAAGAGTCAGCTTTGCATAATATAAAACCTTTAAACAGAGCTATTTTGCTTGCCTGGAAAATCCAGAATGATATCTCGCTAGATGTTTATATCTCTCTGAATAAAAAATAAAGTACTGAAGTGTGTATTCTGGATCCCACTCAACTATTTGACACTATAGGCTCTTACATCTTAGATGTTTTAACCTCCTGAGACCCGAGCTCTTGCATGACCTGCTTTATTAATTTCTCTGTTATTTGGGCTGACTGGGACCTGATGAGTCTAAATACAAAAAAAATATCTTTTTACATTATATAGTTTCTGAGAAAAACTTATCTAAATCAAATGTCCTCATATGTGGACATTTTAATCATTTTGATAAAACATTTGAATAATGATTTGCAAAACCTATTTATTAAGACCCTGAAAACAGCAAAATTTGTCCTGCTGTTCTTGTATGCTGTTATTCTTCTTCTAAAAATTTGCATTGTGGCCTAGATGACCCAAAATGTGTTGTCCACATATGAGGACGTCAGGTCTCAGGAGGTAAATGTACTAAATAATGTGATTTATTTCAAAACAACTACTTTTAGGCCTATTATGTCAGACAAACCTTCCTCTTTATCTGAAATAATAATAGGTCATCCAATAATATCTTGTTAAATTAATAAAAGAATAATGAAAATCCCAGACATTTAAAATAAATATATTTTATTACTTCGCCAGGACAAGCCATGGTAAAGTTGACAACATAAAAAGCGTATGTTAATGTACAAACAGGACGAGATTTCAAACAGAGATGGTTTTATTACGAAGCTGTGACCTGCAGTGACCAGCAGGGGCCGCTCTTTCCTTGTGCCTTGTCTCATGTCCGTGTGATGGACATGTGACCACCTTTATCAGAGAGACTTTCACAAACGAGTGAGAAGAGCAGAACATGAGGAGCAAAACAAAGCCACTTCTGAGCGAGGCGTCAATGTTAAACTAGATATTTGGGGAGAGTTCGGGTTATATATTTATTGCTTACAGTCAGTAAAAATGATAATACATTTTACGGCTGGTATGATTACATGTGGGGCCGTATAGGGTGACCAGACGTCCCTATTTACCCGGGACAGTCCCAGCTTTGAGCCCTATGTCCCATGTCCCAGCAGATTTATCCAAAAGCATCAACTTGTCCCAGTTTTATGCAAGACATGTCCCAATTTGACCCCCGCCAACAGTAATGGGGGAATAGATTTAATCATTTGTTTAGCTGAAAAACCTAAAACTTTTAAAATGAGCACAGAGCAAAAAATGCAGAGAAATCCCTCAGAATCTGACTGATCCACAAGTCAAGAATGAATAAAGTTACGTTCTCTTTTTCACAATTTTATTCATACCAAACATTCTAACCCAGGTGTGTCCCAGTTTTGAGTTTTGAAAGTCTGGTCACCCTAATATAATTCAAAATATATGAGCAAATTATTCTGATTGTTGTATTTTGAGTAACCTATAGATAATACAAACTGTCGTAGAATATTTTGATGTCTATAATTCTAACTATAGTTGTGTGTATTTTGTTGTACGGTGACATGTGGGAACAGTAGACAACTAATAACCCACAAACGTCTTCACAAATGAAACTCAAGCGTTGCAAATGAGACAAAAATTACTATAATATTTCATATCAGTTAAAATATTTAGTAAAATATAAAATAAAACCCCCAGTCACACCAAGTTTAAACGTCTAAACCTCTTCACCAGTAGCAGCCAGTTGATTGAAGTTGATTGATTCCTGACGGCTGATTGGCTAAAGAAGTGGCTTTGATACTCACACGGTACATAACAGACAAGCGTAATATATATATGCTGAGGGGATGTAGTAGTAACCTATTTAAAGCCATAATGCGCAACATTTCAGCCACTAAATAAACTCAAAGACATGTGTTTTTGAGTGTGTGTTTTTATTGTTCAAAAACACCTTGGACAGAAAAGACTGATCACTTTTATGTGAAATTGGCCTGGTAGTGGGCATGTGTGTGTCGTATTAAAGCTCTACTATGGAACATTCTAGACAAAGCAACAACATCTCCATGAATATAAGCTTGTAGCATGTCAACCACTAGGACAGGTCAGGTCTACGGAGAGGCAAACCCGCCCAAGGTAAGAATCTCAACGCATGTTTTCAAGATGTTTGAGCAATAAAATGCAAATAAATGGATCGCTTAATTGCAGTCCAGCTATTGCCAGAAATGTTCCTCAGTGGAGCTTTAAGTTATTCAAATAGTGAGATGTCCAGTTTAGTTCTTGTCGATATTTTTCCTGTCTTCAATCCAGCTCCCAAAGATGTTAAATTTGACAAAAATTTGCTCTTATCAGAATGAAAATCAACTTTTCAACATCTCTGCATACATACATACTGTACTTTATTGACTGAAATGTTACGCAGTAGGGCTTTAAATACATGTTATCCAAATGTAAGATGCCCAGCTTAGCAACTTAGTTTGTATTTTTTCTACAGAGCTGCCAGCCGGGATGGTAAATCAACTTATGCGACATCTCTGCATTAATAAAAGATTTATTTTAGTCCAATTATTGAGTGAAATGTTACGCAGTAGGGCTTTAAGTACGTTATCCATCAGTAGGCTTGGCTCTTCTTGTCATTTTCAACTTGGATGCCTGTTTCCAGGACGTATATTTTTCCACAGAGCTGCCAATCGGAATTCTGATCATGCTTATGTAACATCTGCGCAGTGAGCTAGATGGTGTTAAAACATTCAACAGAAACAAAACAAAGATTTTCAGCAAAAGTTTGAGCTACGAGTCCGTATAAGAGTCCCGTACATTGCATGATCGAACGGGTGTGGACTGGAGTAGGTGGACATTCTTCAGCTGCATGTAGAGATTTCTTCCAGCTTTAAAAACAAAAATTGAGAACCGAAGAAGGGTAAAGTCTTAATGTGCCGGCAAGTCTCACCAGGAGAGGGCGGCAGAGAGGAGCGCTATACAATGAGAACACTGCATATTTGTGTAGTGTTGAAAGATATTATTTACATTCAAAGCAAAAAGAAAAACAGCTCCGGTTTCCCTTATGATATGTGAGCACAAATGGAATGTATGTTTGTTATTAGAATTTATATCATGTACTGAACCAACATTCACCCTCAAATTCATGATCAAATCTCAACTTTTCAGATTTAGAAAAACACTTCCTCTACATTCACTGGCCACCAGCTACAAATACCTTATGTAATTGTGATTTTTCTGACAGATATTATATTGCTGTTTTGTTCTTTTTCTCTGATGTTGAACCAAGATAGAAAACAGTTGTCTGGGATAATCACAGGCAATTTGTGGAATTCATCTGTGAATTCTGTCTCTAATAAAGTGGCCAATGAATGTATGTAGGTCTATCTGCTCATGTAAGGCAGTGGTTCTCAACACTGGGGTCGGGACCCTCAAGGGGGAGGGTCAGAAAATAATTTCAACGGCCCCCATGACATGGGGAAAATTGAAAAAGTATATAACAGTCTTAAACTACCTTCAAAGGCAATGGTAAATGTAGATTGCTATTTATTGGCCTACCTAAATAATCTATATTGTCCTATGTCCTGAAACTCAAACAAAACAAACTTTAGTTTGGGAGATGCAACTGAAAAAGTTTAAGAACCACTGATGAACCTCAGGGTGCACCAATGTCCACTTTATACAGGAGGCCATGTGTGCCATACTGGGAAGTGGAAACATTGGTAGACTTTAGGGTATTGTATTGTCACGTACCTAAACCAGTTAAACTATTCCAGGGGTTCTCAACGTTTTTGAAACCTCATCATATGAATGTGTCCCTATTGTCTCTGAAATAGCATCACAATAAAACTGAGAAGTTTAAACCAAGTATGTTTGTCATAGTCCTTCTTCTATTGGTACAGTAGGTTTGGGATTGAATATTATGAGAAACAGTAGCGTTTAAGTAGTGCTCAGTGTCATCACAACTTTTAGAAAAACCCCGACACATGCTCCAAGGTGTCCCAGAACCCCACTTTGAGAACCACTGACCTATTCAATATGCTGTTGTATTGTTCTATGTGAGGACTCATGTGTTATTTGCAAATACCAGGATACTAGCAAAACCCAAAAGGAACGCAATCGCACACTGCCAGCAAAATACTGCAAAAAAGTAGCCTATGGAGCTACTTGTATCCAGCAGTCAGCAGGTAGGAGGATATCACTATGGCAACTTCACACCATTGTGCTAATTTTGATTTTATGTAATTTGATTAATATTGTTAATAATAAAACAATTAAGTGCTTGAGTTTTTTTGGCCTCAGTGTTGATATCCACAAGAATCCTACAATTTCCACTTTCACTGGAATATTTTTCACACATTGATTTCAAAATATGTGAAAGGCTGAGTCTAGCTGGGATAATCCATGAGTCTAATACCAGTAAACCCATGTACAGGCCATTAGTTGTGTTTGGCGACGTCAGTTATTGAGGATAGGCTATAAATCCACATTGGTGTAAATCGGGAATACTGTCTAGCTATTGGAAGCTAGGACCAAATATCTTTGTATTAGACTGAAAACTTTGTAGCATGCTGGCAATGTGTAGTTGCATTTTACCCATTACAACTGGCAAAGGGACCTATTATCCAAAGGCAACGACTACATAGCCTCCAACAAGTAGGCCACATGGATCCAACATTGAAAATCTCCTTCTGCATTATTTGCTTACAATATTATCATCAAGCTAGCTAGCAAGACAAACATTCAACTCTTGATTGTGTGCTTGTGACGTAAGTGTACAATCGTCTGGACCCATGCTGTTCTGCAGTATTGAGATTGCATCGCCCGTGTGTAGTAGTAACCAGTTTAAAACAAGACACTTCTGTAAAGGAAAGGTACATAGCTGGAGAGGCCCGACTTAAGGCAGTAACAGAGGCCAAATGCTAAAGAGGTGTAGATGCTGTTAGCCGTTAGCCGTGAACTCTGGACACACACATCAGACCGATTACAATGGGCGAAGGCTGTATGATGCAAAGATGACTTTTTGGGGCTTTTAACAATGTTGAAAAGTTGTATCCACATTAACATAACACATGGAGGTGAGTCCCATTTGTGTAATGCAGTAATTGTAGTAAATAGTGTTTATTTTGTCATCCGTCTGCCTCTTCAAAGTATTGATGATACCAAGTAATACTACGGCAACTATTGTGATATTTATTCGATGCCAGTATTAATGAGTTTTGTATTAAAATGCATTCAAACTATAAAGAATTTTACCTTGGCGTCTTTATCTTTGATCTACCTCAGCTTGAAATGATCAAATATATGTGCAGATAAACTCAAATATAAATATAAACAATATATTTAAAAAAACAAAACTTAAATCTTATGGAATTAGTTAGCAGAAATTGTTATTAGCCTTTTGCAGATTGCTTCCTTAATCAACTCTACAGCAGATGCAAGACTAGTGCCATCTGCTGGGAGTTTTTTATATAACTAAACGTCACAATTACATTTTAACTTGCACAACAATATATACCAAGTTACAGTGTGCAAACTTGTAGAAAAGCCCCAAAAATGCACGATATATATGCCCGTTATTAAGCGATTCATTAAGACAGACAGAAAGCTGAGATTGCAACGAGGCTGGAGCATGACGGAGTGTCTGGAAACTAAAGCCAATGTTTTTGAAATATTGTCAGATAGAGTCATACTGGCTGATTGTCTGATTGCGTGTTTATTGCTTACAAAGATAGGCCAGCGTCATTGGGAGTTCGCTCAGAGCTGCCAAATCTCCAAATTTCTTGTTTTGTATTTGATGGAAATTGTACATACTGTATATAACTGAACCTCATACTTAATATTGCTAAGTAAAAGTGTGGCAGAGATGTTAGCACTGCACAGATGGGGTACGCTAGGGCTGAACAATTTACACGTTTCACAGTTTTCTTAGAAACATTGAACAAGGAACTGTTTTCATGCCATTGAACTACGGCTGAACTAGCTTTAGGGGATTTCTAGACATTGACAGTTAGTCTTATAAAATCCGTTAACAACATAACACCGTAACACCGTACATACTAATCTCTTGGTATGTACATTTGTGCCTTTACTCAATAATGCAATCTTCGCCTAGCCTCAAATTGACCAATCACAACCTGACATTGACTTCTCAGACTTGTCCACTGACCAGGAGGATAATAAAGTGCAAAGTGGTCAGGGAGGGTTAAGAGTTGGAGGTACATTGCAATCCCAGCCGTTAGCCTGTGCGCGTAATTAGCTTCGTTAGCCTCACATCAATGTTAATTCGATCGGGGCAGGGTCAGATGGGTCCTGGTGGGTCAGAGGGCTATAGCGCCATTGTGCGTCGGCCTGATGACAGTGTGTCGAAGGCTTTTGCTGGGCTTCTCTGAGAAAACTGTTGCGCAAGCTGCCAGTGTGATAGACAGAGATATGGGGCTAAAACTGTAGCAAAAATGTTAGCAGTTTGTGTTCGAGATTAGCATGTGGTTTGGACAGATGGACAAGCTGGTTGCATGTCAGTGAGCAAAGTAAACATCAACTGCTTAGTCAGTTTATTAGGAGCCTACTGTGTGTTTTTAATAGGCCAAGTTATAGTTTGAAAAAAGAAAAATATCAAAAACTGCTTCTTTGAATTAGCTCATGTCTTTATGAATGTGATATGATGCAAATTCATTTAATAAGTTGATTTGACTAATGTTGAACCTCTGAGTTTCTTTAAGGCCTACTGTTGGCCAGTATATGCTGGTGCTACCATTAGCGATTAGCCCGGTAGTAAATGAGCTAGCCTTTTCATCTCATAAAGTCTAGCCCTAATGTTTACAAAATAACTATTTATATTGAAATCTGCATACATGAAAATTGCACATACTTCAGTTTAATTGTGTTTTATCTTATAAGCAGCAGCATTGTAGCTAGCTTTGTTTTTTGCAGTGAATATAGGCTATGCTTAACATGTAAACAACTTGTCCAAAACTTGGCAAAAATCTGTTATTATAAACATGCAAATTACACATAAATAGCTAAAACAAAAAAATAAGTTTGCCATTATCTCTTAATTACCGTAACAAACACATAAATCCATACACAACTTTACAGTTTTGCTACACTTTAGCCCCCAGAGAAGCATTGTGAATGTCCACTCATTCATGATGTTATAAAAGAGAAACAGCTTAAATATGCAAACAAATATAAAATATTAGACTTCCATAATGTCTATATGCAGTAACATTCTAGATAACTTTATGACAAACTTACAATTAGTCCTGCTTTGAACCCCCAACGTCGCGCCTGCAGGATAATATTTAAGACAATGAAAAAGCACCACAAATCCATCATAGAAACCATGTATGTAAGCAATGTCCGATGGTATGTACAATGGAACAATACGAGATGATGATTCAAAAGCACTAGATCCGGGTCCCATCATGCAGGGAACATTTACAGGGGGACACCTGAGGAGAACCGTCTCACTTCCTGTCCCGAGACGCCCCGCCAAAATAAGAGCTCCAGTCCAAATTATACACAAATCCTTTGAGGCCTCCGTGTTTACTTTTCAAGAGGGAGAGACAATATCGTAGAGGTTAGGAAAGGGATGGGAACTGCACCAAAATAACAGTTAAAACTGCTTCAATTCTGAATATTTATCTTGTTTTTATTTTATTTTTTTTCTTAAATACAAGGTTGCTAAAGATATATTTGCAGATTTCATTGCACATAGATATATATTTTAATTTCAAGATTATAAGTGCACATAATTGTTGAATCTCAAAACAAATTGCCATTTTTTTCCATCAGAGGGTTTAACTTGAACTAAGAAAATAAATTATAAAAAAAAAAAGTCCAACAAAACACCTGAAATCAAAATTTAAAACAAGACAAATATTCCAAATTAAAGTCAAATTTTAACTTGTGTATTTTTTTCTGCAGTGGGTTTTTTGGGACGGCTTGCAGTTCCTATTGAGCCGGGATTAAAGGGCGGGGTCGGATATCAGAAGGGGGCGGGGTCACAGATCAGAGGGGGTGGGGTCACATGGCGGAGGAGGCGAGGCGGGTGCGGGGTCTGGGGGAGATTGTGGGGCCTCGTCCGGAGTAGTGCGATCCTCCGTGCTTTGGGTGGGACTGCCCTTACTGCTGCTGGGACTGTTGGCCTCTGCCCCCTCCACCGAAGTGCCACTGCTGCTGGCCCCGTCCTGGCCCTCGGAGTTCTCCAGCATCTCCTGGATCAGGGGGGGCATGGAGCCGGGGATCTCCATCTTCAGAGAGATGACGCGCTCCGCACCTGCAATTTAAAAAACAGGGTAAATAGAGCTTATATGGGAGAGTAAACGGTAGCATTTTGTCTATTTTCAGCAAAAGCACATCTAATTGGGATGAAGTTGGGATTTTAAAATCAGTGAGGACCAGGTAAACTTTGTGTATTTTTGTACTTTTTGCACTTTTTGCACTTCTGAAAGCCTGTAAGTTTGGTCACGTGTGTGTTCTGGTGTAAGGAAACATGGTGAATTTCTTCCAAAACAACAGAAAAACAATAGCAGTCTCAACTCATACACCAAAACAGCCAGTAAGTGACAAATAAAACCTCCACATCAACGCGTCGGCATAGCAACCAAGTGTCACATACAAAAGCAGATACATTAAAGACCACCACAAAAGGCGTCAACTTTAAACTAAACTAAACATATCAGATCATTACAACATATTACATTTGTAGTTTTAAAGTTCTGGTAAGGGGTCTTGGCTCCATGAAGTTGTTGCTTTGCCGACAATGTTCCACAGTATGGCATTTAGTTGATATCGATCCATCCATTTTTTCCACTTTACCTATGCTAAGGGGCCCAGACTTCCCTTTCCCAGGCCAACCAAGAGACATGTCCTGAGTCAGAGACAGTCCCTCCACTGTGTCCTGGGTCTTCCCTATGGCCTCCTCCTGGAATCTTACATTTATTCAATTAAAGGTGTTTTTTATAGATAAATTCATGCATTCCTTTTGTGAGTGGGGTCAACTCTCTTCACATTTGACCTGTAACTCGGCCCGGTGGTGTCATCTAATTTAAATGTCACTGTGGAACATTTCAGGCAAAGCAATCACTTCTGTATAAGCATGTCCTGGACCGTCCACCTGAAAAACTGCATAGTATAACCTTTAGTATTTGTACAGAAACTTTGAGGATGTCAATCTAAACATATAAAAAATATATATTTACATGAGATGTTTAACTTTTCTGTTTTCTCTGGTTCATAATTTGATACATCTAGCCTTATATATTTGATGTCTTCCGATTGTATATAACATGTAGAAAGAAAAAACACACTGAATGAGATGGTGTGTCCACATGTTTGACTGGTGGTATAGGTTATATACTGCACATTTACAGAATACTCCAGTGGAATGTAAACAACCAAAAGACATCAGAGAACAGGCTGTAGCAGAGAGGGAGTTTCCCTGAAGTCTGCAGGTCACTGAAAAGTCACAGGTTACCGTCTACAGTAAACTCTGAGTACACCAAGTTCAACTGGAGTTCACTTCTGAAGCAGGAGGCCAACTGTTCGAAACTTTAGTGCTTCACAAACAGCAGTGTGTGTACCAGTGTTGGCACTAGAGCTCCTTCAGATGGTATGCACTGGAGTATTTGTTGAGTTTGAATTTTTAATCAGCATTGTACTAATTAATATAGCCATTTTGTAGTCCAAATTTAGACCTATAATTTTTGACCTGCTGTAGATGTGATGGAAGATAAAATATTTTCTTAGGTGATTGTTGGTGTGAAACGTTAACCTAAAATTGTAATGTTTCCTAATCAAAAACATAAACCACCTCAATAATGATCAAAAATTTATGTCTTTTTTTGCATTGTCTTGAACCCATTATTGCTTTTGCTGTCATTTTTTATTGTTTTGTTTATAGACAATATACTTTAAAGAAGATATATTGCGCTTGTGTCTGCTCTATAGTTATAATATATGACACCTGTGGATCATTATCTTATCATTTGCATATTTTAAATCACAATATTGATGTAAAATAACTTCATGAAAGAAAATAATCCACTGTCTTCCGTGTTAGAAAACTGTAGTGCCCAATGGGAGCTGTTGCCGTAAACTTCATCACAACAAAGAGTCGTACAATGGATAGCTGCAGATCACACTAGCAATGCTGGCGAATTGTACGCATTTTACTGATTAAGAAAATAAAATTGAACTATTAAGTAAGTACAGAGCAATGACCGTGTACAAGTGGAGGTGAAAACGGGGGTTGATCGGCAATATGGAGTCTTGAAAATAAGCAATTAAAGTTTGCTCAAACATGTACGATTCACTCCAAATGCAACTTTGGGGGAGTAAATGGTGAGGAGAACTACAACGTGGTTAAAAGCTATAAAAAGTCGATTTTGCAGAATAGGTCTGCTTTAAATTTTGCAAGTCTTGAGAACAACAATTACGATATTTTCCATTTTTCTATATATTCCCCACTCCAAACCTTAATACTCAAAACTAATATAACTGCATCACTGCTCACGGCCTCCTGCTGCCCTGCTGATACTGAGCAGCTTGCATGTGTACCTTTAGTGCCAATACCGAGCTAGCTTGTGTGTGTACCTTTAGCGCTGATGCTGCGCAGGTCGGTGATCTTCATGAGCGTCTTGGGGAACATGTGAGGTTTACTGGGTCTGCGCTTCCTCACGTAGATCTTCAGAGCCTCCAGTAACGGCTCCTGCAGCTCGTCCACCTTCGAGGGCTCCTCCAGGTCCTGGCGGTCTGAAATGCAGACACATACAAACTCATGAAGGTAAGATACAAGTGAAAGTATTGGGCTTGGATGAGCAGGGAAACGTCTTCACTCTTCCAACGATTTGTCCAGTTGACAGATTTTAACTTCGTCTTTTGCTATGGATCAGACCTGGACGACTGAGGGATTACACAGACAAGTGAAAGTATAGATCAGGATATGCTATAATTTATTGAAGCTCTGCATTTCACCCATTCTTCAATATCATGGGCATTTACCGCACACAATCTTTACAAAATGAAGTATAAGATCAGTAAGTGCTGGAGCAGTACAGTTTTACGGGGCTCAACAGTCCACCCAGCTCTCAGGTTTGGGAAGTAAAAATCCAATTACTTTCAGAACCAAACTCAAGACTGAAATCCAGTTGGTTTACATCTAAAAGAACTCGCTGTGATCTCAATCGTCACTACATAAACCCCAGCATCTGCAGCCAATCATGAATCAGTGCTAGTGCAGCCTCAGTGAGTGAATTCTGGAGGTTTTGAGCTTTCATATGAGACCTTTCCATAAACTGAGAATGAGAACAACTTGTATGTGTCCTATCTGCAGGTTAAGGCACATTGGCAACCCAGGTTCAGTTGCGATGTCTTTTTTTTATTTTATTTTTTATCTTGTTTAAAATGTCAGAGTGCATGCTATATACAGTTCTTTTAAGATATAATGTACGAAAGATAAGTCATTATTGCAACTAAACCAACTACAAGAACTAACTGAAACAATGATCAAGTTCTATGCAAAAAAAAAAAAAAAAAAAAAAAAAAAGATACACGTTTTCTATTAAAAACCTTCTGAGAGTATTTGGGAGGGAGCAGAACTACTCTTTCAGATCTTCCTCTACTCTTCCTCCATCCCTCTCAGTGCTATACTAGTTTGTTCCACCAGGGGGCAGTGTTCTCTCTGTGATCAGCCCTTTTCTTGTCTGTGAGAGTCTGACAGGCCTGGGGGATTATGCAACAGTGAGTAATACTGGGTCTGCTGAAAAAGACACCAACAGTGAGAAGAATAAAGTCCTCAAGTCTGAAAAGTGCATTTGAATTGAGACACTTTTTCTACTGCAACACAAACTCAGGGTATTGTCAAAACTCTTAAAGGTGCTATGTAACTTTTTTGATGAAGGGTCCGTTACCTTCTTGTCTCCGTGGAGATGTTATTGCTTGATCAGGAATGCTCCGCGGTATGACATAAAGTGAACAAACTAAATATGCACTTGAATAAATGTAAGATCACTGTGGAACATCTAAGGTGAAACAGTGACATGTCCATGGAGACAAGGAGGTACATGGAGGTACAGACCCTCCATTTGAAAAAGTTACATAGTGCACCTTTAATGAGAGAAGTAAAAAGTAGTGCCTGAAGTAGAGAAACTAAAACTTTTACTGAAGTAAGAGTATAAGTTAGTAATTGAAGAGGTGGTATCGTATTTCTATGATGTTTTAACCATTAACAAATTACATATTTAGATCACCATTTTACCATTTAAAAATATATATACACAGAAAACAACATATTAACATGTTTTATAAGTTTCACTATTGTTTTTGCCACTCATGAGTCTTCTCCCTTTGCTCTCAGGGTTAAGTTACTCCCCCTTCAGAGCACTATCACAACACAATCAATGTGTTTAAGTTAATGTTTACTGTGAGATAGAGATAGAATAGAACATTTTTAAATCCTAATATTGTCTTACTTATAGGGCTGTCACAATACTAACATTTCAAACTTGATTTCGATACTAAATAAACCGATTCCGATACCATGATGATAATTAAAAAAAATTAAAAAAACACTTTCTTTAAACAATAGACTGTAATTTTCCACATTATTTCAGTACTGTAGAGTAGGTTCCATAGTGGTACATGTGTATACTAGTCTATGTGTCTTTTACTTGTTCTGATACAGCTCAAAATCATTCATTTCTTATAGTACTAATAAGCAAAAACAAAAAGTAACCTCTACTGTACATAGTGATCTTTTTCTAACACATAGTAATAGAAAGATCACCTCTGTACATAGTGATCTTTCTCTTCTACTGTACAGGTGAGTGTGAAGACCTGCTGTTGACCTGTGCTAGACTCCACTGGGCACAGAGCTGCTTTGGCTCCAGACCGGACTACAGCCACTCAATATTTAACACAGAGATCGATGTGAGGGCTGAGTAATCCACTTCTTGTACCACGACTCACAGGTATTCATACCAGCACCGAGAGAGGGCTAAAGGAACGAGAAACAATATATCTGCTATCCTTAAAGAACTAGTTCATTTTAAATTGTTTGCAGTGTTACAAAGTTATTCCTCACTTTCCTAATACATTCTGAACATCCTAATTATTCACCACAATGAGTTTATAAGCACTTTTTAAAGCTGAGTTATAATTAGATGCAGACAGCACACAAAGGTCTCATTTTGAACCCAAGAGTGGTTTTACTATATATATATGTACTAGAGCAAAACAAATTTAAATGTATTACATGAAACAACAGTCAGATAGAGGTTCTGCATAAAAAAGGGGGTCCTCTCCAACACTCACACATACACACCCATTGTAGAGCGTTTTCAACCAGGACAGGCAGAGAAAGTTTAAACTGTTTGCCACAGTCTGAACTAATTTGTCACTTTAATGAAATCTGAGCAAACATGCTAATTCTTTGCTAGGATTAACTCGGATGTGGGCCAAGAGCTTGAGCATTACAGGTCATTCTGACGCTTTATAATAAGATCCTTTTACAATGTACTGGACTGGGGGCAAAACTAATTTTACTCTAATACGTGTAAAAATGTGCACAGCCCCTTTCATTTTTTGGGAATCACAACCTCCACAAATCTACAAATGTTCCAGATGGACTTTCACACCATAGAACCCGATGATGATGCTGTGTGGTTAGCCCAGCTAGCATTCTGTCCCCGTTTGCTCCATGTAATTTTCAAGCTGTCACTCTTGGCCTGGTGAATGTGCGTTAGCAGTGGCAGCCTGTGCACAGACAGCCCATAGTCCCGCCCCTAACCATAACAGTGGATGCCTCTCCTCCTCTGCTGCTGTCAGCCCGATTGGCTTCACCCGCTCGCCCTGTGTTTGGCCTGGAGGCGACACTTTCTGCTACCTTTTCCTTTTCACTGCATTTAAAGAGCTAAAGCTGAGGCCATAAGCATACAAGAACAAATTAGGCACATTTCAATTGGTATTTCATGTGCTATAGCTTATTGCAAGGTACAAAAGTAAGAAAATTAAAAGTATTGTACTTGAAGAGAGGTATTTCACTTCAATGGGGTCTTTACTTCTAACAAATAACATATTTACTTTTCATTGTTTTGATGCTATATTTGCCAAACACATGTTTTATAAGTTTCCCCTCCCTTTGCTCTCCGCATTAAGTCACTCCCCCTTCAGAGCACTATCACAACACAATCCATGTGCATCCTGCTAATAAAACTACTGCACATCACATTTGTGAAGTTTTTGTATATTGGAGAATCGTCATGTGTGAACTTGGATAACATAGACTTGTGAGCATTGCTCAGAATCTTATAGCTAACTTAACTCAACTGTAAGGAGGGCTCAAAAAGGGCCCGGGAGAGATAGAGATAGAGAGAAAATACTCAAACATGCATGGATGACACTTAAAATCTCTTCAGGCATGTTTTTTATGAGGGCACAACATTATAATATGATAGAGAGCTGAAAAAAAATCAATTTGGCATAATATCCCCTATTTAAGTATTATTTCTCTTATTTTTCTACTTTCTACTGCACTACATTTTTTATTTTTTATTTTTATTTTTTTACTGGACTGAAAGCACATTCATGGCAACATCCTGACTATAGGTTTTGGGTTCAAGTCCCGCCTTGATCCCTGTAGTAGATTTACTTGAGTACAACAGTGAGTACTTCATCCACCAAACATGGATGAAACAAATGTTTCCGTAAACTGCAAACAATGGCTGTGATCATGTGGTTAGTGGACTTGCATGAGAGCCCAAAGAAACATTAGCTGAGGGCTGATGTCAAAGGTCAAAGGTCATGGCTAATGCTAATTCCGGTAGTATGCTTAATGAACTAGTGCACATTTAGCTCCTTGATAGACTAAAGGACGTTTATGGCTCATCAGTATTCATCACTTTAAGGAGAAGTCAAAGTCATTACTGTTCAGAAGTGAAGTCAAGCTCAAAACACAAAATATGAGGTAAAGAAATCAACAAATAAATGAAAATTGGTTAAAATTGGTATCAAAAGTGGGGCAATGCAATAAGGCTTAGACTATCTTTGTATAAAAGATAAAACTTGTGATAACGATGTAGGTATCAGTGACATGAAACAAAATATTTAACAACTGGTGCAGTTCCACACCACATGGATACTCTGCATTCATGAGTCCATAAGTTAACAAAAGTCCACAAATCCCTTCTTAATCATTATTAGTGCTTTTAGCATTTAGCCTTCACTAATATCTGAGGGTAAATCCAGTTGATGTGCGAATACAAAAAGCATGTGGTCATATATAAATTTCATATTGACTCCCCAGGAAATCCCAGTGTTACCATGTGGAATGTCTTATCACACTCTCAAGAGAGCTACATGTTAACGGGTCTAACCTGATTAAATAAAAGTTAATAAATAAAAAAAATAAAATATAGCTCTCAACCATAGACTGTATAAAGAAATGGACAAAGTGAGTGTGACGTCATTTATAACATTGGGCTCCAGTCAAATGAAGCTCATCGAGGCTAGAGGTTACACGGGCCAATTTGGAGTCGAGTTCCATATTTGGAATTCTGACGGCGAGTATCATAGCAACCAAAGAGGTTGAAGGTAACGCCCCCTTCCTGCACACACTGCTTATTTAGCAGGGAGCGGATGCTTAGCAACGCTGTCAGTTAAACCTTTTGCTAAAGCTAGTGGAAGCGAACTCAGGGAAAAGGACAGATTTATCTGTAATGAATGTTCATAAGACAAACAATCTAAATAAAATGAACATTTTAAGACCAAAATGATAAGCCTGACAGCAGCAATTACATAGAGAGGGGTGACAGTTTCTCAATACAAAGTGAATTGGAGCTGGTGCTAGAAGTGCAGCCCATGATCACTTCCTATTTGGAACCCATCAGCTCGCAGATTAGCTATGTCCATTTGTATACACAGTCTGTGGTCCCAACCTTGATCAGCCGATACTTAAAACAAACTTATCAGTATTGGTCAGATTTAGACACGACCCTCCCTTTCTCCCTCTAGTCACACCACAGACCCCTGAGGACAAAACCTCCCTCCCCCCAGTCCCACATTCCCCTCCAGGACAGACCTCCGGAGATGAGGCAGATGGCACTGAGCAGGCCTGTCTCCGTGTCGTCCATCTCGATGGGCAGCAGCTGGTTGGCGAAGGTGAAGACCAGGTCTGTGAGCGGTCCGAAGCCAGCATTGTGCATCTGTGTGCGGTTCAGGGTCAGCCCATCTGAGAAGGTCATGGTGTCCTGGTCCGGGGTGTAGCGCGTGCAGATGCGCAGGATCTGGGAATAACATAAGAGTTAAACAAAAGTGTAAAACATGAAAACATGCAAAGTAGGATACGACTGAGGAGGAACCTGGCACAGGATCTGTAGGCACAGCACTGTGATCACTGATCCTGACAGTAGTCACCGTGGCATTGAGGTCAAATTCAAAGAACAGTTTTCCCAACAGGGACACTGTATATCTTTACTTTTATTTACATCTCCATGTACAAACTGTGTTTGTGGATTTTGGGGGATTTCCAGTGATGTTTGGACGATTTCAGTGATCAAATAAAAATGAATTACGTTTGTATTGTACAAGCTTGACAAGGCTAGAATAGTGCTATAATGTTGTCATTAGTTACTCCTCACAGTGACAGTGGTAACCTGCTACTGTAGCCACTGCTGCCTTGGGGTTGTGAATGTGAAGCTGCCAATCTCCACCACTAGCCCCACCAAACACCACCATTCACTCACACGCTCACATCACATGCAGAGACATAACGGCATGAACAGAGTGGGGACCTTTAGGTTGGTGGACAAACATTCTGGGTCAGCTTTTTAAGAGCCAAAACTCCCCAACTTATGGTCCAACTGAGGAAATGTGTTGCATTCAAAATTATATACTCATATTGTTTTCCAGGGTGACCTACGACACGAGACCTACTTAAAATGTAGAAACATATGTAGAAAAATCTGTGTCTCAACATTTTAGGCATGTTGACACCTTAAAGAAGACCTACTGTGTTTGTGTCCTCTGTATAGCTGAATGACACCCATGGATCATTATGTTATAATTTGAACATTTTAAATTGCAATATTCATCTAAAATGACTTAATAAAAGAACCAAGTCCGCTGACTTCAGTGTTAGAAAACTGCGGTGCCCAATGGGAGCTGATGTTGCCATAAATGTCATCACAACAAAGAGCTGTGAAGTTGCACCTCCGATGGATAGCTGCAGATCACGTTAGGGAGCACCAGATTTTATTTTTCATTTGTACCATAATGACGACGCAACGCTTTTGAATTCTACACGTATCACCGACTAAGAGAACAAAAACGTGAAAATGGAAAAATGGCGTCGTGAAAATTAAAGATTGCTCAGACATGCACAAATCACTCCAAAAACATCTTTGGGTGAGTGAATGTTGAAGGGAAACAACTATAACATGGTTAAAAGCTGTAAAAAGTCGATTTTACATAATAGTTCTGTTTTAAAGACCGTGCATACTTATCAAGGTGTATAATGCTATTGCTACCATTACCTCACTTTGTTTCATGACACATCCACCCTTCAAAAGTACATTTTGAATACGTGCTCCAAACAATGACCTGAGAGAATCACCTTTAGCGCTGGCGGTAAGCTAACGGCTAATGAACGCAAGGCTTTGAAGTGAAGCAGGGGGAGCGGCTCTGACAGTGAGTGGCAGCCTATCTGCTACATGAAACAGAATAAAACATGGGCAGGGTGCAACGGCTGGACACCCCTAAACATCCCCCCCTCCCACACACACACACACAGAGACGCACACAGATATACACAGATACACACACAACCAGCACCATCACAAGACACACATAGCACACATACCGCTAACGTTGCTGGTGTTTGATGCTGTGATCATTTTAACACAAAATTGATTCTCAGTTTTCAAGATTTGTTTATTGTTAGTTTTTGTCTAGTTTTAGTCGAGGAATATATCATCATATGCTCATTTAGTTGATGAAATGTAGGCCATTATAGCTTTAGTAAATCAGAAAATATACTTTAAAGTTAATACAACATATTTTCAAGTTTTTGTAAGTCTGACTTGGTTTGGTGGTATAGTGCATGTGGTAAATATTTATCATGGTTTTACATCAGTGGCAGTTTGTGGGGGAAAAAGATGAGAAGGAAAGTACAAATAGACTATACAGAAAGTAGCAGTGGGTTGTAAAATAGAACACCTCTACCTGTGTCATCAACGCCAAGAGATCCATCTAAAACGCAAGGGACTGTTTACACCCAAGGAAGTTATTTTGTGACAGTTTAAACATTTATTTAACAAAATAAAAGTGTTGTCATTTATTTTGTATCAGTATTAGTATTTTATTTATAACTATTGTGCGATTCAGACAAGTTTTGGCCCTTGTTAACATAATGGTTGCTAGGTAACAGTTAAGGAATTACCTCTGCGTATGTCAACCAGGAAGTAAAATTATAAACTCCACCAAAATATAAAGATGATAAGTTTTTGTGAAAGTAGTAGTCTGACCTGTCATATGCACTTTAACTGTGAGAAATACTGAAATGTTTGTAATTGAAGTCATGGTTTTAGTCACGATTGCTTTTAATTTAGTTATTTAATTTGGCAAAAATGCAAACAAAAAACAATGACAAAAATATTTTAGTCTACAAAATTAACTCCCTCATCCTGCCTCGTGCACCAAGAAGCAACCGAACTACCACCCCCTCCGCACTACAAGACTCCCTGAATCCAGCCAGACTCCAGGTTAAATCAGCATGTGTTTTGTTCTGCTTTGAACAAACCTCACATTAATATGCACTAACATCATGCAGTGCTTTTAAAGTCCACAGACTTTCCCCAGAGCCCATAAAATAGCGTAATCAGCAAATTGATAGTAGGTAATTATCGGTATCAGGCGATATTCACATGGTTGATTGACGTCAGTATTGGCCAAAAGGACAGATACCAGTTGGCCGATATTGCACTACGGTATTAAAAGGGTTAACAAAGCATCTTGTATACAACTTGGGTCAAGATTCATTTGGTAATTGATCATCGAGAATTTTTTAGGTCACGGTATAAACATAAGAATAATTGTGATTTTAGAAGCAAATCAGGCATTTAAATTCAATCTAAAAGGGGAAACAGTGGCTCAGTGGTAGAGAGTTTGTCCAGTGATCCAAAGGTTGGAGGTTCAAATCATGTTCTCAACATAAACACCACTAGCCATTCCAGCTGCCACAAATACAGATACATTTCCAGGCCAAAAAAACATTTGCAAGTATTCTCAACCACAATTTGAGCCCGATGAATCCTGGCATTGTCATCTTGGAATATGCCTGTGCCATCAGGCATAGAACCTGGTCATTCAGTATATTCAGGTGTCAGCTGACCTCATTCTCTGAGCACAGACTGTTGCTGAACCTAGACCTGAACAACTGTAGCAACCCCAACATATTTGCTGAGTTAAATCCAGGTGGCAACTTTTTTTTTGGCCAGGCAGTGTATGTAACCTTTAAAAAAATACACCAAATTACTTAGTGTTTTTTTTTTTTTTTTTTTTATCTGGATCTTTACATTAACTTTACCTATATCATTGAAGAAGTTTGATTTTATAAAGCTGCTCACATCCTAAGTGAATGGTGATCTGTTGTGAATTAAAAATCATGAAGGATTTACATATTATTTGGTCATGGTTTCAAAAATTGTGAACATTAGCTTGGATACTGTGACATCCCTGCTAATAAATAAAGATAAGAACAATGTTTTTCAACGTACTTCAAACTCCCAGGTTATATTTTCCACAAAGATTTCTGCGTAGAACAGTTAATCTTTTAAGAACAACACAGAGAGCCTTGAAAGCATCGAGCATGTACCTCGCTAAGGCTACTTTCACTATAGTTAATCAAGTACTTTATATAATCCCCCATTTATCTTTAAGACTTTTTTAGGAGTTCTCCAACTTTTAAAGACTTAGGTTATGGGGTAAACACAATTTTCCGCCTGATGACTAATGTACAAAAAGTAGGCCACTGTACTTTTCCAAGGCAGAAGGAAACTCACGATCCCCAAAGCCGAGAATTTAGCCTAACAGAAAAAGAAGTGCAAAATTAATGGTGCCACTTCAGCGGATAAGGATGGATATTACAACTTAATAATTTACTTTATCCTAAATTTAAGCTGCAATAATAAGGGCATCTGGGGTGTTCATTTGCAAACCGCACAACTCTACTTTTAGATTTTATAGCATGGCGTTCCCAAAAGAAAACACAAGAAGCAAAACTCTACTTATTAACATGCCATGAGAAAAGAAATGTTTCCAACTTTACAGCACGGACAAATGGGGACTTTCTACTCTCTGTCTCTGCCTGTCAGATCCTCTCATAGCGCAGTTTAAGATCAGACTGAAAACCCAACTCTCCTCCCTGGCTTTTGGTTCTAGCTCGACAGGATATCTTGGTGTTTTAATGTTTTATGTTCTTTGCCTTTCTGTCGTATTTTATGTACAGTTAAAACCAGAAGATTAAATATGCTTTTTTCTCACAATCTGACTAAACACCATCTGGAAATTGGATGAACCAGTCCACAATTCTTTTCCTGATATTTCGATTTTCCCATGACGTTACACAAAGAAGCTGTGTGTTTCAGGTGTGCTTCAAATACATCCACAGGTTTTCCCAAATTGTTTAAATGCAAAGTAATCCTTCTGTATTTAAACACTGCTGCATTTGAACAAAGCAATGAAAAATTGTCTAAAAAAATCCTTCTCTCATTATTCTGACATTTAGCAAATAGAAATAATTTAGTTAATCTTAATTGACCTAAAACAGGAAAAGTTTTGTCTGATTTCATGTCAGACAGTGAGAAAAAAAGCATATGTGTCTTTTTATATGTCGATGTAAACTTCTGGTTTTAACTGTATATCTGTTTTTGTTGGCTTTTGTGTGAAAAATTTTGAGCAAAATTTAATTGAATGTTAAACAAGTAGTTAAAGGTGCACTGCGCAACTTTTCTGGAGGAGGGTTGGCCACCTGCTTGTCTCAATGGAGATATAATCGCTTTGCCTAAAATGACCCACGGTATGGCATTTAACTTATAAAACATTATAACTAATTTTACTGTGCTCTGTGAACAAAACAAAGATTTTTCTCCAAATCTCCTTTACCAACAGTTGTTTGCACTTGACCCATTCATTGTCTCTATGGATTCCACAGTATCACACATGGAGGCCCATACCCAGATCTTGAGCTAGGCTTGGTCAGTAGCTGGAGGATTTGACCAGTTGTGCATGTTTTGGGCTGCTGGGGGAAACCGGAGCGCCTGCAAGAAACCCACCCAGACACGGGGAGAATATGCAAACTCCACACAGACCTTAATTGATGTAAAATCAATTGGAACCTTCTTGTTGTGAGCCACCGTGCCACAACAAAAACCCATTTTCATTGCAAAAACAGTGTCCAGATGCCACTGAAACCTTCTCTATATTCACTAAGTCTTGTGGCAGTAAAATCTATTTCATTTATCGTGTTTTGTCTATCAGAGAGCAGCCTCTAGCACTGATTACTTTTTCCATTTATAGAATAATGACCCAAATGAAAACAGTGATAATAATCTGCCTTGTTACCAGGATGTCGAGGCATGCGGCTTTGAGCAGGGTGATCTGGTCAGCGATGGTCAGTCCGGTGAACCCAGGCACTCGTTTGGCGAACTCCACAATCTTGATAATGCACTTAGTGGCCAACTCACTGAACTTATCCCACAGGCCTAGGTCCAGCCTCACACGGTGGTCTGCACTCGAGTTCTGTGGACACATACACACAGACAGGGTTAGGTTTATGAAAGAAGAACAAGACTTTAATCATTACTTTGTCTGGTGGGAGGGTACATGTGGGAAATATTATAGTGTATATGAATTAACAGCAGTTTGATTACAATAAAATACAGAAAGTAATCCTCCATGGGCCAGATCTATGAATATAAAAAGTCTGTCTGCAAAGATACTCATGATTAACTTGTCTTGTGCTCATTTCAGTGCAAAATTAAATCAGAATAGATACTTCTTACAGAGATTTTTTTTCTCTCTCTCTGTCGTGCACGTGTATCAACTGATTGTCCTTTACGCATCTTTGGATTTGGCTCTGGATCAGGTTCGGGGATGTGCACGAGGCCTGTGTATGTATTGGCATATGTTTATTATGAACACAGTGTAAAGCTGATGATTAAAACAATGGGAAATTGTAGCTGGTTTTAATTGTATTTCATGACTGAAGAAAAACCTAGAGAAACATACAGTGTTCCCTCACTATATCACGGTTCACCTTGCGGTCTTGTTGTTTCGTGGATTTTTTTGTGCAATTTTACATGCTTTTTTTTTTTTTTTTTACAGTGTATGAACGTGCATTGAGTTCTGCGTCCTGATTGGCTGTTGGACTGTAGACCATTGTCCATCAGTCTCCTCCGTGCCGTGTCTCCTGTACAGTACAGAATGTGTTCAGACAAATTTACATAAATGTTGGATCGCAGTGTGACTCTGAAGTGCTGTATGTTTGCAATTTGTTTTCTCCCCGACAAAACCCACAATGTCGATGAAACATTCTGCACCGACAAAGGCGCCTACGAAGGTTTGAACTTTGAGAGAGTTTAAACGAGAGAGAAATGTGAGAAAATGTTAACGCCTGTGTGAGAAAAGTGTATAAAGTGTGTGGTGAGGGGTTTTACAGACAAAAACATATAGAATAATGTAAAAATAAAGCTGACGACTTCGTGGATTTCACCTATTGTGGGTTAATTTTAGAACGTGATCCCCACGATAAACGAGGGCCCACTGTATAGACACAGCAGTGAGCGTATGCCAAAGTCCTCATATTCTGTAGACCTATGCGTGCACACACAGAGCAGAAACCTAACTCAGAAAATGTAAAATCATTAACTATGATTATGTTAACATCACCTCTCCATTTTAAGCGGACTTGTCTAATCCTGTGTATTGTGCATCAGTATTTTACATCTTTTACCACACACAACGTAGAATTCCATGAATAAAAACATCATTTACGTTCTCAAGTTCACCATGTCAGTGGAACATGCAAGCCCGTGTCCACATATTGTCAGGCTGCTCCTAATAATGCCCTCCCTCGTCTCCTCCGTGTCAAAGCTCCATACAGTAAACAGGCTGTATATGGTCGTCACGGTGATGCCGGGTTGCTTGTTGTTTTGGCCCGGCCCGAGATAATGAGGCGGCCATGACGGTAGGAGCGCTCCCAGACACAGAGGCGCGCTGACAGCTAACGCACACGGCTCAACACAATAATAATAATAATATAGATACAACCTATGGGAGCCTATACAAACTTAACTATGGCCTTATTTTCCCCAAATTCTCGCATTCAAACAAATAAATCATAAATAATAAAGAAAAATGGAGGAAACGTGGGGGAAAGGGAGTGACATAACGCTAGATTGTGATACTCTTGATACTTTGATACCCAAATAATCATTTTAAAAGCAATATTTTTAGACAATATTGTGATTTTCAACACAAAATAATAGGATTTGTTTATTATACCGTGTGTATCATTAGACTAGTTCTAATAAAACTCAAGATGTTCAGGAAAGGCCAAATTTTATCCAATTTTGTGTTTTCTTTTCCGTATCGATACTACTTTAAATGAGAATCTAGTTTTGATACTAGTTTTATTATCGATTAATATTAGATTTTTTATACTTTTGACAACCCTAGTGCAGAGTGCAAGGCATTGTGGGTACTGGTGAACAGGGAGTGGATATCATTCTACAATAAAAGTGCAGTTTGAATGGTCACAGTTACTAAAGCCAGCAATTATCAAGTAATTTAATTAACTAAATCTCTCATCATAATATTATTTTTAAAACTTGCAAAAGCTTAAACTTCTACTAACATGCAGATTCTTGTATTAGCGTTACAGTAAAACGTACACTATGTAACTTTCTGACAGACGGTCTGCCACCCGGGTGTCTCCATGGAGATATTATTGCATTCCCTTGATCGCTCTGGCACAAGTAATCCATCTTCACACAAGCAGGTGATGCCATTAGTCCTGTAACGGGTCAGATCTATGGAAAGCTAAGCCCACTCACGGTAAAAGTGCGATTTATTTTGGTATTTTTGAGCAATAAAAACACCTGTAACCTAATAAATAGTTTTAATTCATACTGTGGAACTTGCCAGGAAATTGGAGACGCTATGGCAGACCCTCCAATGTTTAACTTGGAACTTGAGTTCTATGATTTGAACCTCTTCTGTCGCTATTTGAGCTCTCAAAGTTGAAATATTTGTAGCAGTGATTGATTAAAGCATGAGGACATTCTTCAAAACCATCATGTGTCAAAAACTTCACTTCTGTTCACAAAGCTCCTGTATGTTCAGCCTGAAGCACATAACCTTTGTCAATTCTAGCACGTTTTGTGAAATCAGAATAAAAACGTAAAGGTCCCGTTCCTTTGTAAGATCTCGCCATGTTATTTTTCCGTATTAGTATTAGCATCGACACATAAAGACGTACCTCTGTAAACACCATGTCCGCCGGTGAAGTTTTCCGCGCATTTGTAAAGTGTTTAACCCGTTCTCAGTGACATCCCCCCGCAGCTCCCTGTCCACTGCCTGATCTGTGGATTTATTGATTTTAGCGCCACTCAGCAAAAACCTCATAGACATTACATTACTCTGGAAATGGCCGCCTACTGTTACACAATTGTATACGGTCCATTATGACTAAATGCGACCCGACTGTACGCTTGTTTATATCGTTTTGTATCTTTATGTACAACAACAAACATGGCGGAATAACCGTTTTTTGGACAATTTCAAGCATAATCGAGCAAACTGCCACTTAACTGATGTAAAACTATGATAAATATTTACCACAGGTACAGCCCCACTGAACTAAGTCATAATTTTTAGAACATCCAAACCTGTCGTATGCACTTTAACAGCAGATTCACTCATTTCACACACTCGTCTTTATTTTGAATCTAGGTCTGGGCCTGTCTGTATCAAAGACAATATCAAAAGCAAAACCAGGTGTACACTAGAATCCAATATGTCCCCAATAAAACGCCACCCTCTCTTCTATCCATCTAAATCTAGCCTGGAGTTATTTTTATGTTCTCCAACTGCCCATTTAGGAGGCCCATCCATCGCCCCTGGCCGCTAACCGTTAGCCATTAGCATCTCTGCGGCTATCGTGCACTGTCAGACCCAAACAATAGCACAGAGGATCCCATCTGGCATTAAATAATATGAAGTTAAGCGAGACGTGCGTATTTATCATCCACAATGAGAAGATGTCACCTGTGATTCTTTAGATACACATTCCAATGATCTACTGGGAGGAGCAGACGTGATAAAATGTTAGCGCAAAACGGCTAGCAGTGGTGGCTAATATTAAAGCAACTCATCTTGTTCCTGCCTCTGGCTGCACAGGAGAGCTAGCATAAGGGAATAATTCTTGTTTTTTCCGTCTTTCTTGTAAGTCCCCGTCTCGCAATTTCAGTCAATTACACAAGCCCCGTAATTCAATAAAGAGGAACAAGGAAGTTGCTGGGGAATTCTAATTTGATTGTGGAACATTTATCCGGATAAATGGAACGAGTTGTGGCATTGGAGAATAACATGGCGAGGTAGACAAACAAGGAACAAGACTTAAGCATAAGCACACAGGAACCTGTAGACTGAAGCTATTCAGGGGCTTCAGAGAGAAGAGACATTTGTACTGTTACCATATACTTAACACATCAAAACAAGTACTTCACTTTTGGAATGGTTAAAAGACTTCAAACAGAAAACAGACAGCAGGTAGGCTATCTGTGAGGCTTTAATGTGGTGTAATATGAGATTATTAAACATATTCATCTGCAACTGCATGACACAGACACGTGGTGCTATCCTAATCAATACAGATCCACATTTTTCCCACACTGTTGTTACGACGGTCTGAGAATTGTAGCTACACGCAATAGTCAGCTAAAAGTCTTACAGGCCCTTATAATGTATAGGCTAATATGGAATCTATAACATCAGGGATAATTTCATTTAAAAGTGTGTAAAAAATAGGCCTATAACTTATTAGAATTAGATAACACTGAGCAACAAAAGACCTCACCTTCTTTGACTAGAAATAGCAAAACATGGAAGGACAAGTCAGATGGGTTTTATATATGGTTAAAATTTATAAAAGCAAGACATACTACAAATATTGCCTTGCAAATAACAAGCCAATTTTTGAACCTTCCACTGACCAGATGAAGGTGCATTGACATTAAAAGCGCGTAATGATCAGGGTACCACTTCATGACATCAGCAGGTGGATCAGAGCATTTTTAATTCTAGACAAAAAGACAGACTTGATTCAGGGTCCAGCTACAAATTCACGAATGAAACTAAAGCAAATTCAGGTATCTTTTTTGTGAGATTGCTGAGATTGCTAAAAGAGCCCCAAAATAGTCAGAAATATGTTCCCTTTAAGTCTAAACAAACTAGCTAATCCCGTTGATATTACTGACTTAGGCCTCGGACAGTGTGATACTCAGTCCTCCTCTTAGTGCCAGCCTTGTTTTTTATCCCATCACTGTCAGCATCCCTCCTCATTGTGGACCCATAAGCCCCTCCATATACACTCCATCTGAACCCGCAAATCACCACTGACTCCGATTGGAATATTTCACACTATAATTGGAGCTTTAACCTAATCTCCGGGTGCGGGATCTCCTCTTGTGTTTCTGACGATTCCGGAATAATAAGGAATTTCTCACAGACTGGATGAGCATAATTACCAGTGATCCAGATTAAGCCACTCTGACAAACAGCAACAAAAAAATCCTATCATAGCGGGTGCAATATTCAAGTTATTATTGTGATTATGACGGGATATTTTCAGAGGCTAGGATTTGGTCTCAGTAAAGGCTGTTTATTTGGTGGAATGAGGGAAGCGTCTGGGGAGTGGGAGGAGTGGAGAGGGTTTAGAGTGATTAGGTGCTTTTGTGCGGGGATTGAAAAGAGCATGTACAGTGTGAGTGTGGAGAAAGAGAGGAGCTAACTGTACTATGTCACGGAAGCGAAAGCACGAAGCAATGAGCTAGCATTTGTGAACAGCGTTTGGGAAAATTTTTCTCCCCTGATTCTGTTCCATCTCGTCCGTAGCAGCAAAACCGTCAGCCTCCTCAGTGCAACCATGCTATCCCAGGTATTTAGAGTATATAGTACGCACTGGATCTTTTTTATTTGACCAGATTTGTTGCCTTGGATCCAGATTACACACTTTTTCAAAACTTTATGAAGAGTCTGGTCACTGTTGTTCATATGGGTGTGATTGACAGGTGGATTAGCCAATTGGGGACAGGCATAGTTTGTCTCTATCAAAACAAATATGGCTGCTTATGAGGAAAAAAATATCACGGAGACTGAAAAACATCACGGATTTACGCAGAATCAGTGACTGAAGCACTAAAGTAAACGTTATTTGGTTTATAAATGATTGACAAAACCAATGAGCTCCTTCGTTTCACATGTGTCACTGAAATAAACAAATATAATTGCACGACCACGTTTGGTTCTGGTTCAAAGTGCAATGGAGGGAGTGGTGCCCAGACTCATAGACCTCTGTATAAAAAAAGAGAAAGATATCAGACTGGATTAGCCAGGTAATCAAATTTGCCCCATACAGCAAATGCCCATATGTAGCTTTTAAAAATAATGTAGGCATATTAACTTTAGTTTACATTTGGGGTGGGAAGTAACTAATTACAAATATGTTACTTTAATGGTGTAGCTTTTTAACATAACTGTACTTTTTTTAAAATAGATTTTTAAACGTGTACTTGTATTTGTAATTGAATATAACTGTAGCCAGGTAATTGTAATTAGTTACATTTGATGTCACAAGTCCAACACACAGCACAGCCTCTCCTGACTCTCTATAAAACACAGCTCTAATGCTGCAAAAGACAAAAATATCTGGTTAAAAGTAATTAGTACTTAGTATTTTTCAGGTGCACCTTTTACTTTTACTTATGTGCAATTTTGTAAGCTCTACTTGTAGTTGTAATTGAGTACATTTTAGCCACGTAACTGTACTTTTACGTGAGTACACATTTGCAGTACTCTTTCCATCACTACATGCAAGGAAGCAAAACTGAATTTCCGTCTTGCTCAGATTTATACCGGATATCAACGCACACAAACGCAGAACTTTGCTTGGGGTCGTTACTATGAGAATGTTTCAAATAATTCAAAATGCAAACTAATTGCGCAAAGTAAACGCATTGGCCTAATTTACTAAATGGCCCTGAACGTTTTTAAGCCCCCTGCAACTATATTCAGCTTTTTGATCTGCTCTGGAGAAAAAAGACAAACGCTCTTTGGTTAATGTGCTGTGCTTAACTCAATAGACACACATATACAAATGGAACTATTGTGTTGTTTGACAGTACTACCTAGTATATACTCAGGAGATAAAGTTTGATTTTACCCCCTTCAGCCAATGAATGGTTCTACCTGTACATTCTTCGTCTCCCTTCTGTGGATTAGTTTCTTTGTAAAACATTATATTTCACATGATTGACAGCTATCAGGAGACACTACTCCCTACAGAAGTTCTGCAGCGGTGGTGTCAATCACTGGCCACTCCGCAGCCTGTAATGTATATGTAACTCATCTGTCAGACCCGGTGCCCATCACTGCTGTCGTGAACAAGTTAGACGATGTTGTAGAGAGACTGTCAAATCTACTCTAAAAATGAGCACGCTGGGATTTTATTTGTGACACTTTTATTGGATAGAAACTTGGAGCTGGGCCATCTAGAGGTCACTGGGTGTAATGACACAATGTGCCCATAAGTCTACATGAAGTTAGAGGGCTTTTAAGGTTGTGGTTGATATTACAAACTTACATTAACAGAATCTATGTTAAATTTAAAATATTATATTTAATTGAAATAATGTAAGTGTACAAAGTCATTTATGACAGTTTAATGGACTGCAAACTTTAAGCGAGGTCAGCTAAACGCTAGATGTTTAACACAAAAGCAGTCATACAAGGAGTAAGGGGGCCATTAGTGTAGTGGTTCAAAACTTGATATTACAAACTCTTTTCAGCTGTATTCAAAGTGTCATGCAGGTTCATAAGCTGTTAATTGAAATTTTTTTTTTGTACTTCTAACGTTTTGTCTCTTAAACTGCCCATGGAGCAACTGCGACTGTTGTGCTGGACCAGGTTTCTTACAAAGTGCAGCTCACATGAAGAGTAGAGCACTGCTGTGTCCTACAACTACAGCCTTTGAAAGCTGCACTCATGAGACCACACATGCAATAGAAAAACATTGGGAAATAGATGGAATGAACTGCCCCTCGGAGCGTCCTCTGCAGGGCAGACGCCGATCTGAGCTCTCTGAAAATACTGTTTGGAAATTAAATATTTTTACTGAAGTAGAGGTACCAAGAAATTACTCAAATATGAATAAAAAGTATTTGGGGAACTACTCAATTAAGATTATCTGTCTGGGCCTAACAACTGATTTATAATTTGTAGTGAATATATTTGGTCAAACATAGACCATAAAAGATTCATATTTGAAGGATAGTTGAAATTGATCCAAATGTTCTCATCAGATGAACATGTCAAGCACTCAGCAGTGCAAATATATGTGATCCAAGTGCTTTTGTACCCAATTTCAAGCACTTTTACTATCACCACAGACTGCGTGGGTCGGCCCGAGGTCAGTCCACAGAGTGAGAGTGGAGCCACATCGAGACCACCTGTTTCAAGCTCTTTCTGAGCTTTTAATGAAAATCAGAAAGCAACAACTGAGTTCACAGTGGCCCCAGTGCAACGCTCTCAGAGAGAATGGTCTTTTACCTTGACCTCAGTAGTGCCAGTGTGAAAACAAAACTGTTCACAATGAAAGTAACCATAGGAGTAAAAGTACCAAGGTGTCAGGAAAACTACTAACCACTTCTGAGTCAAATGACCACAAAACCAGTCATTTACTGTTGTATATTTCACCCTCCATAAACTATTAATAAAACATACAACATTTCATAGTTTTGACATTTGAATGACATTGACTTTCACATTGAACAGTATGGAGTGGCACTGGGAACATGAGCATATCCACCAGTGGGATGAATATGAGACTAGCCAAATCTGCTCCAAGGTCCCGCTAGCATTACCCTCCACTGGCCCTGTCAGATCCATGGGCCGTTAGTCTGAGGGGCGGAGGGAGGAGGGGAGGGATATAGGGAATAAAGCCTTCAAAGTGACAGTTCTCATGACACAAAGCTCTGCAAAATGTTACACTCCAGCAGCTAACAGCTAACGGCTAACTGACAGCTTAAGGCCGCCTTTGATTCCTGAATAAAGATGCTATAGTTGGATTAGCTACGTTTCGACTGCTCTTGACATGCCAGTTCAACAACGGGAGAAGTAGAAAGAGAGTTATGGGTTAGGCTTGAATGTAAAATAATAGTTTTCAAATTTTGTATTTCAAATATTGTATTGTTGGTTTTAGATTTTTGCATTTTCTTGAAGGATCAAAGCAGCATTAAAGGTGCACTGTGCAACATTCATACTGTTAGCGGGGTCAGCTCTACACAGATCTGACCTGTAATGTTTCTATGGAAGTAGATAAGAACAATTTAGCATACCCTCCACTAGAACAGTTTTAAAGCATATCTTTAAACCAATACCATATCAAAACTGAGACTGAACTAGGTCAAGACAATGTGTGGGCAATTTCCTTTAAGTAATAATTCAGACACACACATTGAGACACCAGGGGGCGCAAACACTGAGACATTCATCTGTGGGAGCTGGAATCACACCGCCAATCTGTGGATCTGACCACTCAACCAGTGATGTTTATGTCAAGAGTGAGAATGGAACTGCCAACCTTCAGATCAGTGGACAAACACACGACCAAGCCTGAGCGACTGTCGTCCCATTGGATTCTAATTTAACTATATGAGATGATCAAACACCCGCAATTCAATACAGTCACACATCGCATTTGACCAACCTATACTAGGGTTGTCAAAAGTATCAAAAACTAGATAAAACTAGTATCGAAACTAGATACTCATTTGAGCAAGTATCGATACTAAAAAAGTCACGTTCACAGGACAGAAATGAGCCTTTCTTCAGTGTCTTTAGAATGATCTGTATCAGAACAAGTATAAGACACATAGACTAGTATACACCCATGGACCACTATGAACCTACTGGACAACTGAGGGATTACACAGATATAAGGACTATGGGAATATAAAATAAAATACTATTATTTAACATAAAAAATCACATTCTGTTGTCTAGATTAATTATCACCATGGTATCAGAATTGGCATTGAGTATCGAGTCTATTCCTTGGTACTAAAATCGATTTTGAAAGTTTAGTATCGTGTAATCAGACAAACGTTGAACCAACCCAGGACTACACCAGGACTAAAATTGGTAGCTGGTTCTTACTGTGGTGTATTTGCCCAGCTGGCACAGGGAGGGGAAGGTTTCTTGGTGGGCTTTTCGGATCTTCTCGATGATGTTCTCCAGCTCTGCACTCAGCTCGTAGCTCTCCCCCAGCTCGGCTTTGGGGCTCTCCTTCTTCTTCTTGTTGCGGTCATTCCTCACAGCTGAAAAAAAAGAAAAAAGTTTAGACATGGCAGTTTGCGTCGGGTGAATTGTTCCAAACCTATTGCAAACTTCTATCCTTATAAGCTTTCTTTAAGAACAACATTATTTAAGGGGGATTTAACACACGAGTTCTTCTCTCAAACAGAAAATACTCATTGTGATGCCATGTGGTAATATAGAAGTTTAGTTTATTTGTTTTTTTACAGGGATCGTGTACAGCAGCATTAATCAAAGAAACATTGAATCAAGAAGCCATCTGCAGTTCCTGAGACATACAAAACATAGAAAACACAACAAAGGCAAAGAGGGTGAAGTGTCTTGCTCAATGGCACAACATAGTAAGGATCAAGCCGGTTGAGTAAACAGCGGTTCATTGCCCATCATACTGATACTGTTGATTTTACAGTCTTAAATCCTGTACTATCCAAAGTATTTGAACGTTTTGGAGTCCGGATTGACTTTTTTTCACTTTTTACGACTTAAAATGATGAATTACCAGTGAATGAAGTTGAGAGATGGGGGTGTCTTAAAGGTGTACTGAGTAATTTTCCCGTTGGAGGGGCTGTCAGTTGTTTGTCTCCATGGAGATACCGATGCTTTACCTACATAGTCCTACAGTATGGCATCCAGCTTACACACCTCCATAGAGACAAGCAGGTGGTGCTATCAGGCCAGGTTAGATCTGTGGAGAGGCAGGCCCACTCATTGTAAGAATGCATTTTTTGTTAGTTTTACCATAGAAACATGTGCATTGAATAAACGTTCAATAGATCAGATTAACGCCATACAGTGGAACATTCCGTCAATGTCATAACACCTCCATGGAGACAAGCAGGTGACTCACCCTCCACTAATAATATTACTCAATATTACAAAGCATTAACTATTGTGAGGTTTAGGCCATGTTATAATGTTGTTACCTCATAGAAACAGACCTGAAGTTGTGTTTTCTTTCATTCACATTTGAATAACCATTTATTATTAGTCTGTCTACATCTCCAAAGCTCAAAATGTTCCACCTTGTGATGTCATGAAGTGGTAGTTTTCAACTTAACAGCTACCATTTACATTTTCTTCAGTAGAGATTAGAAATTCCAGGCTGAAATGATCCAGATGATTCTAGTGAAGGTGTGTGGAGTTTATGGAGCACTTCCTGTATCACCACATGACATCACAAGATAGAACAGAGTGTTTTCTGTTTGAGAGAAGAACTCAGCCTAAATATGCAGGGTTTGTGTGTTAAATGTGTGTGAATGAAACTAAACACAACTCCAGGTCTGTTTGTGATGAGGAAACAACACTATAACAGATCAGAAAACTGCGTAACATGGGCCCTTTTATGATGTCTCCTTTAACTTTATTTTACATCAATCTCGCTTTTTTTTTCCAAATCCTGATCAAATACCGACTTCATCTAAGTATCAGCACTTCCCTAATACATTTCACCCCTATAGCTCCATATATAGCCCATGAAAAACAACAGAACCTTGAGAAGCGTGCCACTTTGTTCGAACTCCAAATCTCATCTTTTCTATATGGGGCTTTCCTCTATTAGTTTCCTCTTTGAAGCCTCTCAGCGGGGGGCTCCATACATGCTCCAGCTTTATGACTCAACGCATGCCGCGGTTAACCAGGCCACTGCAGTATTATATCACATGTACGCCGTCGCTTAGAAAGATCCTGAGCTCAGAGGCCCCTGTGAGCCCCCCTGACACCCCGAGCACCCCCCTGGTCACATACCCTGGCCTACTTTAGCCTGGCCTTTGTGTTCGGTGGACAGGGTTGGAAAGCGCTAAACAGAGGGATTGTATGTGCGGGTATAGGCTGTGTAAATAGTGCCCTACTTGTACCAAAGAGAATGAAGGAGGTGGCAGAAATCGCACTCAATGTGTTTTGTTTATTATGAGGATGCACAGGCATTAACATTGATGTGGTTTTATTGTGAAAATACTTAAAGCAGACCTATTATGCAAAAAAAAAAAAAAAAACACTTTAACCATGTTATACTTGTTTCACTTCGTTCTCGAATTTGATTTTTAATTGGTGATACACGTAGGATTCGGAAGTGCTAGTGTGATCTGCAGTTATCCATCAGAGGCGCTATATGGCTCTTTGTTGTGATGACATTTATGGTGACGTCAGCTCCCATTGGGCTCTGCAGTTTTGGTTCTTTTATTAAGTTGTTTTAGATGAATATTGGTATTTGAAATGAGCAAATCATAACATAATGATCCACGGCTGTCATAGATATTGCAGGTTCAAGCACAATATGTTTTTTCAGTGTTTTTCAGCTAACAAAAACATATATTCAGAACATATACAAATTTAAGTATTAAAGGGGCATTGCTTTGGCTTTTAATATTCTTTAGTATGGCATAAAACTTATCTTCTTTGCATTTATTAAATTAAAGATTGTTATTGCTAAAGAAATACCTTGATAAATTCTGAAACGACTTGGCTTGTCTTCATGGAGATTGATACGTTTCGATACCTTGAACTATTCCATGTAAAATAATAATACCTCCATATAGACAAGCAGGTTGGTGTAAGCTTCACCAGGAAAGTTACAGAGTGCACCTTTAAGTAGAGCAGATTTATCTCTGTTGCCTGTCGAGTGAGCATGAACACGAGAATGTTGTGGCACACTGAGGAGGGATGCACTTTAAATTAGGCTAGCAACAACAGCTGCTTTACAATATGTCTGTACTGAGGCAAAATTTGACTTCATTACAATAAAAAGCATGTACAGCCCTTTTAACCTCAATAACATCACAACATATCTCATGCAAATAACCAACTTTGAAACTGCATTGCATTATACATGATACACAACATGAAATAGGCCACGCACACACATCGGTTGTGTGTTGGTGTTTCTCTGCAGCCCGAGTAATGATTATGATCATCTTCGTGACATAACAGTAATAAACATATTTTAATGAGAAGAGACGGGCTCAAGTGTGAAGTCACATTTGAGAATCACAGTGTTTGAGGCCTGAGGCTCGGAGCATGTGAGAGACGTGCGCTGGTCAAGGCTCGCTCCACATGTCCACTGTGCTGTTAGATTCATTATCAAGGTGAAGCACATTCAAACTGACAAACACATAGACTTGTTTGTGTCTTTCAAACAGTGATATAGTAATTATGCTACATCTTCTGGAGGTTCAAATAGATCAGAAGTTTTAAGAGGACTAATCCCACACGTAGCATGTTTATTAAGATTTATTTGTCTCTCAAAATGGGTCGGGTACATTTTTCATCCACTCCTCATTCAAACTTCCAGCCACACCTGCCCCGGGGCAAAGATGACCACTCCAGCCCACATCCTTCAGACTGATGAGGTGGGTGAAGTGTTTTGCATAGTAGAGATCAGACTGAGATCATCATCCAATAATCCCACAGCTAGGTAAGCTTGAACATCAAGATGAATTGTTGCAATATTGGTGAGTTCACAAACTCATGAGAATCCGTTTGGCCCAACTACCCACTGTTGCAAATGGGCCCGGGCCACCGGTGGGACGAAGACTGGACTAATCACAGAGCAGCATTGTGCGTTTGGGTGGAAGCCAAAGGCGAAGGGCCCAAACAAACCAAAACAAACAGACGTATTTCGGCCTATTTTGTTTTTGAAAAATGTGCAGAGGGAGCCCTTTGTGCATTGGTGTGCAGGGAAGATGTCTGTGCTTTTCTCTCAACTTATGTAACAAAAGCTTCAAAGTATTTGTATGTTCTGCCTTTCCCATTCCAGATAATGTGAAGAACTGAATTCAGAGTGCTACACATTATCAATCTGAATAACAGCTAGGTTCTCCTCACCAAGATCCTGGTTCAAAATCTGGGAAAGTCTCTCCGAGTCTTGCATTGCAGCCTTCACACATTGGACAGGTTTCCAAACACAGTGAAGGATGTTGAGATGCAGAGGATGAAATGAATTAGCCCTGTAAAAGACTACTTCAAATCCACTGGACAATGTTTGAAGAATGAAGACATTTCACATCACATATATATCCAGTGTTTTATTCTACATATTTATATTTACACTACATCACTATCCATATTGAGATTAACATAACCTTCCCACCAACACAGAAGACTGATTACACCGAGCTGTTTATTATGGGTGAATGTCACACAGGCAGGGTCCACAGGATTGTGCGTCTGATAAGTCTGTGTTATGTCCTCTGCTTAACGCGCTGACAGTAATCACTCCATACGTTTGACCTACATGTGTGACCCACCCGCCCATAACATGACGACATACATACAGGCAGAACATCGGCTTCCATTAGGGCTCCGGTTGCAATGACCTTTAACCCTGACACAGTTAATAGAGTCACTTCTAGGTGGTAATGGAGTCGACGTACTGTGTGATTTGAAAATAAGTGTGATATTCAATAATCTATAATCATATTTTTGTTGCATTTTATTGAAATATTTTGAATAATGAAATGCTTGTCTCAATGCTTTGCCTGAAATGTTCCACAGTATGGCGTTAAACTTGTATATACCTTCATGACGGCAAGCAGGTGATGCCATGAGGCCAGATCTGTGGAGAGGGGGCCCAGCTCACAGTAAGAATGCAGTCTGTTTTAATTTCAATATACCAGCGCATACAGGCATTGCACCATCTGCAGGCACATTCATAAACTACATGTCATGATTGACTAAAGCTGACTGAAGGTATATTAATACAGCAAGATTCTCCATAAGATTATAGTCTTCATTCACATAGTTTTTAATAACAAAATGATTATTTTTTTTTTTTCATCAGCTTTGAAATGATCATTTAAAAGCATGTTTATTTTATTCATCTTTATTTATGCAGGGAGAGCCCAGTGTGAGTGCTCACATTTTCATGGACGCCCTGTTTAAAATGCAGAAAAATATAAAGTAAAAAGTACTTTCATATTGTTCAGTGACAGTTACAGTAGTGAAAGTGCGTGTGGTCAGCAGCATGTTTAAAAATGCAGATGGAAAGATGAGCTGGAGACCTGATCTGACCCCGTGGTGTACAGTGTCATAGGGTGAAATTTAAAGCTGTACGATGTACATTTTCTGGTGGAGGGTCCGACACCTGCTTGACTCTGTTAAGATGTTATTGCTTTGCCTGGAATCTTTGGCAATACGACATTAAACTTACTTATCTCCATGGAGACAAGCAGTAGGCCAAGTTACAGGTCAGACCTGTGCTGACACGAGCCCATTTACAGTAAGAAAGAAATAGTTTAATGCCACACTGTGGAACATTTTAGCAAAGCAGTAAGATCTATATCATGACAGGAATATTTGAATATGATATTTAAAAAACAAAAAACAAACTTATTCCATTCTACCCAGTTCATACTGTAGTTGTGTCCTTCGGCAAGACACTTCATGCATAAATAAGTGAGTGTGGTCAGTGGGGAAGGGCATGATGCACAAGATCAGCCAATTCTTTAAAGTCCCAGGGCAGCTGTGACTACAATAACTTACCATCACCAAGTGTGAGTGAGCACTTTATTTCATAAATATAAAGTGACCAAGAAATACTTACTTTAAAGTACAAAGAATAACCACTTGTATATTACTACTATGACAAAAATTATTATTATTAGTAGTAGAAGTGATAAATACATTGCATTTGCAGCTATAAAATGTATGTGTGACCATGGTGTAGTGAGTTTGGTGTTTGCCCTGTAACTAGAAGATACCACATTCAAAGCTCTGTTGTTTTGTTCCAGGGAAACATCCACATGACTGACTCCAGTTTTTATGCAGAAACAGACATGATGCTTTATGCTACAATCTGAACTTTTCACAAGGGCCTTTGATTTACATCAATGGAGGAGATCAACATAGAAAAATAAAGTGCGCTCAACGCTGCTGTCTCAGTCCAATCGCAGGTTCATTCACGTTATGTGAAAAGAACAATCCCACTCATGTACCATCATATGTCAACACACACATGAGAGAGGGATACACTTTGAGCAAAAAAGGCAATAATGCTTTACAACATAGCCAATTATGTCAATTATGTTTTTTTCTTGTATTTAGAGATGAACTATACATACGTTGTGCAATCTGAAATTTTCTTAGCACTGCTGCTTATAAAATAAATGTGTACTGGGGCAAGACAGAGTGAAAATAAAACAGATATGAGACCTTTAAGTATTGTAAAAGCATATGTTCTTGACTGGCCAGGCAAAGGACCCTGAAGACATTATGATATTATATGTGTATAGATTTATGGTTACATTTTCCATTATGAACATTTGTGCAAAACTAGGCCAATCCATAACAGGCTTTTAGTGCCGCTCAACAAAGCAATGACATCATTTCAAGTCATTACTTCCCTTTCATCAAAGTGTTTCTTTGTTATACAATAAGACTGGTGTATAAAGTCGCTTATTGATCCATTCACACATAATACAATCAAAAACACACCACAAATGCACAGGAAAGATTTGTGTTAACATTGTGGTTAGTAAATGCATGCAAAATCCATTTATACTTTATTTTCTTAATAAATTTGATGTAAAATATAGACGGAAGTGGAAAACCCATGCGCACTTTAAGTTTATACAACGTAAAAATGTATGTTGTTTGTTTACGTTCGAGAAAAAGACAGCCCCGCCCCCTCCTGAACAAAAACAGCCTCATAAATACATTCCACATTAAATAACCAAAAACATATAAACATCACAGTGAAGTACAAACCGGCGACCAGTCCACAACGCTTTCCTTTCACTATTTGCTCGCTATGTGTAGGATAAAGAACGGTGATGATATAGATTTTCATTGCACTAAATCTGCAGCTAACAAAGAGACGGGACACGACGACATGTGATGGTATGGGGCGGGGGCGAGGGGAGGGGGGGACGGGGGGGGTCTATATGTCGTTTGTCTACAGCTGACACCGTACGGCTGGTGAAAAAGGAGGGGGTCTGATGGGGGGGGGGGGGGGGGAATGGGGGCCAGCTCTTTAGTGAGACAGTCAAGTGGCACCCGGCGAGGAGGCCCATCATTCAATCCCCCCCGTCCCCACCCCAGGCCCCCCCCCCCCCCTTGAGTAAATGACCCCCAGCACGAGAGCAGGAGAGCACGAGGGCGGAGGATAGATACATTGCAGTGGCACGGCGGCGGACGCGGGCCAGGCTAATGTATGGCTTTATAATGAGCTCTGAGAGGACAGTGTGGAGAGGGGACGGGGCGGGAGGGGGGCTGGAGGAGTGGGGGAGTGGTGAGCTCTCAACGCCAATAATACCAATCTGTTTAGTTTAGCGGAAACAGTGGGCATGATGATGATTTTTGAATGCATTTTAAAAGGAGGTACATAGAAGTTTTTATTTCATTTTCGTTGTTTTTTTTTTTTTTTACATTTTATTTTATTTGACACAATTCAACCGTCTTTTGCTTTGGACCCCACACCTGGATAATGGAAGAATCTTTATAGATTTGCAAAAACATGAATGTGGAGCTCATGTTGTTTGTTATAATTTGGTTTAGAAAGCAGAATAAAGCTCACAGGACTCTCGCATTTGGGTTGCCAGTTTCAATGCTAAAATCCACTTAAAGGACTCTCTAATTTGCATCCTCACTATCTAAATCCAAGGAAATGCAGCCAAATTTGGGATTATTTCAGAGCTCAAACAATCTACTATATGTTGGCAGAGATGTCGCTAAAAATGTGACAAAAAAATCTAACAAAACTGTTCAGTTGCAACGTCACCACATCCAAGGCCGACTCTAGCTTTGTGAGGTCCGTACACAAGATGCTCCGTCCCCCAAGAAGAAGTTCCTGTTTTTTTAGATGATCCATAAGCCCATGCCAATCTGTATTACAACCAATTATTCACATTACATTAGGATATTCCAGTATTTATCACCACAACAAACAAACAAATCAATTGCAATAATCATTAGTCTACAAACCCAACTTATTCCAAACTGCACTGACACCAACATATCAATGCTTTCCTCTTGCCCCTCCATTTTCCAAGCTAATTTCCTCTCCCAGCCTTCTGTTCATCCCTTAGATCCATCTGCCGGGCCTTTTCCTGCGTGCCTTTGAGCAAACAGATGCAGGGCTAAATAAACACCATTTATCTGCTTGACACGTGGTGCATGGTGGGAAATCTGCCAGTGCCGAGGCCCTCAACATGGCAGCTCCTATAGCCCAGTGCAGGTGGGTGTATAATCAACAATGATCTTTCTCCATTGTAGACGGGAGGAGTGAAGGGGCCTCACGGAGCACGAATGTCAGATGCTAAAATGACCTTGTAATGGGGATTTATGATAATTTGTGCGTGTATTTATCGGATGATATGAATAAAATTAGAAGTAGCATCTGGTTGTAAAGACCGGAGATGTTTCACCTTGTCATGTCAGTTTGAATAATAATTAAAAGAAGAAGAATGCTGGAAAAATGTGTGGAAATAATTTGGAATATCTGAATAATGTCTGAACTCAAGGCAATGACCCTGTCCTGCAATAGCATTTTCAATATAAACAGAAAAACATTGAGGTAAAACTTGTAATTAAATTGAAGCTTACAAATAAAATAAAATAAATATTATTTAAAAAAAAAGTTTGAAACACTTCTCACATCATTTGTAGAAAAAAAATATCTGATCATGTAATAATAATAAAAAAAAGTTTTATCAATAAACTATCAATTATATAAGCCTAATTAAGGTGACATGATTCTAAAGCTGTGCCAAATCTGAAAAAGCTCATATTATACCAGCCCCTGCAGGTTTTATGACATAAGGAACTCATGGGTTCTGAAATAAATAGTAAAAATATTGTGAGTGTATTTTGCAGTGACTTGGTCTGAACAAAGACTCTTGTGTTGTTGAGAGCACTGTTTATAAGAGGAGCACATGACACCACGAGTGAGGAGTCCAGGCAGGCGGATGTTCTCTGCTCCTCCTCTGGACACCAGCTTGTCTCATGGAGATGCTGCTGCTGCTGGAACTGAAATTTTGCCAGTGTGGTGTTAAATGTGAAACTTGCAGTTATTCAATGATGTGTATTTATAACAAAAGAAGAAGAAGAAGAAGAAGAAGAAAAAAAACTGCATTCTTATCTTACTAGTGGCACCACCTGAAGGTCTCCATGGAAATAGATATGTTAAATGCTTTTCTGTGGAATCATTCGACGTAAAGAAATAATGTGGCAACCAGCAGATGGTGAATTCTCCAGATGAAAAAGTTACATACAGTAGTTGTCATGATGTCAGTTTTCCCTGTCCTCCCGTGCTCTCTCCCCCTCCCCTACCTGTGTGTCTGGAGCTGGGTGGAGTGCCTGACTCCTCCCGTGCACACCTGGGGCGCATCAGCCTAATCACCACCACCTGCTGCTGAGTACAAGAAGGCTTGGCAGTCTACACTCGGTGCCAGACCGTCCGCGTGTAAAACGTGAATGTTTCTTGCTAAGCTTTGTTATATGGTACTTTCCGGCAAATGCTCATTTGGATTTATGCACCCTCCAGATTCCTGCCTCTACTCGCCCAGCTCCTGCCGCCACGTTCCAGTCCCGGTATCGCTTCCAGCTCGTCTTGTCTCCTGCTCGTCTCGTCTCCTGCTCGTCTCGTCTCCTGCTCGTCTCGTCTCCTGCTCGTCTCGTCTCCTGTCCGGTCCTGGTCTCTGGTTTGTCACCCGCTCCCCGCTCTGGTCTTCGTCTGATCCGCCTGCCCTGGTACCGCACCTGCTTCTATCCCCGTCCTGGTCCTGTCCTGCCCGCCTCTACCTGCACCGCACCCGCCTGACCCGTCTCCCGCTCCCCGGTTCCTGTACCTGCTCTTGTGACCTGTTTAAAGACTGCATTTTCACCGCTGTAAATAAACACTGTTAAAACTGCTCTGGTCTGCATCCTTTGGTCCTATCCGCACCGTTACGACAGAACGGTCTGGCCCCTATGGACCAAGCAGGCTCAGATCCGGACCAGACGCGCCGCCTCACGCACTCTCACCCCGAGGCGGTGCTGGGTCAGCACGAACAATCCATTCGAACTCTATTGGAGCTAAATCAGACATTGTCCCAGCAGGTGGCACAGCTTAACCACCAGGTGGCCGCGCTCCTCGTCACCCCGCCTGCTGCAGCTGGAGCGCCACCATGCCTCCCGGAGCCGAGAGGCACGGATCCGGAGCCGTATGCTGGACAACCTCACCTCTGTCGCGGATTCCTGTTCCAGTGCGAGTTCATGTTCCAGCAATGCCCTTCTCGTTTCAGCTCGGGGGCCACCAAGATCCGATATATATGTGGATTACTCCGGGGCAGAGCTCTCCAGTGGGCAGAGGCGCGCCTAATGAAGACGTCTGTGGATAGCCTGGATTTTAATGAATTTGTGTCCACGTTTAAGCTGGTGTTTGACCACCCGCACTACCAGGACAATGCTGCCTCCCGGTTATTGACTCTCAGCCAGGGCTCCAGGACGGTAGCGGATTATTCCATTGAATTCTGGACACATGCGGCGGAGCTGGACTGGACGGACAGCGCGCTGCGGGCTGTGTTTGTGCGGGGCCTGAACGAGACTTTGAAAGATGAATTGGTTTCCCGGGACGAACCCCCCGACCTGCGGACCCTCATCTCCCTCACTCACCGTATAGACAACCGCCTACGGGCTCGTCGCCGAGAGAGACGCCGGTCACCGGTTCCGCCGGAGCCACGCGCTGCCCCGCCCCCGCCGGATGAGCCCATGCAACTCGACAGGACCCTTGTGTCGGCCGAGGAGCGTCAACGGAGGCGTCGTCTGGCCGGGGCTTGCCTCTACTGCGGTGAGCGCGGACATTATGTGGTCACTTGCCCAGTTCGGCCAAAAGGGGGGGCCCACCAGTAGCACTGGGAGTACTGGTGGGCGAGCAACACATCCTGGACTCTTCTAATAGACTGCGGCTCAGCGCCACCCTGTGCGTTCGCACAGAGACCTTATGCGTTTCCGCCCTTATCGACTCCGGGGCTGAGAGGGACTTTATTGATGCCCAAGTCGCGGAGCAGCTCGGGGTCTACCTGGAGCCCCTCGAACGCCCCTTAAATGCCCAGGGGCTCAATGGACGTTTTCTGGGGCACATCACTCACATCACAGAACCTGTCACCGTGATTCTGTCCGGCAACCACCAAGAGAACCGTCAGTTTCATGTCCTGTCCTCCTCCGCTTCTCCTCTGGTCCTTGGTTACCCCTGGCTACGCGCCCACAACCCTGTTTTCGATTGGGCCAGGGGCGGAGTTTCGGGCTGGAGTCCCGATTGCCACGCCAAGTGCCTTCGGTCCGCCCTCCCTCCGGCCGGGAGGTCCGTTCCTGTCGCTGATCCGTCCCCAGACACCCCCAATCTGTCCTCGGTGCCTGCTGAATATCACGACCTGGGGGAGGTTTTTAGCAAGAGCAAGGCCCTCTCTTTACCGCCCCACCGCCCATATGACTGCGCCATTGACCTCCTGCCGGGTGCCCCACTACCATCTAGCAGGCTATATAACCTGTCTAAACCTGAACGCGAGTCAATGGAGGACTATATCCGTGGGTCCCTGGCTGCCGGAATCATCCGCCCGTCCACTTCACCCGTGGGAGCGGGGTTCTTCTTTGTGGCTAAGAAGGACAAATCCCTGCGGCCTTGCATTGATTACCGGGGTCTGAACAATATAACTGTAAAGAATAAATACCCGCTTCCCTTACTGGACTCGGCATTTACGCCCCTCCACGGTGCGACCATCTTCTCCAAGTTGGATTTGCGGAATGCGTACCACCTGGTGCGCATCAGGGAGGGAGACGAATGGAAGACGGCCTTCAAGACACCCCTGGGACATTTCGAATACTTGGTTATGCCCTTCGGTCTCACCAACGCCCCTGCCGTATTCCAAGCCCTCATCAACGATGTGCTCCGTGATTTCCTTAACCGATTCGTCTTTGTTTACTTGGATGACATCTTGATTTTCTCGCGGTCCCCCCAGGAGCATCATCAGCACGTTCGCCAGGTTCTCCAGCGCCTCCTCGAGAATAAACTGTTCGTGAAAGCTGAGAAATGCGAGTTTCACGCAGAGGAGGTCAGCTTTTTGGGCTTCATTGTGGGGCGGGGCCAAGTAAGAGCTGACCCTGAAAAGATCCAGGCTGTCACTGAGTGGCCCGTTCCTACCAGCCGGAGACAGCTCCAGAGATTTATCGGCTTTGCCAATTTTTATAGACGTTTCATCCGGGATTTTAGTAGGGTTATCTCGCCCTTAACTAAACTCACCTCTCCTGCTTTGCAGTTTGCCTGGTCTCCTGAGGCGCAGACAGCCTTCGAGAAGCTTAAGAGACTATTTACCTCCGCTCCCATCCTGCACCAGCCCGACCCTTCACGGCAATTCATCGTGGAGGTCGACGCCTCCGACTCGGGAGTGGGGGCCGTGCTTTCGCAGAGGTTCGACCCCCACAACCGCCTCTGTCCCTGCGCCTTCTTTTCCCGGCGATTGTCCTCGGCCGAGGTCAATTATGACGTGGGGGATCGGGAGCTCCTTGCCGTAAAGCTGGCCTTGGAGGAGTGGCGCCACTGGCTCGAAGGGGCGGAGCAACCATTCATCGTCTGGACCGACCATAAAAACTTGGAGTACATCCAGTCCGCCAGGCGCCTCAATCCCCGTCAAGCTCGTTGGTCCCTCTTCTTCAGCCGCTTCAACTTTCTCCTCACCTACCGCCCCGGATCTCGGAACGTCAAACCCGATGCCCTCTCCCGCCAGTTCGCCCTGGAGGATAGCCCGGTCACCGCAGAAACAATTATTCCCTCCTCGTGTGTGGTGGCCGCGGTCCATTGGGATATCGAGGACACCGTCCGAGAGGCCCAGACCAACGACTCCGACCCAGGTAACGGCCCTCCAGATAAACTGTTTGTTCCCGATTCTGTCCGGTCTCAGGTGCTCCAGTGGGTCCATGCCTCCCGTTTCGCCTGCCATCCTGGTGCCGGTCGCTCTCTCTCCCTCCTCAGGAGACGCTTCTGGTGGCCCACGATGGACACAGACACCCGGGCTTATGTCGCCGCCTGCCAGGTATGTGCTCGGGCCAAGGCCTCCCACTCACCCCCTTCTGGTCTCTTGCATCCTCTCCCAGTTCCTCGTCGCCCTTGGTCCCACATCGCCTTGGACTTCGTGACGGGCCTTCCCCCTTCCCAGGGGAACACGGTGGTTCTCACCATTGTGGACCGCTTCTCCAAGGCCGCCCATTTCGTTGCCCTGCCTAAGCTCCCCACAGCCAAAGAAACTGCCGACCAGCTGACCAGTCATGTCTTCCGACTCCACGGCATCCCGGTGGACATCGTGTCCGACAGAGGGACCCAATTCACCTCTCAGGTATGGCGGTCTTTCTGCGACGGTTTGGGGGCCACGGTTAGCCTCACGTCCGGGTTCCATCCACAATCTAATGGGCAGACGGAGCGGGCCAACCAAGACCTGGAGTCGGCCCTACGGTGCACAGCCTCCGCCAACCCCGCGACCTGGAGTACTCACCTGCCCTGGATAGAATACGCTCACAACTCCCTCGTGAGTTCCGCCACTGGTATGTCCCCCTTCGAGGCATCGCTGGGATATCAACCCCCTCTCTTTCCCACGGAGGAGAGGGACCTCGCCGTCCCGTCTGTTCAGCGCCATCTCCAGCGCTGTCGCCGGATCTGGAAGAAGGCCAGGGCGGCCCTTCTTCGGGCTGGAGCGCGCACTAAGGCGACGGCCGATCGCCACCGTGTCCCGGCGCCCGTATACCAACCTGGCCAGATGGTTTGGCTCTCCGCCAAGACGGTCCCGCTGAAGACGGACTCCCGTAAGCTGTCCCCCCGATTCCTGGGACCGTTTAAGATCCTGAGGATCATAAATCCATCGGCGGTGCGCCTCCAGTTACCCCCGTCTCTCCGGATTCATCCGACCTTTCACGTCTCCCAGGTTAAACCAGTCCGGACCAGCGACCTGTGCCCTCCGGCCGATCCCCCACCGCCCGCCCGAGTCATTGACGGCCACCCGGCGTTCACCGTCCGCCGCCTGATTGACGTTCGTCGCCGTGGTAGGGGCCTCCAGTACCTCGTCGATTGGGAGGGTTACGGTCCGGAGGAGCGATCCTGGGTGCCCAGGGCACGCATTCTGGATCCCGACATGGTGAGAGACTTCCACCGCGCTCATCCTGACAAGCCTGGGGGTCCACCAGGAGGTGGACCTTAGGGGGGGGGTACTGTCATGATGTCAGTTTTCCCTGTCCTCCCGTGCTCTCTCCCCCTCCCCTACCTGTGTGTCTGGAGCTGGGTGGAGTGCCTGACTCCTCCCGTGCACACCTGGGGCGCATCAGCCTAATCACCACCACCTGCTGCTGAGTACAAGAAGGCTTGGCAGTCTACACTCGGTGCCAGACCGTCCGCGTGTAAAACGTGAATGTTTCTTGCTAAGCTTTGTTATATGGTACTTTCCGGCAAATGCTCATTTGGATTTATGCACCCTCCAGATTCCTGCCTCTACTCGCCCAGCTCCTGCCGCCACGTTCCAGTCCCGGTATCGCTTCCAGCTCGTCTTGTCTCCTGCTCGTCTCGTCTCCTGCTCGTCTCGTCTCCTGCTCGTCTCGTCTCCTGCTCGTCTCGTCTCCTGTCCGGTCCTGGTCTCTGGTTTGTCACCCGCTCCCCGCTCTGGTCTTCGTCTGATCCGCCTGCCCTGGTACCGCACCTGCTTCTATCCCCGTCCTGGTCCTGTCCTGCCCGCCTCTACCTGCACCGCACCCGCCTGACCCGTCTCCCGCTCCCCGGTTCCTGTACCTGCTCTTGTGACCTGTTTAAAGACTGCATTTTCACCGCTGTAAATAAACACTGTTAAAACTGCTCTGGTCTGCATCCTTTGGTCCTATCCGCACCGTTACGACAGTAGTACAGCTTTATTGATTACTTATTGAACTTTTTTGCTATTTCACTTGGATGACTTTATCTCAGCCTTGTTTCGTGGCAATGAGGATTTTTTCTTATTTCAAGATGAATCATTCTCAAATGTCATCTTACAGGTTATTTTTTAAATGAATTTATCTTTATACAGGGAGAGCCAAATGAGACACTCAGACTGTTCTTTTCATGAGCGCTCTGTTCAAATATATAAAAATATAACCCAAAAAACAAAACAAATATGTACATAAATCCATTTAAAACATTAAAAACAGGAGCAAGTGTGAGTTTAAATGTTCATCACCAGATTATTTAAGTGCATTAGTGACACCAGTCTATCCAGTTTTGCATGTCCTTGAAATATATTCCATTCCAAAAGAACCAAAAGCCCCCCCCCCCCCCCCCAACAGATACTACCCATCACTCAGTCAAACATTCTAAAACACAACAATATGCAGTAGCAGGAATTGAACCACTAACCTTCAGCTTAGTTCAAATGTCTCTGCTGACTGAGGCACTGCTGCCCCCAATAGCATGTATTTATTAGACTGTTTCAGGGCAGGTTTCAGTGTGCTATGAGCCAAGTGAAAGGTCTCTACTTCTCATCAGCTGCACCACAGGGGACTGTACTCACACCATTGCTGTTCGTGTGAAAACTATATACTGCCCGCACACAGCACGGGCTAATGGTGCGGAGACTGGACCTGTGTCATGAACATGCACTCAATCAAGAAACGGCAATAACCTGTGAAATGTAACTGGTCCTATAGAGGTGACAGTACAAAATAGAAAAAATTCCAACTAAAACCGACAACACTGGATCTGTTAAACCACGATACTTTATGTCTAAGTTGGAAGGAGCTGTGGGCGTACCTGCTTTTTACCTTCTTGTCTTAAAAATGTGAAAAATAGAACTAGTTTATTCTTTTTAAATATTTCAGAGATCCAAAATTATTCCTCACTTTCCTAACACATTCCTAGTGTCCTAATTATTCACAGCTTTTGACAATTTCGGTCACAGTACTGCTAATAAGTACCATGCTAACAGTGCACTGGCCTTACTTTCTGGTTTACGCACAATAAAAACGCTTTAGAATTACATGAAGACAGCACACAGCAGTCTCATTTTGATCCTAAGACCTTACTGGGAGAAAGTAAAAGCTACTACTACCACTAAGGCTACAATGCTACAAATACAACCACTACTGTGTATCAGAGGGGTATGAAACCTGTAAGATACATGCTATACAAACAGTAAATAACCAATGTATACAGACCCATTACATAGCAGCCATGGGTTTATATTTGTACTGCCATACCATGTTCCCTCATTAGAGCTCATTTACATTAATCCTACTTCTCTATTATTGGAAACAGACCGAGTGTGTACTGTAAGCAACGTACCAGCAGACAACTAACTAACCTCCAAATAGAAGCAGGCGAGCAAAACACCCTGCTTTCTCAAACCCCGAAAGGAGGAAATAGGTTTTAAAACTCCAAAACTCGTTGCTAGATCTTGTCATCCATTTGGCACATCACAGTATTCACCAGAGCTGAGTTTTGCCATTACTCTACTGCTAACAACTAACATGCTAACAGCAAACCAGCCTCACTTACTGGTTTGTAGAGGTTTAAATGTTTTATATTTTGACTCTAAAAGGTGCTTTTCCCATATATCTGTTCTAGGGCAAGACAACATATAAATCCTGCATATGTATATTGATTCAGTCTCTCAAACAGAAAATACTCTCTTCCACCTTGTGATGTCATGTGGTAATACAGGAAGTGCTCCACTGTGTTTTTAAACTCCATACACCTTCAACTGAATCATTTGGATAATTTCAGCCCTGGAATTTCCAATCTCTACTAAACCAAAGGTAAAAGGAGCTGTTAACTTGAAACCATCACATGGTGGAACAGAGAGTTACAGCCCCTGGCCTCCAGTTGTCCTCATGTAGTGTGTGCGTGTGTGTGTGTGTGTGTGTGTGTATTTTTTTCTATGTAAATCTACTATGGCCCTGGATGTGGTTGGCTTCTGTGGTACATCTTTGTTAAATTGTTGTTATTTGATTTCCTTAGATTATGTTCTTGTTCCTTTAGTTTTAACTCAATTCTATACATATTTTAGCTTTTGTTACACTAATCTGTTACATTCCTGTTAATTAAATTACTACATTATTTTACCTTTTTTTTTGTTTTTTTTGTTACCTCCCTGACTCTACCCAAACTTGGTTATAACAAATTGCGGGCTCGTGCAGGATATGACCCTATGCCAAAGCAGTAATTACAGTGTAGTAGGTTTGTACTGGGTATGTAGATTTAGTCTTTTTCTAAATAGTTTAATTTGCTTGTTCTATTCATTCTAAATTGTCGTTCATGTTTGATTGTGTGGTGGAACACGGTCTTGTTTTGCCTGTGGCTGCTCTGCTAATGCTCAGATCACTGCTGTGTTTGACTCCTTGTGTTCTGAGGTGCTTCAGGTGTGGTTGATGACCGGCTGGATCACTCATTTATTCGTCCAAATTCTGAGCCTCTCTCCCCCTCCGGTTTTCCTGGCACTGGGCTCGGCTCCATGTGCACCTGGCCCATCTGTAGTGATTCTGCTGTTCATTACGTTCATTACAAAACATTGTTTATAATTTAAGGGGAAGACACAGAGCATTATGAGCTTTGGAGATGCAGACAGACTAATAATAAAGGGTTACTCAAACACTATCATAGAGGCCACCATAGAGAATAACTTGTTCATTTCTGTCAGATGCTACACAAAGCCTGGGTTGTACATGGCGTTTGTGGTACTCACACTCTTTGGACATGCCCACAGTGAAGCACTTCTGCAGACGACAGTACTGGCAGCGGTTCCTGGTCACCTTATTGATGATGCAGTTCTTATCGCGGTGACATGTGTACACCATGTTCTTCTGGATACTGCGCCTGAAGAAGCCCTGGAGGAGCACAAAACATGACCATGGGTTACAGATCCAGAAAAGTAACCAAAAACAACATTCAAGTGCTTGAGTAATTCGCGACTAAAGAAAGTAAGTACTACGTGAAATCATGCAGGACTTTAAAGCCAACATACTTTGTACAGTGCCACCTTTAATTAGCATTTTATTGAATGAAAACTTGAAGCAGAATGACGTGACATCCCCATTTTGTCGTTTAAGCACAAGAAGGAGGAGAATTCAAACATTCGACTCAAACCATGTTCCTCACTCATGGTTCAAAATCAAATAAAAAGCCTTTAAGTTGCACTATGTAAGTTTTCTGGTAGAGCGTATGATTTCTTTGCCTGGAATGTTCCACAGTATGACTGGTGATGATGCCACAAGGCCAACTTACAGGTAAGATCTGCGGAGAGGCGACCCTACTCATAGTTAGAATAGATGTTTTTAACCAATGAATACATGTCCCTTTTTTTTTTTTTTTTTTGAGCAATAAAACACCTTTAATAAATGCAACTGGTCTTTCAGGCAAAGCAATCCAACATCTCCATGGAAACAAGCAGGTAGCTGACTCTCCACCAAAAAAGTTAGTGAACCTTTAAAAGCAACTGAATTTTTCTAAAACAGTGATTTTTCTTTCTTTTTTTTTTTTAAATAGGAAATTGAAACGTCACACTACTCCCATTTCCCATTATAAGGCTGAGAATGCTGAGAGGTACATGACTTCAAATACAGGATTACAAAGCACTGGTGTAGCTGCTATGGGAACAGCGCATGATGAGCTCTGGGGGTTTAAACTCGGCTCAATGAATAACTTTGGTTTTGTCACGTCTCAACAAGGTGACACTGAAAGAGTAGACCAGAGCTTTCTACAGGCAAGTTTAGCACTAATCCAGAAAAACAACGTCTGAAACTGTGGCACGATTTCAAGAGAGGAAGATTATTTCCTGTCATCTGTTTCTGTCAGCCAATCATCTCACAAGCATACATACACACACACACACACACACACACACACACACACACACCCCCACACACACACACACACACACACACACACACACACTCTTTAAAGTCAACTTCACTTTCTTTGACATCTGTGCAACAACCTCTTCCACCGCAGGAGACCAAGTTCTGTCGTGTCCTTAGGCAAGACACCCGCATTGTCTATTATAGTATAAGTGCATGAATGACTGGTGGTGGTCAGAAAGGCCTACGGTGCAGATTGACAGCCTCACGTCTGTCAGGGCAGCCGTGGCTACAGTAATGACTTACCACTGCCGAGTGTAAAGTGATTGAATAATGACAAAATGATGTGTGGATAAAAATTCTATGTTTAAAAATGGCTCTCCAACCCCCCTGCAAAGTGACAATGGGTCGAGTCAGAGTTTAGCAACAGTGTTTTGAACAAATCTTTAGATTCAAAAAGGCTTAAGAGAGAAGAAATGGAGGCAATTCTGTCTTCAGTGATTGCTAATTTAAAGGCAGTGGAGAAGGGATGGTTGGACAAAGAGCAGGCCTGGTTAGCAGAGCGCACGCCCCACCACCAGAAGAGATGCAGTGGGAGGAGGAGAAGAGGACCTTGTTAGAAGAAAAGCAGAGGTCAGGGGAGAGAGAGGAGCTCCTGAAACTTAAGGTGGAGGAGCTAGAAAAGGAGAAGAAAGTGTGGGAGATAGAGAGACAAACTAAACTACAGCTTGGTTTGGATGAGAGAAAAGGTGAGACTGTGCATCAGACAGAACAACACCAAGAAGCTGGAGATATTCAGGTGCAGGAGAACATCTCAGACCTCATTGTAGATCCACAAGAAGAGGTCCATGAAGCAGTTGATACAGAGACTGAAAATAGCACAGAACAGACCAAGATTCAGTTGGAGATGTTCAAGTGGAGGAGCAGGTGAAGATCTCAGAGCTCCAAATAGATCAACAAGATGAGTTCTTTGAAACAGCTGAGACAGAGACCCATGTTGAACTGTCTGAGATATCTTTACCTGCGCTGAATACAGAGGAGAGTGACAGAGATGTAGACAAAAGTATAAAGGTTTGTGACAGTTAGAAGAAAGCGTAGGACAGGCCAGGGACACAGGGCTGAGAATAGGACTGTAGCAGACCAGGGACACAGGGTTGAGAGTAGAGAGCTCCCCGTCCAGAACAGGTTTGCTCCCCTGAACTGGACCCGGGACACTTTAGTCATAGGGAGCTCCATAGTCAGGGACGTGGAACTGCCTGCAGCTTCCACGCGGTGTTACCCTGGAGCCAAACTGGGTGACATCGAGGGGAATCTTAGGCTTTTAAAGAAAAGTAAGAATAGGTACCGCCGGATCGTTATACACGCGGGGGGTAACGATACTCGGCGCGGTCAGTCAGAGGTGGTTAAGTTACAGATAGCTGCAGTCTGTCAATTGGCTAAGTCAATGTCGGAGTCCGTGTACTTCTCTGGCCCCCTCCCAACCTATACCAATTGTGAAATGTACAGCCGCTTTTCAGCAGTCAACCAGTGGTTGACCAATTGGTGCCCGCAGAATGGTGTCGTCGTCATAGATAATTGGAGGGCATTTGAGGGGAAGCCTAGGCTTATACGTAGAGACGGCATCCATCCCACGCAGGCTGGCTCCGCCCTGTTAGCTCAGAATATGATTGCTAGTCTAGATTGACCAGGTAAGACTAGCACGCAGAATAGCTCAGGGAAGCACAGTGACAGTGATAGTGACGTTAGGGAGCAGTTTAGACCAGTGAAGCACAACTCAGTGCTTCACTTAAGACCAGGCTTAAAACCTTCCTCTTCGGTATAGCGTATGACCAGGTTACTTAGTGAGGGAGTTAGGGTTATTAAAACCCGGGATAAGATAAGCTGCAGTAGGAGTAACTAGCTGGGGGAAGTATGGCAACCTGAGCACTATCCTCTACTTTGCCCTATTTTCTCATCAGCAATGCTATTCACATGTTGTCCCCTGTCCCACTCCCCCTGTGGAGTGTATCTCTTTCAGATGCCCCGATGATAGTTGGACCTCCTCCTTGCCTGACTCTCCTCCTCCTCGCCCGGCTCTCCTCCTCCTCGTCTGGTCTTCCTCCCCCTCGCCTGGCCGATTTCTTATGTTGTCTGATTTTTCCTGTTGTGTCTGATTTTTCCTGTTGTGTCTGATTTTTCCTGTTGTGTCTGATTTTCCTGTTGTGTCTGATTTTTCCTGTTGTTTTGTTTTTTGTGTCTTGGCGGCACGGTGACTGAGTGCCATCACTCATGTCTCACAGCAAGAAGGTTGGTTCGATCCCCGGGTCACCAGGCCTTTCTGTGTGGAGTTTTTCATGTTTCTCCCCGTGTCTGGATGGGTTTCCTCCGGGTACTCCGGTTTCCCCCATCAACCAAAACATGAACGCCCTTCGAGACAACTGTTGTTGTGATTTTGGGCGTTACAAAAATAAATGAATTGAATTGAATTAAAGGCTGAACTGAAGATGGTAACCAGTATCACCGAACCTCAAGAAGACCTCAACACACAAACTGAGGAGACTGAGGAGCCTTCAGTTTTAGTTAATGAGAAGTCTCAGTCTCTAAATTCTCCTGATGATGTAATATGTAAGTCCAACTGCACTACACCTGTCCAAAATGACGTCTTTAGCGATGTCGTACCAGGTGAGAGTGACAAAGCAGAGATGACAAACCAAGAATGTGCTGCAATAGTACAGCTTTCTTTAGTTCCTCTGCAGCCTGAGGAGGTTAGTGAGGCTGAACAAAAAGACACAGAGACCTTAGAGGAGTCTCAGAAAGAACTAGAACTTTTCGAAGAAGTCATAGTACTAGAGGAACCAGGAAGCATGCACTCTAGTGCCCAAGATGTACCTGGACCATCTGCAACACCACTGGTACCTAAAGTTAGAAAGGGCAATTTCAAACCACCGAAAAAGGGAAGGAATAACAAAAGCTGAAATAAGGTCACACCCTCAAAATGAATTTCAGCAGAACTTCAAACTGCTCAAGGAGATGTCACTAGACCCCAACTGCAGAAGGTCTTTGAATCATCTCCAAAAGAACATTTAGTCGAAGACCTGAAAAACCTGGAATCTGCAGTCCAAGATGGTGTCCCTGAAACATCTGAAGCACCATTTGAAGTCAACCAGGACCAATCAGCACCAACCAAAGCTATTGGGAATAGACCGAAAAGACAGAACTTCCCAATGATCAAAGAGAACAGATTGATAACCCAAATACTGAAGAGATGAAGAAGACTTCAGAGGTAGTCAAGAAGGTGTCGCCTGCACCAAAGTCTTCTAAAAAGGTCAACGGTAAGTCTTCTTATTCTCACCCCACAGAGGAGACGAAACCGCTACATGAAATTGAAGAGTCTGACTTTCAAGAAGAAACAAAGCATTGTAGGATATCTACAGCCAAACACAACCTCACTACTAACAAAGAAGCTAAAAAGACTGAGGAGCCTTCAGTAAGATTCAAGATGGAGGTTCAAACACCAAAGCCCACTCTCTTTCAACCTGCAAAGGAGACGAAACCTGTCAAGAAGAACCCGGTTAAACCTTCCAAAGATAGTGACCCCAAAGCAGTGATGGGCAGATGCAAGAGGCAGGAAAACTTCAAACTTCCCATAGAACTGAGGAACATGGAGGAGCCTGAGGATGAGATGGAGGTCATCCGAAGGAACCACATTTTTAAGGGCTTTAGCCAGCTTGCATGTCAGCTGAAGAAGAGCAAAGGAGATGTGGATGCTGATCTGGAATCAGTCCTGCACCAACAGCAAAAGCCCGAGAAGAACAAGAAGAAGAAAAAGAAGATGACAGGATCGAGCTCCCTGGCTTTTATGTTTAAATATTGAGCGCCTCACACAGAGACTGAACCAGGTTTCAGTCCTGGTTTGAACTGGGTTTAGTCTGAGTTTGGATCTTGATTAGTCCTATACCTTAAACCTTAATTGGATTGAAGGAGGACTAAACAAGGTCTAAACTGGACTAAACAAGGATGTTAATTTTGACACACTGTATTAAAATGAACATCTAATAAATAAACATTTGAGCTGCCTTTTTTACACAGAATAAGACTGGAGATTGTGATGTTTGTGGAAGAAATTATGGTCCATGGTAACTTCCTTAACTTTATATTTTTGTGAAAACCTAAACATAGAGAAAATAGGCCAAAAGGCCATAAAATAGGGCTGGTTGTCCAGGTATAATCCATTGTAAAAGAAGAAAAGCAAGGGTTGTGGGGGCCCCTTATCTCTGCTTGCAGTTTTAATATTGTTATTAGTAGTGTAGTGTATAGTCCCCAAAAAGGGGAGAAGGTAACACCTCCACAGAAAGAAGCAGTGGTGTACCCTCCACTTCAAAAATGACCTAGATCAGGGGTGTCAAACCCATTTTTACCGAGGGCCACATCGGCAAAAATGATTCCCCTTAAAGGGCCTGGTGTAATGTAAAATAAACTACTTTATTTTTTTCTACTTTTTTAACTTGTTCATTAACTGTTTCTGTATGTATTACTTATTCAGGTTACAAATATTGCATATGCATGTCCATAAATGTAAAAAGTATGGCTGCATTACTGTGCATCTCCTGATAAACTGACATTTTAAGGCAGTCATACCTTTTAATCTACTTTGTTGTGGGCAACATAAAATGACATGGTGGGCCACAAATATTTGAATTTGATTTGTCGAAGCTGAAAAAACAAACTTTTGTTCCATTCAGTTAAGAGAAAAGCACAGATATATTTCAAGTCTGCAAATACACAAAATACCTCTATGGAAACACATTGAAAACATATACTGGAAATTGAATCAGTTGAAATTCAGAATAAAAATAATTCTAACCTGTTTTTTTCATTTAAAATTCTAAATCTGTTGTAACAAATGATCTTTCATACACTCCCCTCTGCACATTAAAAAAAACATCTGCATTTCCTCTGACACAGGATAAATCTACAGTCACCATATTTGAACCTTTAGTTGATAAAAATGAATTCAGATCAACATTTGACTAGTCGACTCATCAAAAGAAAACATAAAAATGGCTGACTAGTCGACTACTAAAATAATCATTAGCAGCCGTCTTAATTTCCTCACAAACGCCCTGACGCTCACATCTGACAGGGTAACATCTCTTGTATAGATTCTGTGCTGTTGCCGAGCAGACTGACATGACAGCGTCTCTGGTCTCTCCTCCGGGCCCCCTGCGCTATGATCGTCCATCATCGGGCCCTTCACGCTGGCGGCCCCTCACTGCCGGGGCCAAATGGAGGGGGTTAAAACTCCATTTACACAGGCGCGCTGACGGATGGGACCTTGGCTTTTCATTAGTGGGGCAGGATGCATGATGGCTAACAGATTAGATCAACGCACTCAAAGCGATGACTTCAGAGGAGCATTTGGAGACATTAGCCCCGCCCCCACGCTACGCCGGCCAATCGTGACGCGGAACCAGAGTGGGCATGTGATACACCTCAGGCTAGCCGTTGTTGTGAGCACTGCAAAAATGTAATATGTATGAGCTGAAAATGACTTGAATTCATTGTATATTGATTTAAAGGTGCACTATGTAACTTCACCCGCCTGCTTGTCTCCATGGAGATGATATTGCTTTGTCTCGAATGTTCCCCAGTATCACATAAGTATCTACTTTCAAGGAGGCAAGGAGGTGCCACTAGGCCACCTGACAGCTTAGATCTGTGGAGAGTAGTGGCAAATCCTCACAGAAAGGTTACACAGTGCACTTTTATGTAATTTATCCAGCACAAAATTGGGACTTAACTAATCCTAAACCTGGATCTAAACCTGGACTAGACAAGGACTAAAACAAGTTTACATCAGGACTAAATATTGGCTCAAACCATGAACAAACCAAGACAACGTAGCATTTTAGCTAGTTGCGCTAAAATGTCGGGATTTTTTCAAGGTATTTTTTAAAATTTGCTTCAAGAACCTAATTAGTCAACTAAATAACTCAACACACTTGACCAACAGTTGCTCTTCTAGGACAGAAAAATGGAAAATGACAAAATAAAAACTGAAACTAACGCCAAATAGCTTGAAGTCCAAAATTCGAAAGCTACTAACTTGAATCTAAACCATCCAAATTCAGATCAAGTATAACTGCAACTTTTCTGGTGCGCGGCCCATGTACATTATTGCTTTGCCTGTAATGTTCCACAGTATGGCATTAAACATATGTATCTTGATGGAGATCTGCATGAGACACCAACAGGCTAAGTTACAGGTCAGATCTGCGGAGAGCCGAGTCCCCAATCACAGTAAGAATCCATGTTTTTCAGGGAATTTTTGAGCAATAAAAACACTTGTAATGAAATAAATACAAGATAGATAAGTCAATACCATACGGTGAAACGTATCAGGCAATGCAATAACATCTCCACGGTGACAAGGTTCCAAAAAAGCTGCATAGTCCACCTTTAACTCCTAGATATTCAGTTTTACAGTGTATCAGTCAATTCCATAACAAAGGCCTTTACCCCCGCTGATGTAAGCCTGCAGGTGGATTGGACATTACCCGCGGGCCCTGGCTGACAGATGAGCCATGCGACAGCGTTCAGGTTGGGCGCGGGACCCCAAGGCTACGCCGGTGCTCATGTCATTCCGAGGCGGGGAGCATACAGGTCACTTAGCCTTGGAAAGCAGCGATGAAAGGGGGCGCGTGGGGGGGTGCCGTGAGCCGAGACAAATCTGCATTTTGAGGCTTGGTGGCTTGGTTGGTTGATGGTTCAAGGCCCGAGATGCGATGTGCTCATTTACAGCCATGCATTGTGAATGTACGGTATGACATGGGGGAAGGATATGAAGGATAAAGTTACACAGGCTAAACTTTATTCCTAGTTTCATTCCGCAGAAAATAATTAGCTCTGTGCCAAACGCAAGTAAAAGTTGTTGACGAAACTTAAAAATCCAATATTCATGACTGTTCAATTCACAAAGTTGTCAAAAAGTTGTTATTGTATTGTCAGTTTTTACACTACTGTGGAATTGAGTGGCGCTGGGTAAAATAGTGGTTATATTTAAATTGAAATGTTGAAATGTTTCTTGAAAATCTCTCAATTACTGTTTTCAAAAAGCCATACCGCAAATATTTTAAGCCAGTGTGGTTACACTTTTTTTTTAAGTGTCTGTCGTCTCTTAAATCAATATTTGCAGTAATTACAATTTGCCACAAGTACCACAGTGAGTAGAAGATATTTTATTGATGCAGTACGCAGGTTTTCTCGTAGATGGTCTCCCACCTGCTAATCTCTATGGACATGTTATTGCTTGTCTGAAATGTTCTGCAGTATGGCATTATGTCCATGAAGTTTAAATCCACCTAACTGAGAAAATGCTAGATTAATACCATATATGACAAAGTTACCTAGTACCCCTTTGAAAACCCTGAATGTAACTTAATAAAACCTAATAGTAGCAGCCAAAAGCACTATCAATAGTCATCAGAATCAGACAACAACCACACTTCTTTCTACTCCTGCTCTATATTTCTCCCTCCTTTGTACTTCCTGATTTCTTCCTCATTTGAAGTGTACAAATGTCCCACCAAAGGACCCTCCCCTGGGCCCCTAGTCACTCTGAAGTGTTTACCTGATCCTTAGCAACATCCAGGGAGCAAGCTACGGGGCTAAATAAAAGACAACATCACAATTCTCGGTGTATTACAAAGGCCATCGCTAATGTTCAGTAGCCTCGCGGTGTTAGCCAGTTTTATTGATGTGCTAAAGATGCTACAAAACACTAAGGGCTAAACTATCCAGCAGCTAAAATCATTCAGAAAAAAGCAGGAGAAATGATTCAAAGTAGCACGTGGGTATTGCTTTGCTAGGCCAAGTTAGCTTTTGTACCGTAATAATGTTTGATATTTAAATTTTATGAGTTTTGATCTAATGAAAAAGTGATGAAGTGATAAATAAGACATTATATGAGTTTGGTAGATACATTCTTATGAGATTATACAGTTGTCCCTCGCTATAATGCAGTTCACCTTTCGTGGCCTGGCTGTTTCGCGAATTTTTCTTTTTTGTGCAATTTTACATGCATTTTTTTTACAGAATATGAATGTGCATTGTGTTCTGCATCCTGATTGGCTAAGGGACTGTAGACCATTGTCCATCAGCCTCCTCTGTGCTGTGTCTCCTGTACAGCAGTGGTCCCCAACCACCGGGCTGGGGACCGGTACCGGGCCGTTACGCATTTGCTACCGGGCCGCACAAAAACAGTACATAATTTATCAGCGACCGCATCTTCTCCGACGTAACTTTCACCCGTCCCTCATGACGCTCTAATAAGCTTGTCCGTAGATATATAATGAAAATCCTGACAGGAAATCGCCACAGAAATCTATTTGATATAACGGCAGGTATATTATACCTGTGATAGATCTGCTCTTGTCGCCGCGATGACGTATCACGTTTAACACATCAGACACGTCGCTCAAAAGTAGAGCGAAGTGAGTGAGTGAAAATGAGCCAAAACAAAAGTCTTTGGAGAGTTTTTTAACAAAGGGGAAAGGGCCAACTGAGGAGCCAGAAGAGGAGACTACGACCTCCAAGAAAAAGAAAGTTAAATTTAACAGACAACACCAGGAAAAGATAAGATTTTGTGTTTTTTGGAAGAAACAAACCTGAGCAAGAAGGAAAGAAGAAACAAGTGCAGGGCTCCCACTGATGCTACGGTTTGGTGAGTTGTAATTTTTATGCACTTAACTTATTTTTGCCATATTTATCTGCCACGCGTAGATGGCTGGTCCGTGAAGATAAAACCTACATTGTTCCGGTCCATGGTGCAAAAAAGGTTGGGGACCACTGCTGTACAGTACAGAATGTGTTCAACCAAACTGACATAATTTCCCCCCAACAAAACCCACAATGTCAATGAAACGTTGTGCACCGACAAAGGCGCCGACGAAGGTATAAACTTTGAGAGAGTTTAAACAAGAGAGAAATGTGAGAAAATGTTAATGCCTGTGTGAGAAAAGTGTATAAAGTGTGTGGTGAGGGGTTTTACAGCCAAAAACATATAGAATAATTGTAAAAAATAAAGCTGATACTTCGTGGACTTCGCCTATTACGTGTTGTTTTTAGAACGTAACCCCCGCAATAAATGAGGGACCACTGTACTATGTTAATTTACACATCATTTTGTAATTTATTTATTTTTTTAAAACATATCTGGAATTATGTTTGATGATTCAAATGACATCTTTTTTATTCGATTGCAATTAATTTGCACAGCCCCACTCTAAATGGTCAGTGGTCACATTTTTATGTAACTCTTTTCCACCTTTAAGGTACTCAAAGCTCTTTAGATCAAGCAACCCCACTCATTCACACACATATTCATACACTAGTGTACGCAGACACTTGATGCAAGGTTAGGTGTTAGGTGTAACAGCATTCATCTGCAGAACGTCGAGAGCGGGATTTGAACTGCCAACCTTCAAATCAATGCACAAACACTCTGAGCTACTGTCGCCCAAGAATGCTATGAGCGGTCCATGGATCAGAGTACATTTTAAGTACTGTACGGTATTCTATATTCTATAACTAGATACATTTTCAAAATATTCTTCGCAACACTGGATTGAGTTGTGCTTCTATGGCCTTTCAACCGGACACACACGTGCATGTGCTCACCCACAGCACACAATGGAACCTCTTGAATTTACAACTCGCGTCTTTAACCTTCCGATTTGTCCTGTTAAACATATGCACCACCAAACAAACCACCAACCAACGTGCTAACCGAGATAAGCCACGAAAAGATACACTAGGGGACACATGGAGAGCCAACCACCTGGGCCCTTAGGTCACCCCCCGCCCCAAACCCATCCCTTCCTCCCACACACACACGCACCTGTTCAGTTCAACATCATTATCCAATATCTTGTTATCTTAATGGCTCGGTGGAGTGTCTCGCTTACAGATTAAAAAACGAAAGTAGCGCCACGGTGAATTATTCAGTTACAATCCTCGCACCCCTGTCCACCTGTCCACCCCTCTCCCTCACACACTACCGTTAGCTCGTACGCGTTCGGTGACCGTCCGAATGGGAGATTGGCTTTCACTTTTTGTTAAGCGTGTGGATATCGTATCGTAGCTGCGGGAAAGAGGAGAGGACACTGGAGAGTCTTGGCGGGTTTGAGCGTGGTGGGAGGGGGCAGGATTTGTACGGTGTCCAGTAAGGGCTATTGTTTACACATACGAAGTTCAGCGAAGGGATTCAGAACAGGTTCAGAAGTACTTGACGAAAGTATTAGCAATTTAAAAGAGCGGAATTTAAAAAACAACCAAAAAACACAAAAAAAAAAAAGGGAAATGGAACTAATCAGATTACTTAGAATAGGCTCTGTGTACAGCAACATGCTAGCTAGCTCACTGTGTCTCAAAGCTAACAGTCACTTTTATTAAAATCGGAAAACATAAAATAAACAACCTATTCAAATTCCAATTAATTCGAATAAATACTCCCCAAATATTTTTATATGTAGAATACTTCAGTTTGTGGTGTTGTTTTAATTCCTATTATGTCTCAAAATTAGCATTAGCGTTAGCATTGAGACACACATCTCTATTTCTGTGTGAAGTGGACTAACATGTTTTGGACACAACAGTTTTTAACATGTTGTCAGTGACATCCATACACAGCTCCTTGTCCACTGCCTCATCTTTAAACAGGCCTATTTATTCATTTTAGCATGACACGGCAAAAACCTCATAGAGATCAAGCTGAACAGGAAGTTGTGGCGCTAAGTGAATTGGAGAATATGTTAATGATAACTCTCTATTGACCAACCTAGCTCTGCATCTTGGTGGAAGGAGAATATTTATTTTTTTTATTTTTGGGACGTATTTTATTTTATCACAAATATTTTTTTTTATTTTACAAACTTTAGACATGAAGGAGAGCTATTGTTTAAGAATGCAAGAATATATCGATGAAATGAACGGAATTTTAACAGCAAATTGACATAATTTTTTGTAATTACTTTGATTTTTTTATTTATTATTTTTATGCTCTTTCCTTTTATCTGTTTGTATAACACAATGTCTTATAATAATAATAATCTCATATTACTTTATAAATGAATAAACTGCTGTCATGTTTTCAATGTGTCAGAACTAAACAGCTGAATTGAGTCAAATAAAGTGATACAGTAATGATCCCTTGTGTTTTTTATGACGGCCTGATGTAATGTTTGTGGTACCATTCAATATAAAACTTTAATCAAATCAAATAAATATAGCATTGAACAAAACACATCTGACTGTCAGTCCAGTTTGTTCTAATAGTACACGCTCTGTCCACACAGCTGTCCCCTCAGATCACTGCTCTGTCCTGTGTCCTCTGTCTCTGCAGCCTTAAGTTCTGTCCTCTGGAACTCCACATGTCCACAGTCACATCTGTGTCCTGTGTGGAAATCAGATGGTGTCTTCTTGAAATACAAACAGATATTTATGCATAATTACTCTGATAATCTGCCCTTTATTGTCTATAGGGTTGACATGTTTTTACCTTTTGAACAATACGTGCCCTGTAAAGTGACTAAAGGTCATCAGAGTCTCTGTCAGCTGCTTCTTAACAGGTGCACATCACCACTATACATGTGAATAAAATGCATGATGTTACAAATATGTTGTGTGTTTATCAGTCAGGACTCAGGAATGTAAGAGCAGAGCAGGAAACAACGTCAAATCTGAATACGGATAGCATGTTATTCAGTCATTCCAGTGATTCTCTAACATATTAACAATAAAACATTACTAGTTTGATATCTAAACATGTTTTTAGATCATTCAAACAACCCATAAAGAATGAGATTAATCAAAATAGATTAGTTTAAAAAGATGATCTTACCACGTTATAAGCTCTGGTGCGATCTCTCACACAGTGCCTGCAGAAAAGTAAATAAGACCTGCACAACATGAAGACATGAAATCTCTTTCCCAACTACAAGGCTATAAGGCCACTGTGTGCTGTGTGCATGTAATTATAAAGTGTTTTATCATCCAAAAATGTTAGTATTGTTGTTAGCATTACTGTGATTCGAAAAACTCTGCTCTGGTCTCTGAATGGTGTGAAAAGTGCTTATAAACTCATTTAGGTGAATAAATAGAATGCTCAGAATGTAAGTAAGAAGTAAGTGTAAAATAACTTTGGACCCCTACAAACTGTTTAAAATAAAGTATTAAATCATGTCACATTTGAAGGATAGTAAAAATCAGGTATCCTAGTGCGTTTTCGATGTAGCTATTATAAACAGTCACCAATATATTATATGCATTGCCCCTTACATATATATAAAGTCATAGTCAGTACAAAGTTTCACAAAGTAGCACCACTGTGTCACTTGCCCTGTCTCATCCATTACTAATACCTCAACATTACAAGATCCAGCCTGTACGGGACAAAGCCCTACATTGTCACTACACCTACATTCTCTGCCTTTGACACAGTGCGGAAACCCAAGCACTGGTATCTGCCCCTCCAGTCTGCAGACGGGCCCGTGATACTCGGGACCGCCCAGACCTATGTAAGGCACCTGGGCAGGGACTCAGCGGGGGGACACTGGAACCCGGCATGTCCCTGAAGGTTTCAGATCACACGTACTGTATGCATGCAGCTATTCTTCATAAGTAAACAATAGCAGACAGCAGACAGACGCTAACAGCATGCTCACGGTAACATCAATTATTTACAAGTCACAAGTGAAAGTACAATGCCAGGGCAAGATGCGGATTGGTTGCAGAGGAGTTAAATAAAAGGGCAAATAGCAGTTATTTATGTATATATCTCTGCATGTATAGTAAAAACAGTCTAGGGCAGGAAGAAGTTACGCGGCTGTAAATGCAACATTCGTCACATAAAGAAGGAGGAAAATCACATAAGGACAACAGCAGCAATAAGTTTTAACAAGAATGCAAGAAGGGTTGTAACTGCCCGTAACAAGACCATCGTGCGGATGGAGTCTGCTTTAGCTTTGTGGATCAGTGACTGCAGGAAAAAGAACATAATGAGACACTATAGCGGAGCGGTGCCAGGACCAAGAGGCGCGGTCAGAGGAAGAGGCACAGTCAGAGGAACTGTGAAATACACCTGAGTCACTATTAATCATTTTGTATGTGTCCAACCTCGTAGGTTGATCATTAAAATTTCTAACAGTATTTCTAAAAGCTGTCATTTATATTTACAGTACAGTATAGTACCGGTATTTGGTTTCGTTCTATAATACTGTGCTTATTTTTAAATTCTATGAAGGTTTGAACTTTGAGAGAGTTTAAACAAGAGAGAAATGTGAGAAAATGTTAATGCCTTTGTGAGAAAAGTGTATAAAGTGTGTGGTGAGGGGTTTTACAGCAAAAAACATATAGAATTGTAAAAAAGTTTTCTACTAGCTCTGCGGATTTAGTTTATTGCAGGTTACTTTTGGAACATAACCCCTGAGATAAACGAGGAACACTGTACACACACACCTTTAGTACTCTCACCTCACAGCAAGAAGTTTCCAAATTTGACTCCTGGACAACCCAAACCTTTTTGTGCAGAATTTTCATATTTCTTTGGAAATACTAAAAACACATTAGTTTCCATTCCATCTAATTAATCATCTAAACATCTGTGTTCCTCCATACACTCCAGTTTTCTCCAACAAATGCAGATGAAAAATGTCCTTATATGGGGACAATAAAGTGTTGAATAAGGTACACTTAATACTACAGGTGGTTTACATTAAATCAACTTGAGTCTTAAACCATGTTATGAAGGTGAACCCTCATTTGAGGTTTGAATGCTCAGAAAATGTCTTTATTCACCAACTGCCAAATACATAACATTTTCTTAAATTATAATGGCCAATCTTCTGACTCATTCTCTATGTATTCTCAAGTCTATTTAAGACTATTAGATGGTTGTAAGTCAGTATGTGAATCGTAATCAAATATGTCATAAAAGGAGATGTACAAAAGTATTTATATGAAAAAGTGTGTTCATAATATCCTTTATTCTTCCTGTATTAATATCTGAATGTGCATTTACAAGAAAGGCAAATAATAGTGCTGTCACACCAACATTTTTTGTATAAAAAACATTAATAATAGTAAGTTAACAGTGGAAAACTAGCTCCAATACCAATCAATTGAATTCATATTTGAGTTAATTGTTCCATCTAATTAATCAGCTAAAGTTTTAGTACTCTCACCTCACAGCAAGAAGGTTCCATGTTTGACTCATGGACCTTTCTTTTCAGTAAGACTTAATACTGCAGATGGTTTACGTACCACGGGAGAACCACCTCCTCCCCTTCTGTCGGTTGATGGTCTCCTCGAGCTCTTGGTTCTGTCTCTTCAGAGCAGGGTTAGCCTCGTCTGAGGAGGTCAGAGCCTCTGAAAGCTCCTGAATCTTTTCCTGCAAGATGTCCCTCTTGGTGGGAGCAGTGTGGCACTTCTCGATCACAGCCTTATATGTGAGTCTCTCAGTTTGGTGACTCTGGTTTAAGGCTTGTGTCGTTGCCTTCTGTTGTCGGATGATCTGCCCCTGCTCTTTCTCTCTGGAGCGCAGGACCTCAGCAGAGTGTTTTTCTCCTCACTGAGAGCAGGCCTAAGCTCTGCCACAGTAGACTCCAGACCCACCTTCTCATCCTGCAGGGTTTGAAGTTTGAACTGTCTGTGTTTTTTTTCTGCTCCTCTGTCTGAGCAGATTTTGGGCAGGTCATGTCTGTTGTCAGCAGCTGATTCTCTCTCTCCAGCAGGTCCAGCTTGTCCTGGAGCTCTTTGATAGACCTCCTCTCCTCTGTGAGAGCAGATTGTAGAGTGGACCCCTCCATCTTCAGGACGTTGTTTACGGACTCCAGTGGCCGAGAGCCTTTGTAGTGGCTCTCTTCTCCTGTGTCAGGGCATGTTTCAGCACAGACACTTCTGCTATCAGCTTCTGCTTTTCTGTTTCCAGAATGCTCTGAGCTGCTGCAGAGGCCTGCTCCTTCTCATTCAGGGAGGACTGCAGTTCAGCCACAAGACTCACCAGGCCCTGCTTCTCCACCTGTTCCTTTTCCAGGTCCTGAGTGAGAGAGGTGATCTGATCCCTTAGTTGTTTCTCTTGCTGGTCCTTCCTAGAGATGGTATCCAGGAGATCATGGACTTTTCCCTCAGCCTTACGGTTGACTTGGTCGAGCTGTCCTCGAAGGAAAGAGTTGGTGGTGGCCTGGCATTTGATCTCCTCCTGCACCTCCGCCCTGGCTTCCTCCATCTGTTTGTTTAAAGAAGCGGTCCTCTCCTTTTTGAGATGTTGTGCCTGCTTCTGGAGATTTTCCACATAGACACAACTACAGTCATACTGCTCCTGAAAGAGAGCATTGTCTTTCTCGCTTTCTTCCTGCTCCTGCTTTAGCTGCACTTTTAGCATTTTTATTTGCTTTAGGAGATCTTCAAGGAATCCTGGTTCCTCAGGAACAGGAGGAGCCTCAGGAACCTCAGGACCTGCTGAAGATTGTCCTCATTATTTCCCTGGCCCTCTGCCTCTCGAAACAGGGCTCTCCTTTGCTTTCTTCGCTCTTTGTGATTCAGCAAAGGGGCTTCAGGATTCTGCTCCTTCATCTCAAACTTTTTGTCAGGTTTGCTGGCCATTTGGTCACTGTAAAGCACTGTGATATGATTGAGTAAAGACTTCTATATGAATAAAGTTGCTTGCTGGCTGACTTGTTGGCTGACTTGCTGGCTTGCTTGTGTACTCACTGATGTCTAGATAAGTTGTGACCTGATTTATGGGTTAGACTAGTATAGTGGCGTCCAAAGGAATCACATCACATCAGATCCACGAAACATTGTCAAGGCAACATTCTGTTGCTGTAGTTACCATTGCATTTATTTATTATGACATCCCATCAGTATATATATATATATATATATATATATATATATATATATATATATATATATATATATATATATATATATATATATATATATATATATATAGTTACCTACATTGCATTTAATTACATACAAAATGGCTAACTTGATACAATAATAAATCTATATTATATAAAAAATAGGTATAAAGGCTAGTGTATTGAATTTAAATTTATATATATATATATATATATATATATATATATATATATATATATATATATATATATATATATATATATATATATATATATATATATATATATATATATATATATATATATATATAGCTGTAAGCTGTAATTGCTTTGTACAATATCGTCCTTGTACTCTTTACTACAACAACCATAAAACACAGTGCATCTTACAGTGTAATGAATACATATTTTATAAAGAATGATTCAGGCTTAATAACTTATTAAAGGGTTAGACATTAGGGTAAGTAAGCCTGAACCATTCTTAAAAAAAATATTATGCTTTAATAAGGCTATTAAAAGTACCCAAATTTTGCTCAGCTACAAAAATCTGATGCGGTCCCTTTAACACACAGTAACACTAAAATGGAATTGAGTAAACATACAGAGCAGCTCTGTGTGGTGAATAGCTGCAGACTCAGATATCATTGGTTTCAGATCACAGTCCTCAGATGCCCCACTGTTAGCCTATTCTTCAGGTACTGCTCACTATTCAGGCGCGGTGTACGGGCCCTGGAGCCTCTGACGGCCCCCCGCAGCCACCACAAGCCCGGCTCATTCAGAACGGGACACAGTGTACTCAGAAGACCTGTGCATGACCTGACCATCCCAAGCTGTCTCCTCCTGGGTTTGGGGTTTAGAAGGAGATTCCATAAAGAGTATAAAGGGATTTTTACTGGAATAGTCAGATCTAAGTGAATATTTGAGTTTAGCTGAGTTTTTCTAGGAACTCAGGGTTAGTGGTTATTTGGTATTCAGAATGCAAAAGCTTTCTGAAAGTGATTTTATACGTTGTGTTAACTGTTCAAGTCTGCGTCTTATCCATTGAAGGAAAAATACTTGCACAAAACTCTTTATCTGCCAAAAAAGTGAGTTAAATCTCCCCTGAAGTGGACTTTGCATCTGGGAAGTAAACTGATCAGATACTATAATACTCAAATAGTCCAAAGAAACCACAGATGAATTTAAGGCTTTGAATTTGAATAATCAACCCTAACAGGCGACAGGTCAGGTCAGAGGGCGTCCTAGAGTTCTTTCGTCTTTTGGTGATGCCAGGAGCTTGAGTTTAAGTGCAGTGGTGTCTGTGACGGGATCAGCTTCACCCGCTGGTGTTGGGGCTCATGCTCGACTGGAGCTATTGGTTCACCTGCAGGGAGGGCCACGTGTGCCCGGCCTGTATGTTAGGCTTCAGTTGTGTCTGAATAGTGTTACGGGTCTTAATCGTACTCTTTCCAGCTATTTTGTTGTTGCCTTGAGATGCACTTTAAAACTTTTTAAACAGTTTATTGAGGTTGTAGATGTGTGACTAAGATCACAAAAAATATATAATTGTATTGAAACATGCATGGATGGCATATAAAACCACTTCAGGCATCAGGTTTTGACAAGGAAACTTTATACCATGGTAGAAAACTCCAAAAAGTTGATTTTGCATAATACCCCCTTTTTCTTTCTTTCTTTCTTTTTTTTTTTTTTTTTTTTTTACAATTTTGTGTATTATTATTTTTTCTGTAGTTTTAGTCCTAGTTCAGTTTTGGATAAATTTACACCTTTACCAATGAATTACGTAAAAATAGATTGTCTACCCCTTCAGCTTCAGAAATTAAAGCTTATCCTATCCAGCTGTTAGTGTTGTGTTGATTGAAATTTAAAGGACTGTAACTTCCACAAAGATGGAAGTAATCTAACTCTGTAGAACCAATCACATGACTGTGCTCTGTAATCTAACGGTGTCAGCCAATGAGACGAGCCGACCCAGTGGACGATGTGGTATAGGGGCTTAACAGGCTACATGCCAACATCCTGTAAATGTAAACAAAGTCTTAAACATCTGTCCATTAAACTAGGAACCACCAGCTTAGCCATATCATGTCCAATGTGGGGGGTTTTTTTTTTCTAATTCATGGTTAAAACAATCAAGGTTATTTATTTATTTAATACAAATAAATATCATTTTGTTACATATAAATAACTGTTAAAACCTAAAATCTTGGAGGAACTGTATGTAGCTCTTATAATCACAACTGAACCTGTGTGTCCAGAGTCTTAACCTGCAGACAGAGGACACAAATTCATGAGAAAAAGAATAAATCAGCCTTACAATTGTCACCAGTAAAAGCTGTATTTGATTTACACGTTTACCTCACATCTGGAGACACAGATAGGTCAAGTTTATGAAATTTTAAATCTAAATCTCCAAATTAAAATGTCTGATCCTTCTACCTGTACTTGATGTTTGTTGTTTAACATCCTTAGCTTTAAGAGAAAGGATGCAGCGACTTCAATATCATTCATTCAGAAACAAAGCCCAGCCAGAAAACTGATAGTTGGTGGTTTGATTCTTCCTACTGTTTATCTTTGTTGCACTGGACAAGACACTTTACCAACCTTACCAGTATAAGAGCACGGTACAGCCTTCTTCTCCATACAACAGTTATTTAGTCCATCACTACCTCCCCACAAGTATACCCGTGTTAGCTCGTGTCGCCCTTGTCATCATAATCCATAGAGCTCACAGCGTCGCTAACAGACGATCTATAATGTGATTTGTCAACAGTGTTGTACATAAAAGAGCCGCGCCGCTAACACAGTTAAAATCAAAGATGGAGGGTCAACCCGCTCCCGAGTGCCGGAGCGTGACAGACAATGAATCTGATTGGACCCCCGCGGTGATAATGGCTGCTAGCAGTGCTAATGTTATGGGAGAATATGTTGACGCTAAAAGTCCTGTTTGAATCCCGGAGAGAGGGCTAAAGGGCGGAATTAAGCCAAGTGTTTGGATATGTGCAGTCTTAGAGTGTGCTGTTCATCATTTATTTAAAGGCACCTGTATGTAAAATTTTTATTTAAAATTTGTTAAACTTGATGTACCTGTGTCCTCAGATACTACACAAACATGTTGAAATGAAATATAGCTTTTACTGATAACAATTCTACTGCCAATTGATTCTTATTTTACAAAAACACATTGGACATAGTGGCGAGCTGTTTATGTTATAATTTGGTGTTTGGGGTTTTCAAAATGACTGTCCAATCAGAAAGCAGAATGAGCCTCACACGAGTCTTGCATTTGGTTTCAAAGCTGAAATCCAGTTGGTTTAAACCTAAAAGACCCTCTCTGATCTGAATCTTCACCAGCACCTGCAGCCAATCATTAATCAGAACTAGTGCAATCTCTGGATCTCTGGAGGTTCTGACCTTTCACATGAAACATGGCCTGTCCATGTACTGAGAACCCCCAACTCCTATTTGTTACTCCTAAAATAAGATAAGATAAGCATTTATTGTCTCCAAATTCATCTTGGACATCAGGGGCACAATAATAACACCCAAACACACATTCACTCAACACAACACATCAGCACATCCATATATTTTGCTTATATATTATGCAGACAGTTGAAATATGATTCATTAATTCATACCCGTACAAACACAGCGTAGAGTGACATTCAGACACTAACGCTTGTCAAACCGGTTTTGAATGGCAGAGTTAGCGCCTGAGGACCTGACAGGATACGAAGTGAGTGGGAGGGCATCTGCTTCTGTCTCATGTGTACAGATTCATAAAAGACATCCTGCGACAACTCAAGGCTCATGCCAAATAACACTCAGCACACTCTAAGATGGTTTTTTCAAGTCCAGATTAAGATTTTTTGCCTACCTGAAGTTAGATCCTCCATGTCCAATCTGCTGCAGGAAAGTGAAATCTGCTCCATCACTTTTTTGCATTTCTTTTGTCAATTTCAAGCATAATAAACTTCTGACAGCACCAACTTTGTTCCTCAGTGCAAAACAAACTTGTTAGCTTGTGATTGACACCAAAATTGAGCCCCGGACAGTGAATGTGTGCTACAGATGACTGAAAGAGTACGCCCCACTCTCCCCCGTGTAGAATCAAGCTGTTACATTACACACGTTTAGTGATGTTTTCCCCTTAAAGCCAATGAGCAGCGGAACACAACGATGCATGACATGCAGTGGTTTCCTGTAAACAGATGGAGTTTGCTGTGTGCCTAAAAGGAAGAGACTGGATGCAAAGATCCGTGCGTAGTTACGTAATTTTACGCACTGTTTTGCAGCAGTTTTGCGTTTTAAACATAAACAAAGGAAGTATATGACCAAGGACACTGTGGATGTTTGTACAAGTTAAACTAGAGGCATCTCGGACCCAGAGCGGTTCGTGGAACCGAGTGAAGATCTCATGGTGGACTGAGGAGCAGAGGACCTTATGTTTTGATGGATTGGATGAAGTTCCTAATCGGTAAGCGTGGTTTATTCTGCTATTGATTTAATTGTGGGTCAAATATATCATCTGTAATTGTTATCATTAGCTAATGCCAATCTGCGCGCCCCTGACCACCATAATCATTCACGCACACAGCACTTGGGTGAAGTGTCTTGCCTGAGGACACAATGACAGAAGTTGGTCCGAGCAGGACTCGATCCTCCAACCATCAAGTTGGGGGACCAAAGCTCTAACCCACTGAGCCACTGTCGCAGAATGACAATGTACAACCATGTACAGTGTGTTTTTAGTCTGCAGTGTGTGTTTGTTGTGTTTACATTTTGAAGTGTGTGTGTTTGTTGATTGTTTGCAGTGTGTGGTTTGTAAATATATATTTATTTTGACCCATAGCACTTGTTTTGAATATATTTTATAAACAAATATACATGTTATATTGTGTTTTGATATGATATATAAATGTACAGTAATAGAGCAGCTGGGTGTGCAGATACAGATTCCTCTCAGTGTGAGTTTTCAGTAGAGCCTCACTGATGTCTGTGGGTTGAAACATTCAAAAGTTATTGCTATTTTTCCAAACATTCTCCAAATGTCTTCCTTTGGATAAGTTTGGAGAGGCCTGGACTTACTCATGATAAAATGAGTGTCAAACTCTAATTTTTATAGGTATTGACCTCAAAATTGAAATGTGAGTGGTCAACAAGATTTTCAGTTGAGGTATGGTGTATTTCTGTCCCCAGCAACCTACTACAGCTTTCTACACCTTGATTTACAAAAAAAGGATGAGAGGATGAGAAAAATTATTTTTATGTGTGTTCCAAAGTGTATAAATGCTCAGCAGACAAACTTACAGTGATTCTGACACCTGTGGGTAAAACTATAGGATGTTACCTTTACAAAGACCCCAACTTGTGCATTTACTACTGAGGGTTCAATAATGGTGATTATTTTAATTTGGAGAGGTCAGAACAAAGGCAATTTCACCAAAATGACCCAGAATGCTAAGGGGTTATACAAGAAAAGCAGCTGTTATATGTAAGATGTATTCAGCCCTTTTGGTCAGTAGTTGATGTCCTTTTGTGAATACGAATATGTAATGTAAATTCTTAAAGCTACCGGTGAGGGGTCCACCACCATTGAGATGTTTTACCTGCTTTGCCTCCAATGTTCCACAATATTGCATTAAACATGTCTATTTTGCATTTATTAAATTACAGGACATTTTTATACCTTACAAATGCCTTGGAAAACATGTATTCTTACTGTGAGCAGGGTGACCTCTCCACAGATTTGACCTATAATTTGGTGTGGTAGAGTCATCTGCTTGTGTCCATGGAGATAAACTATGTCTAAGTCTGATGGCATACTGTGGAACATCCCAGTCAAAGCAATAACATCTCCATGGAGACAAGCAGACAGAAAACTTATTTGTGTCCCTTTAAAAAGGACAAATGGTCATCTTTTTTAGCTTGCATGTTACAATATGTGCTTTTATAATATTTTAACTAGACTTTGAAAAACAAACTAAAACTAGGGCTTGTGCCAAACTAACCTCAGAAACTCTCCACTGCCCTAATCTAGACCTTAAGCTGCTGACTCTACAAATTCAAAGTTCAACAACAACAGTTTTGATTTCCAATGTTCTTCCAATAAGAGACGTGAAGTGACCAGACAGTTTATTGACGGCTGCAGACAGTTCCAAACCATGAAAAGACAAAACTAAAATTAAGCTTGAATGGGAACATATCATGCAAAATAGATTTATTTTATTTTATTTATTTTTTTGCCTGGTCATAATTTTCCCTTGTTGACTTCATTCCTGCTTGTTTCACTAAACCTGTTTACAAGCTCTCAGAAATCACTTCATTCTTATTTTCTACAAATTGTTACAAAATCTACTCAGGATTTGGTCCTCAGCATTAAAGCTTTTTTAATTCTGATTAAACATATTTGTCTCCATGGAGATGAGCCGCTGTCCCAACGGTCAGGTTAACAGGTAGAATCTGTCGAGACAGAAGCACGTTTACAGTAACAATGCATGTTTCTGAACAAATAATTAGGATGTTTGAAATACATGAGGTAAGTGATGAATAACTTTGGACCACTGCAAAATGTTTAAAATAAACTTGTTTTGTTTTTCACGTTTTAAGACGGCAAAAATCAGGTATAGCCCCTTTAACACTGGACAGTTTTGCAAAAGTGAAGCCACAATATGTTTTGAGACCCCTCTGTTTTTTTTTCATGTGACAAGTAACATTATTATCGTCATTTTAACTCACAATGTCCCCACCACACCCACTGCTCGAATGTTATTAGCATGTTATTAGCACTTAGCATAGCAGGTGTAATAGTAGGCGGTGGGGACCTCGGCCCAGGGCAGGGTGTTGCTGCTGCACCCTTTCCCTAGTCGTAATAAGTTATGTCTCCTTATGGAACATTTGCATGATCATGTGAACTGCCTGTAAATAATGTGTGTGCTTCAATTAATATTTTCTTGTTAGGCAGTTGACAGGAAATCTGTTGTTCTGCAAGGTTTAACATCTATCTGTGTCACTGTTGCTACGGTGTTCGGTGCCACACTGCTCGACTAAATTATGGAGAGAGGGAGGCATTGATGGAGCTAATGGGAAGCCAGTCTTTCACATTTTTAGGTGAGCAGCGTAATAAAGCCAAGGCCACGGTTTCAAAGGATAGTGACAGTCTTGTCTTGTCCAATATTTGATTTCTAAACACTCCAACTGGAACAAAAACACATTATGTAACTATCATGTCATAATATATAACCTCAAAGTGCTTGTGATGAAGCCTATAATTAGTTTTTCATTATTTAGGAGGTGCTGGTACTTGTTAGATTTGTGTATATATACATTTTTTCTTACATACATATATTTCACAGTAGACTTTTATGTTATTCTATTTTCATTTTGAGGTCCTTTTCAAATTGATGCTGCTGTTCCCACCTCTTTACCACTGGCTGTTTGCAGAGACACTACTTCTGGTAACCAAACTTGTATCTGTGGTGACTAATGATATATCTTTTTCTCCAAAAGCTCCAAGTCGGACGCCAGAGGAGAAGCAGCTTTCAAGTTCAACATGTCCACCATGCAATCCAACTGATCCAGCACTGCAGCCAACTAAACTATCAGACCAAGTAAGAACTGATTTAGTGCAGAGAGAGGAGCACTTCAAACGACCAACACTTTACCAAATCAGCCTTAAACACGAGTTCAAATAATCGTTACACTGTTCAACAACTCGCCAATGAGGAGAAAATGAAACACACATGGTTTATGCATTTGCCACAAAATGACTCAGATGGCCAGAATGACTGGGTGAAAATTGTGGAAATTTTGAGATCACATGACACAAGCTAAGACCACATCCAAGACCTGATGACCAGGAAAGAGTTGGAATTAAGAATGAAGACTGGAAAAACAATTAACAAAATAGAAATGGCACTACTTCAGGCTGAACAAAACAGAACAAAGAGGTACTTACTTGCTTAGTGGCAATTATTCAGTCCTTAGCATAGCAAAACCTTGGTTTAAGGAGCTCTGTGGATGGACTGAATACCCCAAGCAATGGAACATTTTTGAAAGAGGTCGACCTTCTTGCAAGTCTTGACCAATTCAAGGAAGGAACATGTTAGACCAGTGGTTCTTAACCTTGTTGGAGGTATTGAACCCCACCAGTTTCATATGCACATTCACCAAACCCTTCTTTATTGAAAAATAAAATATGATTTTTTTCAAATTCAAGACATATGTATGTTTTACTGGTGCACAAAATGAACCGTGCATTAACATCACTGTGTTCAAAGAATAAAACCAATACAGTGCATGAACTCACAACAAATTACATACATACCCTTTCACAAAGACATGACCTTTTTTAATACTACCACACTGAAATTATTAAAATTTTTAACCTTATGTATTATAATAATGAACTTATTGTATTTATGCTATTTATTATTTTTAACATTTTAACACACACCGTAACTCCGCAACCAATTGTGCTCTCATGTAAATTCAAACGGCATGTCAAAGCAGAGGCATGAGGCTCTTTAAATACGTTGCTGTCATTACGGTAATGTGCTTTTGTGGTCCCTCGAAGATGTCCAATCACAATTGTCGCCGGGATCCTCCCAGTCAACGCTGGGGCATCACTCTGGCCGTGTCTCATGCTGTGTCTCAATTCACCAAAGAACGGCACATTTAAGTCGGGCGGGTACTTCGATAGGCACATCGAAGGGTGCATTTGTCAAATTGGGACACGGCCGGCTTCTGGAGAAGCTTGCAGTCTGCAAATCATATGAGTCGGGTGCATGTCTTGACTTCGAACCCCCTGAGACTGACTCACCAAACCCCTAGGGTTTGATCGAACCCAGGTTAAGAACCACTGTGTTAAGACGTATTTCTGCTGGTCAAAGCCACACAACACACATCTGGGGAGAACAATCCAAAATGGACAGATGGGCTGTATCAGCAGAAAAATCCTTAGCAACACTGTCACTCAAATCAAGGAATCAAAATATTGTTTCAGTAAACTTGGATTGCAGTCCTGATATCAGTCACCAGGAACAGATGTCAGTCGCACTAAGGATAATCAGCTTGACAACAACACCAGAAAAGAGCTCTTGATACTACTAGCCTTGGACTGTCTCCTTTAATCCTGAACAACCTTGAAGACCATGGCATCAGCTTTGATTACTGCAGGGGCCAGTCTTATGACAGCTCAAATATGAAGGGAAAGACTTAAGGTGTCCAGAAAGAAAGAAGAAAGAAACAGTAGAACACTTTATGTTTCAAACAGATCCCTCACCCCTAATCTGAAAGTTGCAAATGCAGCAAAATAATCAACTCAACCCATCATTTTTTTTTTTTTTTTTTTTTTTAAGGCATTGTTCAAAAGATATACACCCTCTTTTCTGCTGCAACCCAAAGATGAGCTATTCTTAAGGAGCATGTCAATATTTATCTCCGGTCCTGGTCAGAAACAAGATGGCACTTTACCAATACCCAGAAAAAGTGAGACTTTGACTGAAATAAGAGATAAAACAAATGATGCCAAGGCCAGAGTTGAGGTCTGGTCCCCAGCTGAAGAGTTAGGCTCCTACAGGTTTCAGATTTGTACTGTTGTCTGGTACAATTTATTTATCCAACATAAACAAAACCAGCAAGCTTTTGCAGTCCCCAACTATGCAGCTGAACATTGCAGTGAGCCTCATAGAAAAAATAAATTCAAACCTATTGAGGAGTACTGTAGGACTATAGGGTTTGTGGAGCCCAGTGGAAGGCAAAGGAAAGACGAACGTAGAGGCAGTACTGAAACAAAAACATGACCCAGAGACAATTTAATTCTGAAGTGCCAAATGAAGCAGTAACCGATGCTCTGAAAAGGTTGTAAGTGTCGTTCTTTCATACTGTTTAATACTGTTGTTGATGCTGCCATTCATTCAATTCAAGACCACTTTGATATTCGTGAGGGACAAGTTCAGTGTGCTGCTCAAGTTTCCCACAAGTTCCCCCGGGCGCAGGGGTGACATTGGGTGCTCTTGACTTGGCTTGGGTGCTCATGTCAGATCAGTGGGTGCTGGTGAATATGCATGTGCATCTGGAGCAGCATATGTGCCCTGATATGTGGCCATGTATAATGAGAGCTGTCCCTACACGCGTGACCCCGCCTGGACCAAACGGGATATCAAAGACACACCAATATGTTCAGAATACTATAAGGACAGTGTGAAGTCAAGCAAGAAAAAACGTAATTCTTTTGTTAATATTTTGCCTGTATTTCGACAGTGTCACAGTGGGTTGAGTTTTTGCCCAGTAACCAGAGAGTTGGTGGTCCAAATCTACCTCTAACAATAACTATAAAACTATAAAATAAAAAAGTTGCAGTTGAAGGATCAATAGCTTAGGATAACTTGGCAAAGGAAAATTGTATTCAGTCAAATCGTGTCAAAATCGAGTTGGACACTTCTAGTTGGACACCTTTGCATTTGAGGGCAGGTGCCTCCAGCAAGTGGTGTGGACACATGTCTTAGAAAAATACTTAACACGTGTCCAGGGCATCTGTTACAGTTTGCGAACGTTACAATTACAGTTTGTGAACGATGGCAGACCAGGTTGAGAGTGTGACTTTAGTGTAGTTATAACATAAAACCCATCAACGGAGGCGATCGGGCATGACTAGGTCCATGACTAGCCTTTATGCTAGCCGGGGCGCCCAGCATTATTTATTTGCCGTTAGTTTGTAGCTGATGTCTTCCTCCTTCTTCCGGATAATGATCTCACTGCATCACTGAGGCGTGTTTGACTGGTTGACGCGATGTGTCAAACCCTAAGAGTTCAGCTTCTTAAACTCTGGCATGTGACACTGAACGCATGAACAAGGTGTGCAACGTGTGAGGACGCAAGGCAGATTGGCGCCACGCAGACGCTGGAAAACGCTGCAGAAACGCAAGATGGCCTAGACACTCGTCCACCATAGACTTTGCATGTAAACTTGACACCACTGATGCCGCAGCCTGAACAAAGCATTACAATAACTTCAGTTTCACACAGATGCATCCCATTACATTAGATTCAGTGGACATTTTTCAAATATGTTCATACACGCTATAATGAGTGAAGTGAATCTTTAACTTTTCACACAAAGTACCACCTAAGACTGGTTCCTTCAAGCTCTGATTGCAGTTGACTTCTATTGAAAAATCGTCACTGCAACCAAATTATGAGTGACGTCACACTGCTTTAGTCCACTTCTTTATACAGTCTATGGGCTAAACCAGGTCTAAAATCAAACTAAACCATGTATAGATTAGTCTGGAACTAAACAAATACTCAAACTGCAGTCTGCGTACCATCAGAGGAACATATGCCGCAGTTTGAGAAACTACATCACACCATAACAATGTAATACATTATATCATGGAGGAAACATTTAAAACTCCATATTTATTACAGGAAGTATTAAATGTTATTTTGTTACTTATTACTGGAATGTTCCACAGTAAAGCAGCATATTTATCTTGTTATTTATTAAGTAACAGGCATTGCTATTTGTCTAATGCGGTTCAGAATTGATTTGAATATTATCTTAATAAAGTGTTTTTATTGTTCAAGTCACTTTCAACATACTTTCACACTTAAATTCTTACTTTGAAAAGAATCGCCTCTCCACAGATTTGACCAGTAAATCAGCTTAGTGATGCCATCTATTATAGTCCCATAATCCATTTTAAGAAGATATACATGTTTAACGCCACACTGTGTAACATTCAAGCACTGTCATAATATCTCCATGGAGACAAACATGTGGTGCGTGTGCCCTCCCAAAACTGTACATATTGCACCTTTTAAAGATCCATTAGCATTACTCACTTTGTGCAGTAAGCAAAGTTTGAAATGTGCTGGAGTATTTGGTTTACTGCCACAGACTTTGCTGACATATTTGAGTTCAAAGTATTAGTTATGAAACATTAAACTGCAAAGTGAAATCTGATTATAATTAAAGCAAGCGAATGAAGAGAGCCTGGTCACTCATATGAAACTAATCTTTCTTCACTAATTCACTTATTTCCAGAATAATCATTTTATTTGATTTATTAACATTTGTGTGCGTTTTCCACTTTTTTGTTCAAACACCCACTCACTGTGAACGCCAAACTGTTTTTATTCTCAGCGACTTATCTAAGCTAAATGAACCAGCCATTTATGAAAAACTCGAAGGCTAAATATTTAAAGGCGCTGATCCTGATTTTTATTGTCTTAGTTCATTTTAAGTAGTTTGCAGTGTCCAGATTCATTCCCCACTTACATTATGCATTCTGAACATCCTAATTATTCACGCTGATGAGTTTATAAGTGCTTTTAAAAACTCTCAGAGGTCAGAGCAGAGTGACGGTAAAGCTAACAACAACTAACAATACTCAGTAAGTTGTAATTGGATGCAGACAGTACACAGCGGTCACATTTTGACCTCAAGAGCTGCTCATAAAATATAACTGTACCAGGGTAAGATAAATGTTATTTCAAATATACTGGAAAAGTGTGACTATATAAAAACTTACATATATAATTTGTACATAATGTCCTAAAAACCCATGCACTAATGATACCTGTAAAGTCTGAATGGCCCATTGGAACCCTCAGTGGTGTGTTCATTGAACCTGGGTTTGTTTGTGTCTATAATTGGCAGAGTGGTGAGCAGTAAAAGCCTCTCGCCCTGGTATAAAGGCAATATATACAGTATGAACCCTGCACATCGCCAATACAACAACCCTCAGCGAGCAGCAGCCTCCGAAAACAATACAGTCGTCATGGACACGCAAAAAAAAAAAAAAAAAAATCCTAATCCCTAAACTAATCCCCATGGAGTCGCAGAATCCGGGTTGCTCTAGCGTGGACAATGCTATTTTTACATGGAGCACGGAGGATAAGGCAGGATTTTTGACTTAGACCTAAAATCCCTTTGTCATGGTACAAAACTTACAATATCGGACTGTTTTATTCTTCTAGTAAAACAGTTCAGCATTACAAGTTAGACTGGAGTTGACATAAAACTTCTAAATGCAGAATCACAATTTAAAGGAGCTATATTTGATTTTTATTGCCTTAAAAACATAAACAACATTTTAAACGGTTTGTAGTGGTCGAAAGTTACTCCTCACTTACCTTATGCATCACAAGCATGCTAATTATTCACAGCAATGAGTTTATAAGCCTCTTTCACAACTTTCAGAGACCAGAGCGGATTTTGCTGTCAGGGTTAAGCAAAAAACAACTAGCATGCTAACACGCACTTCCTATCAGACTAAAAAAATGCTTTATAATTAAATGCAAACACTACACAGCAGTCTGATTTTGACCCTGAGAGTTGTTTATACAGTTTATCTGTGCTCTCTGTTTCTCAACTGCATGGATTACAAATCGAGTAGAGACACTTTAAAATACAGTAAGTAAATTAGGTGAATAGACACTTTTTTATACAGCGCTTTTTCACCTTCAATGCACGCAAAGTACTTTACATCAAGGAACCACTCACCCACTCAAACACCAGTGTAAACAGACACTGGAGACAAGGTGTGTCAAGTGTCTTGCCCGAGGACACAATGACAGCATTCCTCTGCGGGACAAGACACTCTACCGGCTGAGCCACTGTGGTCTATATTGTATGGTTTAAAAAGTAAAAGATACGGCCTGAATTAGAGTAATTAAAAACAGTCTATGCATCATGTGTTTTGCAGTTTGTTGTTCTCTGCTTCTATTACTCCATTACTCCAAACAAGCATGGCCCAAAGCAACAATACACAATTTAAACCAGAAGTTTACATACACTATATAAAAGGGCACATGTGCTTTTTTCTCATTGTCTCATTTCTGTTTTAGTTCAATTAGGATTACCAAAATTATTTCTTTTTGCTAAATGTCAGAATAATGAAATAATGAAATTTTCTTTACTTTCTTCAAATTCAGAAGTTTACATATATTTCATTAGTATTTGGTACCATTGCCTTTAAACTTAAACTGTAATCTGGCTTTTTTATGTTTAGTTTGGAGTAATGGCTTCATTCTGGCAGAGTGTCCTTTCAGTCTGTTGGTACAGTCCTCGTTTCACTGTGGATAATGACACACTCTTACCAGCTTCAGCAGCATCTTCACTTTTGCTTTTGTTCTTGGGTTGATCTGCACATTTCAGACCAAAGCTCGTTCATCTCTGGGACACAGAACCCGTCTCCTTCCTGAGCGGTGTGATGGTTGGACATTTCCGTGGTCTTTATACTTGTGTATAATCGTTTGAACAGATGAACGTGGCACCTTCAGGCATCTGGAAATTGCACCAAGGATGAACCAGACTTGTACACACTTCTCTTCCTGATATCTTTGGTGATTTGTTTTGACTTTCTCATGATGTTAGACAAAGAAGCAGTGTGTTTCAGATGTGACTTCAAATACATCCACAGGCTTGTCTCTAATGAACTCAGATGTTGTCAATAAACCAATCAGAAACTTCCAAAGACATGACATCATCATCTGGGTTTTTCCAAATTGTTTACTGAGTCTGACTCTGAAGAAAGTAATGAAAAATTGTCTAAAAATCGTTTTCTCATTATTCTGGCATTTAGCAAATAGAAATAATTTTGGTAATCCTAATTGACCTAAAACAGGAAAATTTTTGTCTGATTTCATGTCAGATGATGAGGAAAAAACAGCGTATGTGTCTTTTTATATGGTGTGTGTAAACGTCTGGTTCAAACTGTATCTAACTATTTATTATTATTATTATTATTATTATTTAGACCTAGATTAGGACTATTTAGACATTTACTAATACTCCATAACATCTGCTAATAAGTTACTGAATAGTTTGAACAAAAACACTCAAAACCTGCCCGTCCTTTAATCCTTGAGTCCTTAAATAAAATGTAATATAAAACCTAAAATATATCAAGACATTCCTGAATTATCTCTCCTAATTCCTCACCATTTCACACTCCTTATTGCTTTCGCTAGTTACTGAAAAAGAAGCTCAAAACCAGCCCACCCTTCTGCCCATAGACCCCCACCCACCCATCCACCCCGTCTCTCTCTTTCTCTCCTGTCTTTCTTGAAAATGGGCGTGTGGGCGTGGGGTCAAAGGGCACGTCAGGTCTTCACACGGGGCTTATGCAGAGGGGAGGACGGCGACACGGGAGTCCGCCCTGAGAACTCGCTCTGACCCTGGGCCCGCTGAGTGAGATGATCGTCCCCCTCCCTCCTCCCGGCGGTCCACACACAGATACACACATGTGCTTGTGCTAGGTTTCCGTGCTTTGTGAGGACGTCCCGTTGCGTACGCTGACAGGGACGGTAAAAACCACATGACGAGAATAATCCGATTTTTGGTGTGTGTTTACAGCACAAAAAAGAAATCTGGTCATGAAAAACACTGGTGACATGTGTCTGTTAATTTATGTGTTTGGAAACAAAGTACATTTTCATTTTAAAATAACTTAAGTCGGGGGGATTTTAACTGGTAAAACGACATATTTTGATCACCATGTTACTTTTTATTGTTCTGAAAATGTTATATTCACCAAAAACACATATTAACATTACATAACATAACATTTTATTAGTTTCACTTTAGTTTTTGACGCTTCTTTAGTTCTCTCCTCAATTTGCTCTTTATGCTTAGTCACTCCCCCTTCAGAGCACTATCACAACACAATCACCGTGCATCCCGCTAAAGAAACTACTGCACATCGCACCAGGTTTGTGAAGTTGTTGCGTACAGTTTTGTATCATGTTTTTGTATATTTATGGAGAATTGTCGTGTAAGAGCGTGGGTGATGTACGCTTGTGGGCGGAGCTTTGGACAGAATCTTACAACTAACCGTAAGGAGGGTTCAAACAGGGTCTAGGAGAGATCGCTAAATTACTCAAACATGCATGGATGACATCTAAAAACTCGTGTGGAATAACGTAACATCGTAGAAAGCTGACAAAACATAAACGATTTTGCGGAATAACCCCTCTTTAAAATATCTCTTGCATTTTTGACTTTTGTGCATAATCCTCCAAAGGTCGCACAGGTGCGGGCAATCAGAATGAAATCAGATTACTCCAGATGAAACCACATGTAACAGTCGCTTCAGAAATCAGATAATGATCTGATTTTTGATGTGCATGTTCCATTCTTTCAGGCTGATACTAACAACTTCATCGTCTCTATGGCGACGTTATTGTTTTATCTTGAGTGTTACGTAATATGGAATTAAACTATGACACCACCAGACCAAGTTACAGGTCAGATCTGCAAAGAGGTGAGCCGGATCAATGTAAAAATTTTTGTTTTTGCTCTAAAACACACAAAAATTGCTAGATTGATACTTTTAATGCTCTTCTATGGAACATTCCTGGAGAAACAATAGACATCCATGGAGACAAGCAGGTATCGGATTCTATCAGAAAAGTTACATAATTACTGATGATGCGAGTCAGCTCATGAACAGGCGGATACGAATCAAATTTTTTTTTTTAAAGAACCAATTTATTTTTATTTTTTTCTTTCCAGTGATTTTTTTTCCATTTTTACACTGGTTAAACGTTGAACCAACACAAGAATCATTACAGAATCAGAGTGAAGTAACACGTCTGAGAGATTTGTCCATAAAAAAACACATTTGGCATCGTAACAGTTTGTTTTTAAATTATTACCATTATTGTAGTGCAACATTTTATTTCAATTTTCATACTTTGAAAGGGTAAACACACTCCCACTCTCAATTTAGACAAATCGGAGCTTTGGTCGTTTTTCTCTGTGATTAGTTCTCGCACTGGCTTCTGTCATAATTAAATATAAAAAGAGCCAGTTTTTTTAACAGCTTTTGGACATGAACTCATCCAAATGATTCAGACCCCGTAAAAGAGCGAAAAGTCCCATCATTTATAAGAATTTACTGAAGAATTTACTGGTAACACTTTATAAAATCTCACCAAGCGTAAATAAGGACACCAAAGGAATAATTCTCCTAATAACCCTTCATTGAATCAGTCTTACATAAGGAATTAAGGTGTCATTATTATAAAGTGAAACCTGTTACTTTTTGGGGACCTGCACAAAGAATTATATTTCAAGATTTCAGTCCTCACAATGTTAACCTGTTAACACACATTTATACACACATTCCTGCCTCACTGCCAAAAAACTTCCAAAGGATTCCTGACATTCCCCTTTGTCAATCCGGCTGACCAGCGGAAGCCCACAGGAAACAAGATAGATATGTACTCATTTTCTTTTCATTTTTAAATTTAGACGTAAGATTTAAGAGGTTTTCCACAGAATATTACTCTCTGATGCACGGGGCGTAAAACGTCTGGCCCTGACCTGGTCTTGACCCCTGGCTCCAAGGCCATAATTGTGATTTGCAAAGCATTCCACAGATGCCTTTCCTAAAAACAACATGGCTCAACAAGCTCGACCATGAACATACAGTCAACACGCAGAATACAAAGAGAACGATTTGTGAAAACTGAATAAGAATTATGTGGAAAGAAAAAAGGCAGTAAAAGCAAATAAGAAGATAAGAAGATTAGATTTTTATGTACATCAATACACAGAAAATGGACAAATGTCTAAATTAATTAAATTAACAATAAATAAAATAATATAAAATAACATATAATTAAATAAATAAATCAAATAATAAAATAAAATTATATATAATAAAATAATATAATTAAATACAATAAATAATATAAAAAACTATATATAAATTATTTAATAATAAATAAGGAAAAAAGGCCCTACATGCAAATACCAACATAAGAGGTTTTGTTTTTGTTTTTTTATATACATCATTACACAGAAAATGCACAAATCTCTAAATAAAAAAAATATAATATATAATATAATAATCAATAAATTATATGTATATATATATATATATATATATATATATATATATATATATATATATATATATATATATATATATATATATATATATATATACTTGGAGTTGTGTTTTGTTTCATTCGCACATGTTTGAGTAACACTTTATTATCATACAGATTTTGGTGTGCATATAAACTAAAAAGTAGTTTAGCTGTAAATATGTTCAATATATTATTTCAAATGTATTTATTTAGGTCATTATATTATAATGTCACATTTTCTGACAACAATGTTTATTCTGGTCTGTATGTGTGAACTCTGACCTTTCACATCACACTCATACTGTTGATACAGTACAGTACAGTACAGTACAGAGATGTGACAGAGTATGTGTATACTGTATATGTGGCAGATGTGAGCTGTTGCTAGGTAACAGCTGCCAAAATGTGTAGATAAGGTGAGGATCTAAAAGTGGAACGTTTAAGGACAGTATAGAAAGAGAGAGAGAGGGAGGGAGAGAGCACAGGAGAGAGAGAGCACAGGAGAGAGAGAGAGTGCATGAGAGGGAGGGCGAGAAAGAGAGAGCACAAGAGAGAGAGTGTGTAAGAGAAAAAGCACAAGAGAGAGGTAGAGAGATAGAGAGAAAGTCAGAGAAAGGGAGAGAGAAAGAAAGAGAGGGAGAAAGAGAGAGCGAGAGGAGTTACCAAGATGAATAATTTTGTGCATATGAGTTTTCTCTGAGGCAGATACTCGGAGCAGTAGAGTTTTCTGAGTGGTCAGGTGGTGGAGGGTTGGTGGTGTGATAACAGCCAGTTCATTAAACTGTAGTGTCCTTGGGCAAGACACTTCAGTAAAAATGTGGTGGTGTGAGTGATGGGTGACTGACATATTCTGTCTGCTCTGCTGTGTACAGTGTTTCTATAACCCAAACAAAATCTTTTCACACAGACAGACACAGACACTCACAGACACACAGAGACAGACACAGACACACACAGACACACACCGACACACACAGACACACACAGACACACACAGACACACACCGACACACACAGACACACACAGACACACATCCAGGGCTTGTATACACAGAATGGCAGTATCATAAAGCCTGTTTTGGTAACATCAGGCCCTTATTAGAGAACATTACCACATGTAGCAGCATTTAGCTTAGTTAACTGCCGTAGCTAACAACCACCTAGGCTAATAAACATTTGTTAAAGCAGACCTATTACGTATCAAAAGTTTTAGCTGTTTCCTTTCACCATTTACACATTCATGCATGTTTGAGCAATCTTTAGTCGCTTATTCTCATATTACTGATCAACTTACTTCATTCACCAGTTTTATTATTTATTTATAGGATTCAACCACAATCATTTAAGTCATTTTAGATGAACACTGTGATTTAAATGTCCAAGTAATAGTAATAGTGTCTGAGCTGAACAAATGTCAAAACTCTGTGATGTTTTAAGAGAGAGGATGAGAGAGAGAGGATGAAAGAGAGAGGATGAGAGAGAGAGAGAGAGGATGAGAGATAGATGATGAGAGAGAATGAGAGAGGATGAAAGAGAGAGAGGATGAGAGAGAGACGTTGAGAGAGAAAGAGAATGAGAGAGGATGAGAGAGAGGATGAAAGAGAGAGAGGATGAGAGAGAGACGTTGAGAGAGAAAATGAGAGAGGATGAAAGAGAGAGGATGAGAGAGATGATGAGAGATGATGAGAGAAAGAGAATGAGAGATGATGAGAGAAAGAGAATGAGAGATGATGAGAGAGAGACAATGAGAGAGGGAGAGAATGAGAGAGGATGAAAGAGAGAGAGATGATGAGAGACAGAATGAGAGAGAGAGGATGAGCAAAAGACGATGAGAGAGTGAGAGAGGATGAGAGAGATGATGAGAGAGAGAGAATGAGGGAGAGAGGATGGCAGGAAGAGAGAGTGATAAAGCACGACAGAGAGAACAAGAGAATGAGAGAAAAAGAGAAAGGGAGAAAGAGAGAGAGCACGATAGAGAAAGGGAGAGGGAGCACAAAAAAAGAGAGAAAGAGAATGTGAGAGAGAGAGAGAGGAGTTTAGCAACTCTAAATAAAACCAAATCAATATCAAAATCTATTTGGTTGTGGACAGAGTTTACATGTTAAGTCCCACTATGAATAGACTCTAGACATTTAACACCTGTTTGAATATAAAAATATAACAAACATAAAGTAATAAAAGTCTGAACTGTCAACAAATGTCAAAAATCTGTTGTTTTTTTTGTTTTTTTTGTGGGATAGAATCTTAATCTTAACCAGGATGTGCAACTATCCTAAACACACGTCTTATGGACGGGTCAATGAGATCTGAACTTGATAACGCAACTCAAAACTGACGTGTTCAAAAAAAGCCTCAATGATGCGCAAAATATGTCCTTTAACAAACAGCTTTACCTTTTCATCCTTTCAGCTCTTAAATGACTCACTCTTTCTCTACTTCCTATGAAGAAAGTTCCTAAACCCACAGACTGGACTGACAGGCGGACAAATAAATATGGAGCAGGTAATCAGAATTCTCTGGGCTGGTGTATCACTGTCCACATGACAATACAGTGTGAGGCCTGTCAAAACACATCACCAACGCTGACAGCCAACGCGCCGATGGATAATCAGACCGACGGGGAAAATAAAATCAAAAATAAAATCAAAAATAGCACACAAAAGCCAACATTTAAATAAACTAAACAATATATTTTTGCAACATTTTCCATGAGTTATACTTGCTCACTGTCTACTTTTACTTTAATATAGATTTTTGGTTATTCATCCTGTTGAGTAAGTAGGAAAAGTTTTATGCTGAGTATGTGAGAAGATACTAAACATTTTATTTTATTTTTTTCTAATACATAGATCGTGAAAGAAAAATTAAATTGTGTTAAATGGACAAAACTTTACAACACATAATACAAAGACAGATCCATTTTTTTTCTCTATTGGTTAGTTTGAGAGTCCAAAATAGAGTATTGTTGTGTCAAACCAAAATTTGCATCCAAGCAGTAACTCAGTACTGCAGTATATACAGTATGACACATTAATGAAGTACTTTTTTATACTTCTTCTTAGCGGTAATGATACTTCTTTTTCTATATACCCACATCTATTATAAATGTCAAACTTCCCTAAAGCTCATCATCCAAACAAACCGTCACACAAATGCTAAAAACAAGGATTGAGTGTCTTGCTCAAGGGCACTCCCACTACTTTAATACAACTTGAGCCAGAAGCATCAACTTCTCAGCTCGTCTAAAACTCTTTTGTCGCTTTTTGTGCCGCTGTCAGACAATCACAGCCTGTTACCTTCACCGTTCAACCCGTCTGGCAAGTCGAGAGTGATATCTGTGTATTTTTCATCCAGAAGAATATCAGTCTGGTCCCCCCTCCCTCTGTCACCACCGCAGCAGCAGAATCCTCAGCCTATCATCTTCTCTTCACCACTATCAGCAACCCCAACTCCTTTCCTTTGCTTTACTCTGTCTTATATCAAACCAATAGCAGCCACACAGAAGGCAGCGACAGGTTGACAAGTTGCGAGTGCGATTCCCGAGCGATCCGTACCTTGCAGCCCTCGCAGGCGCTGACTCCATAGTGGTATCCGGAGGACTTGTCCTGGCACACGAAGCAGGGTTTGTAGACTCGGGGAGGGGGCGGAGGAGATGGGGGGCTGGGGACCAACTCCTCCGAACTGCTGCTCTGGGTCTCAATGGCTGCACAAAAAAACAAAAACAAAAAAAACAACATATAAGGTTAGCATGTTGGTAGAAATAGTTGTTAATTGTTGTTGTATTTAGTCCATCCATATCTAAAATGTACATCTGTGGGTTAAATTGGATGTATATTCTTCGATTTTGGTTACATAAAAATGAAATGTTGAGCCTAAAAAATAAATTATGTCATTACCAACTCATCCCTTTAAGTCACTGATTCTCCACTGCAACTATATTAGTACAATTTGTCTATAAAATTGTTATAAGTACTACATAACAACAGAACAAAAACAAAAAGAGAAAGAACTATAGATCAACTTACAACAAAAAATTACTTTAGTAACATTGTTTTTTAATGTGTAAGAGAAAATATGTAAAATGCATCGATTTCCCTGAAACACATAAAAAAATGAATCCTTATTTAAATTATACACATTTTTAACCAACTGATCAATTTGATATAAATAAAATAAATATCAAATTAATGCATTAAAATTAAATAAGTATCAAATTAAAACATTCAAATAAAATAATAAATTAATAGATCAGTAACATTTACAAGCCAAAAATTAATACAAAATTTGTCCTGTTTTTTTTTTTGTTTTGTTTTTTTTTTTTGTTTTGTTGTTTTTTTTCTTTATCAAAATGAGGAAGTCAGGATTAAAGGCTACAATGAGCATGTTTTGCAGTGCACAGCTTTACAAAGCGTGGTTTGAATCCTGATACTGCAGCTCTCAGCTCCTGCTCACATTTATTTAACTTAAAGTTTAAGTCAAATCAATGTGTGTTTTAAATAGATCAACTTCTCCACTCTGATTGTTCTGCAACATAAATGAGGCACTTCATAATCAGTCGAAAGTCTCTTTTTCTTTAAAACAAAATCGACAAAGGTTTAGTCTACAATGAGAAAAAAAGAACTTTTGTGCATATTTCTCTTATACAATATGTCTGCATGTTTTTAACTTTATATACTGAAAACTGAAAACTCTAACAGAAGACTCCATGACAGTGTAATCAGAAACATATTCAACCATTTCATAAAAAGTGCTTTTTTCAATATTCCCAAAAATCTTGAAAACGACTTGGGTCATTATGCAACGAGGCTAACGATATGTAAGAAAGGTAGATTAAACTCACATTTCACGCCCTAAACTAGCTGACTCCACACCTTCGTCTTTCTCCTGCATCATCAACCAATTTACAGATGTACTTATAAGAAATGTACTCAAAATTAATAATAAAATTCTTAAAAACTGAGACGAACTGGAACAGAATATAATAATGTAACTCAGCTGGTAGATTGTTTGTTCACTGATCTGAAGGTTGGGGGTTCAAATTCCACTCTCGACATAAACATCATCAGTTGAGTGGTCAGTGATCCCATCACGATAAAAAAAATATCGACTTATCATTCAGTATATGATAAATGGAACAGTATATTTTAGAGGGGTCAATATTTATCGTGGGTACTTTTTCTTTGCAGTAGTGGGATATTTTTGGTTATTTTTAGTGCCATAATAAGATTTGAGCAGTAGAGGGTTGAACAAAATAACTTCTATGACTCATTATAGATTCAGACAAATTACTGTGTGAAGTGTTGCATTCTGTTATTTAGTGACTTCAGCTCATGTTTTGTTTTTGTGTTATTTACTTCAGCAATGTATTGCACTTCAAGTTGTGTTATCGTGACAGGTCGAGCGGTCGGATCCACTGACCCACAGGTTGGTGCTCCCACAGATGAATGGTCCCAGCTCCCACAGATGAATGGTGTTGTTGTGTCCTTGGGCAAGACACTTCACCCACCTCACCCCAATTGTCTGTGTAAAGTGCTTTGAGGCCTTAAAGGTGGAAAAGCGCTATATAAAAATGTGACCATTTACCAACTCTAGGAAAGTAAAAGTTATCTCCATATTTACCCAACTTATTACAGTATATTGTATCCCATTTAAAACTAGTTCAAAGGTACCGTATTTTCTGGACTATAAGTCGCACTTTTATTCAGAGTTTGGCCAGGGGTAGGACTTATACTCAGATGCGACTTATATGTGAAATACAGCGGCCCCTCGTTTATCGCGGGACTTATGTTCTAAAAATAGTCCACAATAGGCAAAATCCGTGAAGTTGTCAGCTTTATTTTTTCCAATTATTCTATATGTTTTGCAGCTGTAAAACCCCTCACCACACACTTTATACACTTTTCACACACAGGCATTAACATTTTCTTATATTTCTGTCTTGTTTAAACACTCTCAAAGTTCAAACTTTCGTAGATTATATCCCTCTTCCTTGATTTTCAATTGATTCCAATAAATGTGTTGTTCTCGTGCCTCTGCTCCAGCGGTATCCGCAGAGGCGCCTCTCTGTGCAAAGAAACACTTAAGTCCAAAGTGTTTCTCAAATTTGTCGGCACAGAACGTTTCATTAACATTGTGGGTTTTGTCAATGAGAAAACTTGCAAACATACAGCACTTCAGACTTCACAAACATACAAACATACAGCACTTCACATTCTGTACTGTACAGGAGACACGGCACGGAGGAGACTGATAGACAATGGTCTACAGTCCAACAGCCAATCAGGACGCAGAACACAATGCACGATCACACACTGGAAAAACACATGTAAAATTGCAGTGAAAAAATCTGCGAAACTGCGAGACCAAGAAAGATGAACTACAATATAGCGAGGAACAACTGTATATGTTTTTTTCCTCATTATTATGCATTTTTTAGCTGGTGCGACTTATAATCTTATACGGAAAATACAATAATTAAACTTTTGTACGAGTTTGTATTATTACATTATATCATTATTAATCCACGTTCTTGAAAGGTTTTAAAATACAGCCATTCTTTTAACAACCTTCTCACCTCTTACTAACTTTTCTTACAACTTCTTTCTCTTACATTTCTTAACTTCACTTAAACACAACTTCAGAAAAAAAACAACTCTGAGGCTACACCTTGAACTTACCATTTCCAATCTCGGGAAACACGCACCTCCAAGACAACCCCACAACCTCCCGCACGCGCTAGCAAAAACAACCATTGCAATACCTTCTTTTGTTAGATTAGATTACATTCTTTCCATCCCTGTAAACTCAATTACTCATGTTTGGGCACATTTTTGTAATTAGCTGACCTGGTTTTTCAATCTAATCTACAGCTACGTTCACCCTATTTGAACTTTTAGCTTGGCGTTCCGGAGTTGTATTTTCAAACTGGAAAAGTGTCTTGGAAGGTTAATTGGAATGCTAAGAAATGCATTTGACTCCCTCTTATCTGACTGGATGAAGTTTGTGGAAAAAAAAAAAAGATGAGTCACGTTGGCCAGACGTTGCGCAACCAAAACTTTTGCAGAATTGTAAAGTAGTCGGAGGTTGACGTAATGGTGCTATGCTAGGAAACGTTAAGTCCTGAGTGTTTTTTAGCTGAAATGGAATAAGCAAGTGCAAAGAGGCCCGGTTTTGTAACACGTTTTGAAAATGTCAAAAAAATATATTTAAAAATACAATGAATAAGCTGTAATAAGTAACGTTAGATAACCAATGAGCACTCAACTTCGGCTTGCTGTTCATGTCAAGTGCAGACGAAATTAAAAGTTTTCAATTTTGCGGGGTTAAGAGGAGAAAATGAGCAACACTTCTGGTTATAGAAGTTTGTTTGTTTTTTAAACAATTTTCAAAATGTTTAATAAAAGAAATCAAAAAGTGCTATTTACAATGACAAATATTAAAAGATGTACCGTTCAAAATCACTTTTAGTAGCTTTGTACCATGTTGTAAAGTTGTTCTCTCATCAAAAACATGTCTGAAGTGGTTTTAGATGTCTTCCATGCACGTTTGAGTAATTTAGCGATCTCTATCAGGCTGTATTTGAACCCTTCTTACAGTTAGCAGTAAAATTCTGTGCAATTCGCCGTCCGTAAGTCTACGTCACCCATGCTCCCACGCGACAATTCTCCATAAATATACAAAAACGTGATGCAAAACTGTACACTACAACTTCACAAACTTGATGTGATGTGCAGTAGTTTCATTAGCGGGATGCACGCTCATTGCGTTGTGATGGAGCTCTGAAGGAGGAGTGAAGTGTACTATAGTAAAATAAAGTAAAATACCCTTTCTTTTATATATTGTTTATAGTGTATTAGGATCCAGACCGGTTGTCTCCAAGAGTTTTCCTGTTCTGGGACATTATGAGGACTTTTTCCCATTCAAAAGATATAACATTTGGTTTTATTTTTTCTATAGCAAGTTATATTTTTTCATCATTCTGAAACCTATAGGTATTCACTATGCAGGAACTCCCGACCTTCTTCTACGTGTCTCAGGCCAGACTCATATAGATAAACGCCTCGCCTCAGATAAACAGATTTTACTGCGTTGCTCATTTATTCCACAAAAATCTGTCATGTGCTGATCCAGAATCACATTTTGCAGTTCTGTTTTCAGTACTATGGCTTTAAGTCTCTTCCGATACCCAATATGAACCGATACCAGTGCCGATACCAGTGCCAATACTTAACGTAGTAAAAAAAAAACATGGCGAATGGCAAATGGTCACGGTCACATTTTTATATTGTCATGCCATGTCAGCAAGGCCTGAAATGATACACAAAAACATACATGTTTTCATAAATATGGATAATACAATGCAAAATAAACCACTCAACCACAAACATGCTTTTCTTCAACAAATTATATTTAATAATTCATTTGTTGTTATAATTAATTATATTTTTGTGATCTTTAAACAATCTGTTACTATAGAAACACGTTTATTCATTTTTTCCCTTTTCAGTGCGTATAATTATCACAGCAGTGTGGGAGACGTTCTTCAGATAAAAAACTGTGCAAAAACATGGTTCAAGTGTTTGTTTCAACATTCAGAGCAAAGCGTGAAGACACCAAAAAAAAGTAACAGAGTATATCTTTAAAGGTTCTACTTAACTTATGCAAAATTGACCTTTTGGAGTTTTCTGCTATGATATAATGATGTTCCCTCATCAAAAACATGCCTGAAGTGGTTTTATAAGTCATCCATACATGTTTGAATAATCTAGCGATCTCTCTTGGGCCATATTTGAACCATCCTTACGGTTAGCTGTAAGATTTTGTCGAGCTTTGTCAAGATACAAAAGCAGGACACAAAACAATACAGTACAACTTCACAAATCTGATGTGATGCACACTGATTGTGTTGTGCTATGCTCTGAAGCGGGAGTGACTCAGAGCAAAGGGAGGGGAGACTCAGAGCGAAACTGAAACAGAATGAAAGTTTTAATACATTGATTTCAGCAGATATAGCATTTACAAAACAATAAAAGGTGGTGATTTGGTGATTTAAATATGTAATGTTAACAGCCCATAGAGCCATATCGCCTCATTAAAACTAGAAAGGCCTGTAAATATTAAAATATAGAAACTAATACTCTACTGTCTTAAAAACATGAAAAAACACAAACTACCATATTTTCCAGACTATAAGTTGCACTATTTTTCATAACTATTTTTCATAGTTTGTCTGAGGGTGCGACTTATATGTGAAATTAATCAAATATATAATTTTACATCTTCGTTATTGTCACACTGAGAACTGCACCAGGACACTGTAGACTCTAGGCCCAGTGTGTACTACTCCTGTACCATCAAAAATGGTCCATTTCAACATTACAGTAATTTAAAAGACATCTGAGAAAGACTGAACAAAAATGCCTCCTAAAAGAAAATTGTATTCTGCTGAGACTGATGACGCACGCAGAAGAGGAAGTGGTGTGATTTGGAGTGAGACCCAGAGTAAACTTGTTGCTTGTTTTTTCTGCTTTATTTATCTGATTAACTGTTAATATCTTACGTTAACAAACCAGACACGTGTTCAGTTCTGTCTGTGCTTCATGTCGCTGAATAAATATAAATGTGTTACGTTAGCGTGATGTACTGATATTCAGCCTGTTGTTCCACATGTTATTGTTTTTTTTCTTTAGATAAAATGTCTGTTTTTGGTCTCAGATTTTGTAAAATAAATTTCCCCCAAAATGCGACTTATAGTCCAGTGCGACTTATATATGTTTTTTTCTTCATTATTATGCATTTTTTGGCTGGTGCGACTTATACTCCAGAGCAACATATAGTCCAAAAAACACAGTAGTATATTTTAAATGATTTGCTGTGATCCAAACTTATTCCTCATTTACTTTACTTTACATTCTGAGCATCCTAATCTGTATTTAGCCTCATGCATTTTAGTGTATGAGTGTGCGTATGTGTGTGTGTTTGTGCATGTGTGTGTGTGCATTTGAGTTGTATGATTCAGGCAGTTGTGGGTTGTGGGTTTGTTAGGTGGAAGGACATGATAATTATCTCCCGTGATGAGTTAATAAGCGCTTTTCACAACTTTGACGTCACAGAAATGCTATACCAATACAATAACTAGCATGCTAACAGCTCACCGGGCTCCGTTCCCGGTTTGCGGACGATAAAAACGCTTTATACTTAGATACAGACAGCATACAGCCCTCAAACGTACTTTACTACATGAAAAAATCTTCTTCCACATCCCACTGAACGTCCGCTATCTCCGTGTCCCATTCCCATAGATAGAAGCAGCCGACCACGGCAGACATTTTTATTAGTCTTCCCAGGTGGTCGCTCACTTTAACTTACATCCACGAAAAGGAAAAATACAATAAAAACACCGCATTCGTGTTATTGCTGTACAACAATTCCAGCTATCCGAAACTCCCGGCTGCTCCTTACCCCCTGCCAACATGATAAACTGCAATGCTTTATGGGTAAACCGCACAGGTAGGTGGTCCTTGGTTCCATTGTATACCTGTATTGTTTTGGTTTTTTTCTCGTTTTTTTCATTTTCTGCCCGATTAAGTTGAGTTGACTCACACTTGCGAGTACACAGAGGCTGCTGACAGACAGGGAGCGGGGAGGAGGTAGGGAGGGGAGACGGTGACCCCTGGACGACCCCATACGACCCTGGAGTCCGGGGTCAAGCGGGATGCACACACAGGGAGAGAGAGAGAAAGGGAGGGAGAGATGAAGGGAGGGAGGAGGGGGAATACCAGAGCAAGGGCCCTGCTTATTGGATCAGTGACAGCGGAATTCTGACAGGAGCGGCGCAAGGGAATTCTGTAGAGATAAGTCTGGTGGACATGGGAAAAAAGTACGTCTTACGCTCTATGACTTTAGTATACAGTGGTCCCTCGTTTATTGTGGGGGTTACATTCTAAAAATAACCCACAATAGGCACAATCCGCGAAGTTTCAGCTTTATTTTTTACAGTTTTATGCTGTAAAACCCCTCACCACACACTTTATACACTTTTCTCACACAGGCATTAACATTTTCTCACATTTCTCTCTTGTTTAAACTCTCAAAGTTCAAAGTTCAAACCTTCGTAGGCGTCTTTGTCGGTGCAGAACGTTTCAGCGACATTGTGGGTTTTGTCGGGGAGAAAACTTGCAAACATAACCACGATATAGCGAGGGATCCCTGTACTCCAAATCAGATAGCCAAGTCGGATTTTTTTTTCCATATTAGCTTGTGGAAAGTGTGCTCATTAACTGGAAGGTTGTTGGTTCAATCCCACTACCTGATGTACATAAATCTAACAATCTTGTAAATGTTTTATTGCCTTTATTTTTCTTATTTATACTAGTGACAGTGTAGGACAGTAGTAGACAGTAGTAGTAGTAGTAGTTATATTAGGAGCAGTAAAAGTAGTATAGTGGGTGTTTGATATGGAAGCGTAGAACTGCCAAATGTGGATTAAACATTCTGTACTTTTTCGTTATTACAAGAAAGTATTAAGAGAAGTATTGCATCGAAACTAGAATATTTTTTCATTACAAACTAGTCATTACAGGTTATAAGGACTTCTGTTTTGTGTTTGAACGACATCAGTTTGTTGTAATAACGAAAAAGTCGCTAAAAAGTTTCCTCCACATTGCCGTATTTTAACCACGCTGATGACTTTCAAAACATTTACACAATATTCTTCGAGACATTTTGGTCGTTCCATTCAAACTTTTATCCAGCCAAACCCCAAAACGTCAAAATTTTAGTGAAATTGCCCTTCGCCAGGTATTTCAAAACTGTTTCATGCAACACTTTTTATTTCACATTTTGTCCTGTCGTTTTGAATATGGTAAACTGCAGCCCTCACTGTTCCCGACTACAGATGGCTAAGAACCCGGAGCGTCCATGGGCGATTGGACGCAGCCATGGCGCTCCGAAATGAGGACAAAACACCATCCTGCTGCTTCATAAAAAAGATCCCAACCCGACAACCCGACCCGGAGCGCCTCATTTTCATCCCAAATCAATTTGGTCCTCACGAAGACACCAGCATATATACAGGTGAGAGAGGGAAGACGGCAATTACACCAGAGAGAAGAGGAGAGGAGAGGAGAGGGAAGGGGAGAGGAGAGGAGGGAGGAGAGGAGAGAGAGGAGAGGAGAGAGAAGAGAGGAGAGGGGAGGGGAGAGGAAAGGGGAGAGGAGAGGAGGGAGGAGAGGAGAGGAGAGGAGAGAGAGGAGATGTTAGAGGAGAGGAGAGGAGGGAGGAGAGGAGGAGAGAGGAGAGGAAATGTTAGAGGAGAGGAGAGAGGAGGAGAGAGAGGAGAGGAGAGGGGAGAGGAGAGAGAGGAGAGGAGATGTTAGAGGAGATGAGAGGAGAGGAGAGAGGAGGAGAGAGAGGAGAGAAGAGAGGAAAGAGGACAGAGGAGAGGAGAGGGGAGAATAGAGAGGAGAGAGGAGAGGAGAGACAGGAGAGGTGAGAGAGAGGAGAGGAGAGGAGAGAGGAGGGGAGAGGGAAGAGGAGAATAGAGAGGAGAGACAGGAGAGGAGAGGAGAGAGAGGAGAGGAGAGGAGAGGAGAGAAAAGGAGAGAGGAGAGGAGAAAGGAGAGAGAGGAGAGGAGAGAGAGAGTTGGAGAAAAAAGGGAGAGAAGGTGAGGGGGAGGGAGGGAAAAGGGAGAGAGAGAGAAAGAGAAAGGGAGGGATAACTGAGAGAAAATGGGAGAAAGATGGAGAAAGTGAGAGAGGAAGAGAGAGAGGGGATATTAGTGAGAGAGCGAGCCAGAGAAGTAACAGTGAGAGAAAAAAATGAGAGAGAGGTGGATGGAGAGAGAGTAAGAATAGAAAGAGAGAGGGAATAACAGTGAAAGAGAGACAAAGAGGGTAGGTAGTGAGAGAGAGATAGAGAGGGGGAATAAAAGAGAGAGGAAATCACAGTGAGAGAGAGATAGCGAGAGGGGGGAACAGTGAGAGAGAGAGAAAAACTGTGAGTGAGACATAGAGAGAGGGAGGGAATAACAGTCAGATAGAAAATTGGAGAGTGAAAGCTGGAGAGAGAGGAAGAGCAGGGGAAGGGGAGAGAAAAGGGGAGCTAGAGAAGGGCTGAGAGAAATAAATAGAAGGAGATGGCATGGAGGGGTGAGAGAGGGCGATGGAAAGAGGAGGGAAAGTGGGAGGGTATGGAGAGGGGGTTGTGAGGGAGTGGGAGAAAAAAGGGAAAAGAGGGCAAGAGAACAATGAAGGGGGACATGAGGGGGACAGACAGAGATGGAGAGAGGCAGGAGGGGTAAGAGAGGGGTGGATATGTAGAGTGAGGGAAGGAGGAGAGGGAGAAAGAAAGATTGCGAAAGAGAGGAGGAAGAGGTGAGAACGTGAGAGGAGAAAAGATGAAAGACAAGAAAGGTGAGAGAGGGAGGAGGAGAGAAAGAGGCATTTCCTGAGGCCTGAGGCTGTGGGGATAACACTGAGTGTTTATTGGTGCGTTCATGAGACACTGAGAATTTGTTTGGATTTGGTGCGTTCAAGTGCTTTGAATTTCAGAGTTTACAAAAGCCAAAAAGTCAGTTGGGTTAAAATGGGACCGCTAGCGACAATAAACAGTTAGCTCGAGCAAAATGTTAATGTTTGCTGAGAAGATTAGCGTTTATTTCATCCAAGGCAGTTCAGAAATCGCACCTGCTAACTTTTTGCGTTGCGGCATAAGGTGCGCTAGCTTCTGTAAGACCATGCTGCTCTTAAAAGCGTATTGTGTAACTTTTTCCACTTGATCCGTCACTTGCTTCAGATGTTAATGGCTTGCCGAGAATGTTATGAACACAGTATGATGTTTGTGTATCTCAGCTAGCACAAGTATCGCTAGCGTCATTAGCTTATCATCATAAAGCGCCTCATTAGTCTTGATTTTACATTTGAGAGAAGAATTTGCCTAATATTTCTTTGGGTAAATCAAAACTACAACTGTGCATCAGCTCATATGAAAATGTCGATAGTTATTCAATATAAAAATGAAGGATGTTGGATCGCAGTGTGACTCTGAAGTGCTGTATGTTTGCAAGTTTTCTCCCCGACAAAACCCACAATGTTGATGAAACATTCTGGACCAACAAAGGCGCCTATGAAGGTTTGAACTTTGAGAGTGTTTAAACGAGAGAGAAATGTGAGAAAATGTTAATGCCTCTGTGAGAAAAGTGTATAAAGTGTGTGGTGAGGGACAACTGCAAAACATATAGAATAAATGTAAAAATAAAGCTTTTTACTTCATGGATTTTGCCTATCGCAGGTTATTTTTAGAACGTAAACCCCACGATAAACGAGGGACCACTGTATATGTCAAAAAATGCATAATAATGAAGAAAAAACCCGGTTGTCAGTGTGACCATAACAAAGATGTGAAATTACATACTCAGACTTATGTGTGACTTATATTCCACATATAAGTCACTCATAAGTCTGTGGGAGCTGGAATTGCACCGCCAACCTCTGGGTCACCGCGAGTACTGTCACGATAACACATATTGCTGAAGTAAATATAGACGATAAACGATAATACTGAAAACCAAACCGTGAAGCAGAATAATCCGCCAAAAAATTATTCTAAATGTCACACTTAAGTAATTTGTCTGTATCTATAATGAGCCATAGACGTTATTTTTTCAAACTTCTACAGCTCAAATCTTATCACGGTACTAAAAAATAACCAAAAATCTCGCACTACTGCAAAGAAAAAGTACCCACGATAAATACTGACCCCTCTAAAAACACAAAATAGTTCATTGTAAATAGTTAGCACGATCCATTCCCAGTATCCTAACTTTTCTCCATGATTTTATAAGCGTGAGTTAAAAAGCACGTTTCATAACTTCCAAAGACAACAACTAGCATGCTAACAACTACATCCAGGTTTGCAGCTATGATTAGACACAGACAGCACACAGCGGCCTCATTTTGACTCTAAGACCTGCTTTTATAAAATATATATGTACTGAGGCAAAACAAATGAAGAGTTCAGCAGCAAAAACATATCTCCGGTTTGAAAAATTGCCAGAAAGTGTGTTTATTTTACGATCTTACAGAAATATTAGCAATGTGGAATTAGATTTTGATTTGTCTTTCGGAAATACTGCGATGCTAAAAGTAAACCTCAAGCCTCTAATGACTTTTTCAATGGCACTTATCTGTTTTTGCAAATGAATTCTTCAAATACGTCTTTATTACATGAAAAAAAAAACATGTATAACTCTAATCACGCTGCAATTGGACTTCAAACTTCCATTTAAACTGATAGCCGCTAGCCTCTACCTGTGTATATTTATGTGCAGATGAAGCATTGAGGATTTGAACTCTAGGTCCTGGCGGGATTACCCCATATTGCCCCAGTCTGGAGGTTCTGCCGCTCCCATGCGCTAGGCCCCACGCTCCAAAGTTCACCCAGAGTCCAGCGAGCGCGCTCCAACCCGGCTACCTCTGCAACCATGTAACCCCACAAACCCAGACCTGCTTTCAATCAAAATGCTGAAATCTTTCCACGATTTGTCAAGAAAGATCGGACGCTTAGGACAGACAGAGATGGATGGGAGAAGCTGTTTCACATTTAACAGGAGTACAGTGGAATACAGTCAAATCCATCAGGGGCGTGTATAGACGTTTGAAGGAGCGATAAAGAAAAATGGCTCCCCAAAGTCAGTTCTGGAATAATGTTATTTTAAATCAGGATTGATGTGAGATAATAAAATAACTATAGGGTTTGACAAGCTTCTATAGGCGAGGGAGCAGAGAGAGGAGATTTTTGTCTTGTCCCAGTACAGATATATTAAATTATACGTTTTGTGATATTAAAGCAGGATCAAAATGAATCCGCTGTGCGCTGTCGGAGGCAAGGAAAGTTTATTTGTACAGCGCAATTCATACACAAGGTAATTCAAAGTGAAGTTTGAAGTTTACAGAATAAAAAAAGACATTAAAATCACAGTTCAACAAATCGAAACATAAATGATCACAAATAATCATTATAAGATCAACATTAAAGGAGAAAAGTGCAGAATAAAAACCTTTCAGTCATGAGTGAGTGTAATTATAAAGCGTTTTTATCGTTGGGAAGCCAAGAAGTAAGCCTGGTGCACGGTTAGCATTACTATGATGGCCAAACTCCACTCTGGCTTCTGAATGTTGTGAAGCAAGCTTATAAACTCATCATCGTGAATAATTAGAACATTCGTAATGCATAAGGTAAGTGAGGAATAACTTTTGACCACTGGAACGTTTCATGTTTTTAATACAGTAAAAATCTGGTGCATCGCCTTTAAGCTGTTCTTATAGTTTCACATTTCCCTAAAGTTCTCACAAAACCTTTAGAACGGCTTTTTCAGATGGCGAACCAGGGTGGACTTCTTACGCTAAAGGTCCTGTATTACCGTATTTTCTGCACTATAAGGCGCATCAGAGTATAAGGCGCACCTTCAGTGAATGGCCTATTTTAAAACAAATTTCATACATAGGCCGCACCGCATTATAAGGCGCATAGAATATAAAATACTGTAGTATCTGGGGTTGTGTTATGCATCTACGAGATGGAGCTGCACTAAAGGGAATGTCACCAAAACAGATAAGTCAAACTTTATTAATAGAATAAAAAAAAAAATGTTCTGAAAACTTTGTTCACTCACAAAACAAGTTAATGCATTCACAATATAGTAACTCTCGAAATAGTGCAAAGCAATAACAATAACTTAATGTTGTTCAAACGTTAATGTCCATATTCACAATATCTCCCAGCCTTGTTTAGTTGTAAACACGTGAAAGAAACATGTAAAGCTCAATTTTCAGTTGATTCCTCATTCACGAATCCGTCGAGTTCTTCCTCTTCAGTGTCTGAGTTGAACAGTTGGTCGAGCTCATTCAAAGTGCTCGATTCCATCTCCTCAAAATCGCCATTATCCGTGTCGCTGCTGTTGTCTAAACAGTTCAGTGACAATTCCTGCCTTCATGAACTCGGACCACAGTTGAGACTGATATATCAGCCCAGGCATCCGCGATCCATTGGCAGATCGTGGCGTATGTCGCCCGGCGCTGTCTCCTCGTCTCCCCATTATCCCTATAGCGTCGGATCCTATCGTCGCCGTTAGATTCGCGGTTGCGGACTTTCCAGCAGCGTAACTCCGCGCCCAGTCGTGCTCTCATGTAAATTCAAACGGCGTCTTAAAGTGGAGACACGGGGCTATCTAAATAGTTTACCGTCATTACGGTAATCTGCCTCTGTTGTCCTGAAGGTGACGAATGAGAGCGTGGGGACTGTGGGGATTTTCCCAGTCATTTATTCGATGCATAAAAGAAAAAATACGGATGGATGTGTAAAATAGAAGTAGTTGTGAGAAAAAATGCAGTAAATTCTGATACTTCGTTTAACATGATTTTTATGGCTAAAAAAGAATAAAAGTCTAGGTCTAGGTGAGCTATACTGGCCCATAGTGTGCTCAGTCCTTAAAGGGTTATTACCGCTATTACTTCAGCGACGCCTCCTGACTACGGGTGTCATAACTGACCAATATTGATCCATATATAAGGTGCATCGGATTATAAGGCGCACTGTGGGTTTTTGAGAAAATTAAAGGCTTTTAGGTGCGCCTTATAGTGCGGAAAATATGGTACATAAAATTGACTCTTCTGAGCTTTGATGCATGTTGTAATGCTGTTACCTCCTCAAAAACAGACCAGGAGTTGTGTTTTGTTTCATTCACACATGTTTGAGTAACACTTTATTATTAGTCTGTTTGCATCTACAAAGCGCAAAATGTCATGACGCGGTAGTTTTCAAGTTAACATCAACTTTTACCTTTTCTTCAGTACAAATAAGCAATTCCAGGGCTGAAATTATTCAAAAGATTCAAGTGGAGGTGTATGGAGTTTAAAAACACAATGGAGCACTTCCTGTATTACCACATGATGACATCACAAGGTGGAACAGAGTGTTTTTAGTTCGCCTAAATATGCAGGGTTTGTGTGTGAATGAAACAAAACACAACTCCAGGTCTGTTTGTGATGAGAAAACAACATACAGTAGATATAACATAGATCAGAAAATAGCGTGGCTCCTTTAAATTTTACACGAGAAAAATGTAGGTACTGCACCTTTAACCTAGACTTGTCTCTGGGGCTAAACGACTCCTTTCTTATATATTTTACATACATTCTCTTACATATTTAAGGTTGGAGAAACCCTTTGAGACACAGGGAGAACACGCAGCCTCCACACAGAAACACCTGGTTTGGGAATAGAACCAGTGACCTTCTCCTTGTGCGGCGACAAGACTAACCACTGTGCCCCCATATCCATTAAGCAAACTGACAAGTCAATTACAAGCATATTTAGCCGCTTAAAGGGCATATACGTGACATTTATTCCTTTTAGCTCAAGAAAACGATTTACCATAGAGATTTTTTCAAAGTATTTTTTTAAGTAAAATAAATAGCTAAATATTACTGCGTATACATTTTAAAAGGCACTTTGTTGGATGAGAACTGTAAGGAAGCAACTGCCAGGAACGGAAAATATTATAATCCTTTCGGAGAAGTTGTTGGATGCGAACCATGTGGACTCCATGTGACAGTTGTTTTTGTCATGGTTCAACACTGGAGTTAGTTCTAGGACATCATCACAGAAGCAGCTTTTTAAAATTCTGTTCCTTCAATTCTAATTCAGAAATCATAACACGCCCAAGTCCTGCCCGTTACTAACGCTCTGGTCCACTGGTTTACTAAGCCGGGTCTTAGCTGAAGCAAGAGAATAAATCTGCTTTGCCTTGACCCAAATTGAGTTTTGAAAATGATTTTTTAATTAGTGAAGCAGCGGAGCCTCAGCTACAGTAATGAGTTCATCACTGGCAGACAGAACAGTCAATTTAATATTTAGCAGCACTTGAAAAAACGCTTGAAATGAGACCAAAAATGTGCTCGACTGCAGAATAGGACGCTCAGAGTGTTATACTGCCACTATTAGGGCATTTATGAGGTTACTTTTCAGATTTTATTTTCATTTTATTTTTATTATTTTAAAATTGCCCCATTCATACACCAGTGTACAAGGTGGGTTAAGTGTCTTGCCCAAGGACACGACGACAGCATTGGCACCGTCAAACCTGTGGGTCTGATCAATGATGCTTATGTCAAGACCAGGATTTGAACCACCGATGCTCTACCAACTGAGCCACTGTTGCTAATATGGATATGATACTGCTTTGATGCTTTGATTGAGATGTTCCATAGTAAGGCTTTATCTTTATTTATTCAATTATAGGTGTTTTTATTGCTTAAAAAATACACTGACGTATACATTCATGCATTGTTAAGAGTAGATTCTCCTCCATAGATCTGACCTGTAACTTGGCCTAATGACGTTGTCTGCTAGTTTCCATGGAGAAAAATAAATAAATACCATAAATACCATACAGTGAATAATTTCAGGCAGGTAGCATACCATTCAACAGAAAAGTTCCATAGTACACCTTTACATGTGGTTGCTTCTTATGTGCTTTCGTGTTACTGTTGATTCCTTTAATCTTTTCTTTGTTCATTGCTTTTAGTCTTTGATTGTTGTTGTGTAATGTTACAGGCTTTTGAACTTTTTCTTTGAAGTTTTGTTTGTAAATAGTTAACTCTTTGATCATCTTTATTTTGTCTTGTTGGTTCCTAAACAGACACTCTGTTACATTTTTGTGCTGTTTATAAACAAGTTTTATTTTTTATCATGAAGTTAAAGGAAGAACGGTTTTGAGAGAGGAAATGTGTTAAAATGGCCCTCCGTCTAACTCTCACCTGCCCCCTCTCACTCTCACCCCCCTCCCCTCTCTCTCTCACTCTCACCTGTCCCCCCTGCACCCCCCTCTCTCTCTCTTTCTCTCACTCTCACTTCCCCTCTCTCAGCTCTCACCTGTCCCCCCCCCCTCACTTTCTCTCACTCTCACCTGTCCCCTCTCTCTCACACTCTCACCCCCCTCCCCTCTCACTCGCACCTCCCCTCTCTCACTCTCACCTGCCCACCCCTCTCTCTCTCTCTCTCTCTCACTCTCACCTCTCATCCCCCCTCTCTCTCTTTCTCTCGCTCTCACCTGCCCTCTCTCTCTCACTCTCACCTGCCCTCCCCTCTCTCTCTCTCTCTCTCTCTCTCTCTCACTCTCACCTCTCACCCCCCCCTCTCTCTTTCTCTCACTCTCCCCTGCCCTCCCCTCTCTCTTCCTCCCTCTCTCACCTGTCCCGCTGCCCCCCCTCTCTCTTTCTCTCACTCCCCCTCTCTTACCTGCCCCCCCTCTCACTTTCTTTCACTCTCACCTGGCCCCTCTCTCTCACTCTCACCTGCCCTCCCCTCTCTCTCTCACACCCCTCTTTCTCACTCTCACCTCTCACCTGTCCCCCTCTCACTCTCACCTGCCCCCCCTCTCTCTCACTCTCATCTCTCCTCTGTCCCCCTTCACTCTTTCTCACTCTCACCTGCCCCCTTTTTCTCTCTCACTCTCACCTCCTCTCTCTCTCACTCTCACCTGTCACCCCCCTCTCTCTTTCTCTCACTCTCACCTGCCCCCTCTGTCTCTCACTCTCACCTCCCCTCTCTCTCTCACTTTCACCTGCCCCCTCTCTCTCCCTCTCACTCTCATCTCTTCTCTGTCCCCCCTCACTCTTTCTCTCTCTCACCTGCCCCCTCCCTCTCACTCTCATCTCTCCTCTGTCCCCCCTCACTCTTTCTCTCTCTCACCTGCCCCCTCTCTCTCACTCTCATCTCTCCTGTCCCCCCTCACTCTTTCTCACTCTCACCTGCCCCCTCTCTCTCACTCTCATCTCTCCTCTGTCCCCCCTCACTCTTTCTCTCTCTCTCACCTGCCCCCTCTGTCTCACTCTCAGCCCCACAGATCTTTGACTTCCTGAGTCCACATGATCACAGTGTGTCTCTACACTTATTGCATTGATCTGCTGCCATGTCAACTGCTAATAGTATTTCTCCTAACAACCATTTTAAAATTCCCAACAGTCCCATATCCACTTAAACATGACATACTGCCCAGAATGTGACCCTGTAGACCACCTTTGACCTTTAACCTCGCCTGCTTCCTCTCACCGGATGCCCCTGGCCTCTTGCTCATCCTGTTCCTGACCGCGCCTCTCTCTAAGCTGCCGTGTGATTGGCCGGCGTGTTTCGGAGGGGCCAGTGAGGAGCGGTCTTTCTCCTGTACGTACGGGGAATTGCACCATCGGCCTCCGGGGGGTTAATTAGCCTCACTGACTAACACACTGACCGCTCCCCTCTCCTCTCTCTGCTTAGACGCTGATTTAAAATGATCAAGGAGCCGTTGGGGTGAGGTGGGCTGATTAACGCAGGGAAACTGGGGGAGGGGCAAGAGGCTGTTTATTAAACAGAGGTGGACTGTACTCAGTTCAATTTACTTGAGTAACTTTGTGTATTCTTTGAAAATAGCCAATTTTGTGCATTAGTTTATGTTTTGATCTTTAAATTACATTCACTTTAAATTATAGATCAGATGTTACAGTTACTCCTTAAGTTACTTTTACTTAAGTAGTAGTTTTCCCCAATACTTTTTTACTCTTACCACTACTTTGTACTTCTACTGGAGTAGTATTTCAAAGTAACATTCCTTTCACTACTTGATTACAGTTTTTGGCTGCTCTACCCACCTAAAGAATTCCTTACTGTAAGCTGCTTGCCTCTCCACAGATCTGACATGTAAATTGGTCTGGTGCTTTTTGTCTCCATGTTATTACTTTGTTTCCATGGAGACAAAAACCACCTGGCCGAGTTAAGGTCAGATCTGTGGAGAAGCAAGCCCGGTAAAATTTAAAATTGTGTATAGAAAACAATCCAATGTAATTTTTAAGCTGAAAACAACGATTACATATAATGGATATATAATATGATATCGATAAGACTGCGATATCGATTAGGCTGCGATATCGATTAGACTGCGATATCGTTAAGGCTGCAATATCAATAAGACTGTGATATTGTTAAAACTGTGATGATATCGATAAGACTGAGATATATCGATAACACTGTGATATCGATAACACTGTGATATCGTCGTGTAACTTGAGTCCAGAGCTGGCGCTGACCCTGGTGCTGAGGACACTCTGCAGGTGTGTGTGGTCACTCTCATTACATCACACTCATTATAAGTGAATAAACTGTGACGCTGCAGTGTCTGAACTAAAGTATCATCAAAAACACTTTATCTCAACATATTTGAATAAGACCAAATAAACTATTCTGCAGGAAATAAACAGACTCTTGAAGCTCTTTGCACACACGGGTCAGACACACCCGAAAAATGGTTAACAAACAAGTATATTTCAACTGATTTTTAGAAATTGTAGCATTAATCGCCAAATTTATACAGTTTATTTTATTTATTTTTTTCAAATAAAATATAATAGCCATAAAGTGAGGGAAAAACATTTGGTTTAACAATGTACAATTTAAAGGTACAGTATGGAACTTTCTGGAGGTGGCATGCAATCTAAACCTGCCCCTGGAAACAGACAGTTAAAACCATACTTTGGAACATTCTCCATAGGGATAGATACATTTTATGCCATACTGTGGAATATTATAGCCAAAGAAAGAACATTTCCATAGAAACAAGCAGAAGAGCGCACTCCTCAGGGCCAAATAAGGGTCAGGTTTGTGGAGATGCAAGCCCACTCATTTTGTTCGTGTTTTTTAGAGCAAAAACACAATGAAAAAAAAAAACTTTTATGTGTTGTTGTTTTTTTGTTTTTGTCTTGTTTTGTTTTTTTTGGCTAAAATGTTACATATTGTTGTGTGTGTGTATGTATATATATATATATATATATATATATATATATATATATATAAAATTTGTAATTTTGTATATTTAATAAAACCTTTACTTTACTCTTTACTTGTTTATTTATTTAGTTCTGGTCAGAGGTCGCAGCTCCCAGTGCGCTCTCTCCGCCGCTGATAAGAGCCACTTGTGACTGCGTGCCCTTGAGCAAACACTTCCCGAGGAGCGAGGCGTTATCAGATGACAGTAAATCACAAGACAGCAGCAGGGGGGCGACGTCAACACAAACAGAAACAAGTGCCAAAGACTGCAGTACGCCGCGGTGCGTTCAAGTGTGCTATGGAAACAAAGCATTAATAATAACACAGACACACAGAAGTCAACCACAGACTGATTAGCATGATTAGATTTGTTTCCGTAAGTTGAAAAAACAAACTAACTTTACCAATTTTTTTCTTTTTACAAAAATATTTCTGTAAACAACATTGAAGTGATTATATTTTGAATAAATTTTGTTAGTAACTAAAAATAATCTAAAATTTAGGAAAAATCTAAAATGGGACATATTTAAGAGGCATGTGCACGATTATAAAGGCCTCTATTTGTGTTTTTATGAAGAAATATATAAAATACAGGGTGTATTTTTCATAATGAGTAATACAACTACTCTAATGAAACTGAGACAAAAAAAAGATTATATTTCGGATAGTTTTTTTGCTATTTAAAAAAAATAAAAATAACACACAAAAAAGTAAAAATACACAAAGTTTATCCCTGATTATTTGAAATCAATCCAAATTTGATTCAAATTTGATTACCTGCAAAACCCCGAGTGCAACATGACAAAAGCAACACAGTATCTAACACTGAAACTTCAACTTCAACTTGTGTTCACCTCCACCTCCACCTCCACCTCTCTCCCACCTCCAGACTGAAGCACCCACCCACTCAGCCATCAGCCGCACACACTGCCCAGCGCCGTGCCCCCTGTGTGTGAGAGGGACGGGGTGAGACGGGAGGGGTGGGGGTCAGAGGAGGAGGTCATTTGTCTGAATCAGTGTCAGGGCCGACGGTCGTGACTCGGCAGAGCCCCCCAATCCACACACACACAGACACACATTGACACACGCAGACACAAACAATGAAACACACACAGTCTCGTGTCATATGTGACAGAGGAGGCGCCCCCATGATGACCACTGCATTCCTCCGCTTTGATATTATAATTTCGTGGAGACAGGGTAGGACTATTATGACTGTTTTGACTAAATACACAACAATTTATCTTTTTTTTTAAATTATTATTATTTCACAGAGTGTGTGCTGGTACACACTATTTTTTTATAATATATTTGGCTTTTTTTTTTTTTTTCTTTTTTTTTTGAGAATATTTTGATTTGAATTTTTTATGATCTGACATGAAAAGAAAAATTTAAAAAAAAGTCCAAATGATGAGACAGAAGCGGGAGATAAAAAATATTCCACCAAATGTACCGTTGTGGGCTAAAAATAAGAGACGCAATTTCAAGCAACAGCCCACAATTTCATACTTTCTAATATTTTGGACAAAATTTTAAAAATATAAAACATCCGATCCTTTCGCTGTTTGTTTCCTGGTCTCACTGAAAGCTCATTTTCCATTTATGTATTAACTGAATTATTATAATGTAAAAATAACTACGCAAAGTACAATTACATTTCTTACTAACTCCTGTATATTGCACAAGGCTGCCAGGACAAAGGCCAGCTCTCAGATAAAAAGGTTATACAGAACAAAAAATATTAAATCAGCCTTATATCCATCTCATAATAGTTTTACTTTCTCAAAATATTTAGTGAGCAATTTCAAAATACTAAATAAGAAGCTCACGTAATGAAACCACTTGATATTCTCCAAATCCAGTGTATTTAAATAGTACAGTTAACAATCAAAACAGAGATGACAACAAAAGGTATTCTTGCTAAAACTGTGATTGTGCGAAACACGATAAAACAGATTAAATAAAAGCAAAAACATAAAACCTTAAAGTTGCAATAAATAGGGCAAATAAATCCAACTAAATAAAAGAGACAGAGGGACACACGGCTCACGTGGCAAAAACATGAAATTCCACTAAATTCCACATTCTTCTGACTCCTTCAAACATTTATTTTTGTCAGTCGGCTGTAACACAACAAGGTTTTGGTGTATTTGTCATTTCCAGAACACAAAAAAAGGCTTCAGGGGCCCAAACTTAAACACAAAATGCAGAATTTTCAGACAAATTTTCAAAATAATGTCATAAATTCGCTCAGAAAAACCCGACTCTCGAAACAGTCAAAAACAATAATAAAATAAACCAACTCTGCAATGCAATCTGGACATTAATGAAGGAAGTTTTTCACTACTTTAAACTCTAAAATGTAGGGATTATGCAAGTGCAAAATAAAACATTAACTCCCAAAAAACCCAAAATATTGAAAGAAAAGATTTTTTTTAAATGCTGTTTTTTTTTTAAAAAAGCAGTGACTTTAGTAATACAATGCCAACTCCACTCTTTCTTCTCTTATCTATGCTTTTTTCCAGCAACTAATAATGCATAATTCTGACTCATGTCTTCTTTTATTAATAAATATGAAATGCAAAACCAAACCAAAATCACACTTCACAACTAAAACATTCCAAAGTTGCCATTTCACACCTTATAAAACATTTTGCAAACACCATAATAAATCTATGTAGAGCCTAAAGTAGCCTGTCCCATGACACAATACTTTCTCTCCCAAGCAATTACAATGAATTACTTTCCAAACTGATGAAAAATGAAGTTGCTATAGTGATTAACAACTAAAAACAAAGCATTATAGTCTGTGTTTCGCCTGGGAAAAGTGCTGAAAACCGTGCGTAAAACAGAAAAAGCTGAAACTCCATACAAAAACCAAACCTCAGTGTAACTTGCGACTGGTTTATGATATTCCAAACAGCATTCCCAAACTAAACAAAGTGCATGCGCGTGTGTTTGTGTGTTTGTGTGCGTGCGTGCTTGAGGAGGGGGGGGTGGAGGGGGGACCTACAGTTCGCGCTCCTTCGGTGGTGCCACTCGCGGTACGCCAGCCCGCTGATACAAGCCTTCAGCGCCTTTTCCTGGAGCATACACGAGGACGGGGACGCGGTGTAGAAGTCCAACATCTGCCCTGGACTCACCGACAGCACGTCCATGCAGTCAAACATGTCCACGCGCGAGCAAAACAAACAAACAAAACAAAACAAACACGATTACGCACGAACGACAACTACTCGTCTACAGTCCCACACGAAACAACTCCATCAAAACTCCTCCGCGGATTCTCCTGCCTCTGCTTCTGTCGCTGCTGCTGCTGCTGCTTCTTCTCTCCCCCTCCTCTTTCTCCCCCTCTCTCATCCACGTCTCGGTTTAAAAAAAAAAAAAAAAGCGAAATTCCGACGCTCCTAACTGTCCCGTGAAGGAATTATGAGTTATTAGTCGCTAAAAGAGGTGCACGATCCAAGTCCGCGATCCAGAAAGCGCTTGGCTACGGGATCGTTCCATAACAACAACCATGCAGCGTGTGGAGAGTGTGGAGAGAGTGGAGAGTGTGGCTGTCCCGGCTGCGCACAGAGGTAAAGCGGGTCTGTTTTCTGAAAGGCATAAAAAATGTCCGAAAAAACCAAACGCGTACCGTCTAAAGGCACGCGTAATGTGAAGGATGATCGCTCCGCATCGCGACGCAGCCCGTATCCAACTAGTTTTGCCACAGAGGATGAAAGATTGAATTGACTAATATATGCGAGTGAACTTTCTATGAACCCTTCCGAAGCTGCTGACCTTCAAATGACCCAGGCAGGCGGGCTGACATCACCGCAGCTCTGCAGGCGGAGCGGAGAAGCGCAGGCAGGCAGAAGGCAGCAGGCAGGCAGAGAGGCAGGCAGCGCGAGGCTCATACGAGGAGCGGAGGACAACTTTGGTTAAAATAAGATAGATGTGTGGAAGAATGGAGACTATAAAGCCGGGAAAGTGAGAGTAAAGTGTTGCGTAAAAGTGATAGCGGGAGATTTACGCGCAGCTTGGTGAGGTTCTCCCCAATAAGCGCAGGATTTATGAGAGAACACCTTCAACCTGACGCACACAGCAGCGGAATTAGAGGAACTGTATGTAGATTGTACATCTTTACGTTATAAAATAGTACTGTGATCACAACTGAAGTATTGTTCGTGCCTTAAACTGCAGATAAGACACATGCAAGTTGTTCTCATTGTTAGTTTATGGACAGGGCTCATGTGAAAGAACCTTAGAACCTCCAGAATTCACTCACTGAGCTGCAAAGGCTGCACTAGCACTGATTCATGATGGTCTGCAGGTACTGGGGTTTAAATGGGGGGGTGACAATTCAGATGAGAGAGATTGTATAAAGCAAAATTGATTTATTGAGCTTTCTACCATGTTACAATGTTCCCTCATCAAAAACACGCATGGAAAAATTTAGATGTCATCCATAAATATTTGAATAATTTTGCGATCTCTCCTAGGGAGCGAAGGGAGAGGGGTGTCAGAAATGAAAGCGAAACTTATAAAACGTTAATATGCTGTTTTTTGGCGAATATAGCGTTTTCAAAAGCTAAAAAAGGAAACATGGTGATGTAAATATGTTATGTGTTAGAAGTTAAAACCACATGGAAGTACAATACAACTCTTTAAACTAAGTGGATTTCAGCATTTAAACTACCAACCAAAACATCAAATTGTAACATAAACAACTTGGTCACTGAGTCCAATGTTTTGTAATTAAGAATAAATCAGAATTACAGTTATCAGTAAAAGCTGTATTTGTATTTTACCTACAGACATAGTTTAAAATCTAAATCTTCCTTACAGTTAATTTAAAGTGTTTTCCATGCACTGATCAAGCAGATATAGATGACAAAATTCTTAAAATATTGAGGGCAGTGTTGATTTGGAGCAGTCCGTGTTAGATTAGACATGTGAGATTAGATCAGCTCCTAATGCAGTACATGGGTGTGTTCACTGTCCTACCCAGAGGTGGCGCTCTTATTCGCCGTTAGCCAAGCCAGAGTTTTGAGCACTGCCACTCGCAAATGTAGTAAAGTCAAAGTAAAAAAGTATCCACCGTAAAATGTACTTACGTAAAGTATCGATACCTAAAAATTCGACTTAAATACAGTACTTGACAACTTGTACTGTGTTACGTTCCACTACTGCTATCTGTGTATCTGTCTGTGGCTGCGAGGGCCGTCCAGAGGTGGTAGAGTAGCCAAAAATGGTGCTCAAGTAAGAGTAATGTTACTTCAAAATAATATTACTTAAGCTGTACAAGTACTTCAAGAAATTAGTCAAGTAAAAATGTATTTGGCAAAACTATGACTCAAGTAAAAGTAACTTAAACAGTAATTGCCAGGACATAATATCTGATTTGTAAGTTAATATAAAGGACAAAACATGAAATAATTCCTCAAGTCTGGTATTTTCAACAGACAGACACAAAAATTAGACAAAAAATCGTATCTAAAGGAGTGGTGCATGAAACACAAATGTTCAAATCATTTCACATTGATTCATAAAGATTTTGTCACTTGTAGAGTTACTCACAGTGAGAAGAGGAACCAAAACTTTTACTGCTGGAAAAGTACTAGACATCTGCATTCCTACGTATTTTCCTTTTTGTCTGTTTGAATCTTCACTGTTGAAACTCCTTCTCATAAACACTTCTGTATTATTATTGTCAGATCGCTGTGGAGCTGCAGAGGTCACTGTGGAGCTTATGACCGGTCTACTGCTGGAAAAGAGGAAGAAGATCCCACCCCCCGTCCTCCCGTTTAACCCTGTTTAACACTATTCATGTGCAAAAGGCCAGCACCTCATCACATGCACTATATTTTTACAGACTGGGGTGGTCTGAGCTGGAGGACGAGGAGGCAAAAGCATTTCTGAGTCTTCAAGTGTCAGCTTCGTCCTTTGACTTTTACCTCACTGACTCCAAACTAATCGTGAAAACATGAGACCTGTTGGGTTCTACTGCATCACCTACGCTGGCATTTATTTATTATATTAACAGATCTACTATGCACTGTCCTCCTTTGTATCAGCACATTTCTCCTGTGTTGGCCCCTCTGCCCTGGCTTCCTCTCAGCTTCAGGGTTGATTTTAAGATGATGGTTTTTAGATGTTTCCATGAGTTGGTCCCTCCCTGTCTCTCTGAGCTTCTGTCTGTCCATGTTCCCAGTAGAACTTTGAGATCAGCACTGGATGATTTTGGATGTTCCAAGGTCCCGACTAAAAGCTAGAGGGGACTTTTACTGTAGCTGGTCTTCCTCTGTGTATTAGACCAGCCCAATCTTTAAATATTTTTACATCTTTGCCGAAAACTCATTTGTTTGCAGTGGTTTTGAACTCGAGCTGAGCAGGACTTTAGTTTTATATGATTGCATTGCATTACGTTGCCTTTGTACAGCAGCTGTGGTTGTTCTTAAATGTTCTTTCACTTGACTTGACTCAATAATGATTTTAATTTGAAAGGCCATCATGTATGAAGTGTATCTATAACGGACTACTTCAAAACCTGCCAGAATACCTCACGTTCATGTTACTTTTTAAAGGGTACAAACGAGTGGGTGAGAGAGTTGCAGATTGGGTGATTATTTATGTTTTGATTTGTGTGATTTTAATGTATTTCTTATTCTGTAAAGCACTTTGAATTACCTTGTGTACGAATTGTGCTGTACAAATAAACTTGCCTCGCCTTGCCTTACTTGGAACATTTAATACCAGATCACATGACTGCATAAGGCTAAGAACGAGCTGCACCAAAATTGAAACAGGAGAGAGGCTTTTATGTGTTTTGATTCACAAAAATGGAAAACACTCCAAGGAAAAGCAAAACAGGACACTTTGGTGACGCAATCGTTATTTAATAATCTGGTAGCACGCTTTAATACACACACCTGCTCCTAGTTTTTATGTTTAATATGGACTTGTCTACTCGTTTGTATTGTATTTTAAACAGGGCGCCCATGAAAAAGAGAGTCCAAGTGCTCTCATTGGGTTCTCCTGCATACATATAGTAAGAAAGAAAGGGACTGACTTTTGTTTGATCATCCTGTAGCCAGTCCCTCTAGATTGGGATGTTCACAGTTCATACATAGTTTCCAAAGTACTGCACAAATTTTGTATATTCACACCACAACTTATTTCATAGAACAATAGCGTTCGTGCATTATAATGTATAGTTCTAGTGTGTGTACATTTTTTGCATAATGACTTTTACCATCTGCTCCTGTAATTTATGTGCACAAACATCGCTCCGAAACCAAAACCTCTTCTATCTGTTCCACGCTGAAACGAGCTTCATACCGATGCGATGGAGAAATTATTTGTAATAATTTTTCATATATTAATTTTAAATGTTGATTATTTAAAATGGCTGTCCATGTCTTTTGTTGCATCTCTTATATGAATAAACACATGGATTCACATATTTTTCAACCATATACATAAACATATATATAGCTGTCATCAAAAAACATTTATTAGTGATGTATTTCATTAGGTTGTGTTTGTACTTTAGCAAATTACAACATTTCTTTTCGTATTTATGGAATTATTTCTAATACGACCATTTCACCACTTCAGTTCATTCACAGTAACAAGCAAAAGACGTTTCTGAAATACATTTTGGAATGAAATGGCTGAAGAAAAAACCTTGTATTGAAACATGCTTTACAATAGAGTATACATTAACTCCATATATGCTAAGCTCCTTCTGAAGCCACAGCTGCCCTGGGGTAGACTGACAAAAGCGAGACTGCTCCAACAGCAGCTCCAGCCACCAACAAAAGTCACACACACACCACATTCACACTGGGCAATGTGGGTGAAACGTGTTGCCTAAGGACACAACAACAGTGTGCAGTGGTCCAGCACAGGAGACACATGAGCTCAGCTATTCCATCTTTAAAATTGGTTTTATGTCGAGAGAGGAGCCAAATAAATGTGCTATACAAAGGTAGAATAATATGATGGCAGAGAGCGGCTCCATGTGTAAATAAAATTACCAAAATAACCTGAATTTATGTGTTAAGAAACTGATACAAAATGATGTGATAAGAAAAGGTGATATAAAAAAGGAAGTATGGCAACACTGGAGGATCAGTCCACCTTTGCATAATATTTATACATTTATGATTCTGTTGTCATGAGCGTTCTCTCCTGTTTTACCATCAAACTGTCATGTAATAGTATCACGTAATGTCCATGCTAAAATGCCATACTGCTGATTTTATATTTAGAATAAAGAGTACTATCCATAAAATGGTGGAAGGTAACAAAATACAAGTAGTAAAGTTCTGTACTTAAGTCAAATTTACAGTGGATACTTTTTACTTTTACTTCACTACATTTGAGAGCAGGTATAAATAAGAAATGGATTTGTAATGCTACTGCCTCATTTTTGAATCAATATCACTACATTTAACATTTTAACAAATGAACAACACATTATCAAAATCTGTGTGAAAGGCTTACATTTTTAAACAGATCCTTTAAGATGATTTTTATGTGATACTTTCACTTTGACTTGAATATCTTTTTGCCTCTGGATCTGCGCTTTTGCAGTAACTAAACTGAGTACTTCATCTACTATCACGTATAATAAACCTGGCCAAAGCTATCGGGACTGATTGAAACTCTAGTATAGAATAACTAAGTAGTACAGGCCCAGTCACAGGCCATAGCAGTGTTACATACTCATCACATACACATGACATACACATGACATACACATGACATACACATGACATACACATCACAAACACATCACATACACATGACATACACATCACAAACACATGACATACACATGACATACACATGACATACACATGACATACACATCACAAACACATCACATACACATGACATACACATCACAAACACATGACATACACATGACATACACATGACATACACATCACATACACATCACAAACACATCACATACACATGACATACACATGACATACACATCACATACACATCACATACACATCACAAACACATCACATACACATCACATACACATCACATACACATGACATACACATAACATACACATCACATACACATCACAAACACATCACAAACACATGACATACACATCACAAACACATGACATACACATCACATACACATCACATACACATCACAAACACATCACATACACATCACATACACATCACATACACATGACATACACATAACATACACATCACATACACATCACAAACACATCACAAACACATGACATACACATCACAAACACATGACATACACATCACATACACATCACAAACACATCACATACACATCACATACACATGACATACACATCACATACACATCACATACACATCACAAACACATCACATACACATCACATACACATCACATACACATCACATACAGATCACATACACATGACATACACATCACATACACATCACAAACACATCACATACACATCACATACACATCACATACAGATCACATACACATCACATACACATCACATACAGATCAAATACTTATCACGTCACATCACATTTAGCTCTTGTGTCCTCGGATGCTCCACTCACAGGAAGGTGCTGCCCTGACACACACAGACTCATGTGAGCCACACACAGGTGCAATGTTCATGTGCCTCCAGGGGACATTATATGTGTATTTATGAGTTTAGACTATTCGGTTCACTAAAACATGCTAAATATAATATTTAAGGTTTTGGGGAGAAAAAAAAGTCGTTTGTGTTTTGATGACATACAGTACATAGCACAATTGCCACTTCACTGGTGTAAAACATAAAAACCAGTCATGCCATAGTCTCTTACACACTGCTGCGGCGACAGTAGCTCAGCGTACAGGGACGAGGTGCAGCGGCTGTCGGGGTGGTGTAAGGAGAATAACCTGCTCCTTAACACCAAAAAAACAAAGGGCCAACACATTCTTGGGGACACCTCACACCCCGGGCACTCTCTGTTTGAACTGTTACCATCGGGTCGGAGATACAGATCGATCAGAGCAAGGACAAATAGGTTGAAGGACAGTTTTGATCATAACCACACTTAATAAACATACCCGCACTTACTAAATATATGTATATATTTATTATTTGTATGAGATTGTGTAATAAGTGGGATGTATGTATGAGGGTGGTTTGTTTCCTTAGCACCTTAAACTGCTCGACACTTTTTAAATTTCGTGGTACATGTGGCATGTTGCAGTGACAATAAAGACATATTCTATTCTATATTCTATTCTATTCTCTCACAGATTAATGCTGCTTTTGTGTCCTTGGGCAAGACACTTAACCCGCCTCACCCTCAGTGTCTGCGTACACTGGTGTGTGTGAATGGGTGAGTGGTTCCTTGATCTAAAGTGCTTTGAGTACCTTGAAAACAGAAAAGCGCTACATACATGTGACTTTTTCCCATTTAAGTTGTCTTTTGTATCAGAAATAAGCAAAAATTATTTCCATTTGATTAGAAATTCACTTTTTTTCACTTTTTTTTTTTGCATTAACTCTCTTCACCATAGTTACAACTTTAACGTAACTAAACCCACACATGAGCTCTACAAAACCAGTGGGTGAAGAAAACAAGGCCCCATACATCTAAACATAGACCCTATATGAGCTGTAAACATGTACACACACAAGCGCACCAGGCCATCTCATTAGTGTACACTACAGTACAGTACATGCATTTTCCTAACACTACAGAGGATCAGACAGGATTAGAATCATAGCTCACATCTGGACACGACTGTACAGCACGCATTGTAGGTTGTAGGAAAAAAAAATACAAAACAATACATAAAAAGATTGACAGATTAAAGTGAAGCGAGTATTATACATTTATGAGGGGACATACAGTACAGAGGTGTTCAGTGAGAACTCTGACAAGTGGTGATTGTGGCAAGAGGAGATGGACAGGCTGAGGCGGGTAATGATTGTACTGCTGCAGTGAAGATGGGAAGAAAAGTTTTAGATGAAACAGCAAGATTAAAGAAGACATACTAATGTTTTTGTGTATTAAGTATCAAATTATAAGTTATTTCACATAGTCACATTTTGGTAAATCACAATATTGATTTAAAAAAGCTTTTATAGAAACAAAACTGCAGAACAGACACTCAATTCTTTATAGTGGCATTTTCATAGTAAGCAGCAGATTTAAATTAACTTTTTTTAAATACGAATAATTAAAAAGGGCTTTCTACCATTTTGAAAACTATCACACGATGTTTGGAATAATTGCAAAGTACAGAGAAGTAGGCGGGGACAGGTGAAAACAGAAATATTCATAGCTGTCAAGCCTCAAATGCAGTACAATATTACTCAAACATGCATGAATCAAACTGAAATACAACTCAGAGTAAGCGAATGATGAAGGAATAAGTAGATTTTTAACAATATATCTCCTTTAAGTTGAGAAAAAAAGTGCATTTATATAAATTCCTTGATACCTGAAAGTAGAAGTTTTCATTCTTTTTATATAAATCCTTTTAAAATACTATATTTGGTGAATTATTGATTGTTTGTTTGTCTGTCCTATTACATTAATGTCAAATTACAAATCAGATGTTACGTCCAGACAATTACTTTACACCATTCCTTGATTTCTCGAACTACTACTTTTACACGTCTACTTTTTTGAAGCGACAGTACTCTTACTTGACTACACTGTTTTGCTTCTCCACCCACCAATAAGACCATTATTCTGTCCTCCATGGATGATATTGGCCCTCGTTGACACACACTTTCCCCATGAGCGATGAGGGGACACGGGCTGGACAGGGGACGCGGCAGGTATACCCACTGAGCCTCATGAATTTTGCACAGAGCCCAGAGCGGAGAAACTCAAGCCTGCATGGACCCCCCCTACACACACACACACACATGCCACGCAGCTGACCCCCAACAGCGGCCCCAATGTAACCGAAGACCCATCCACTCCTCTCACGGTAATACATCCAGCTCCAAAATCCACCTGTAATTAGGAGGTGATAATGAAGCCGTCCATCAAGATAAGCCGCTTTCTGGCATCATTGCTTTGCCGTACTCCAGATCCCCCCCCCCCCCCCCCTGCAGGGCCCCCGCTGCTACGACCCAACAGGCTGTGACAGTGCATGGACAAGCTGATCATTTAATAAGGCCGGGTAGAGGTAGACAGCTCCCCCAGACGCACACACACAGGCTGGGTAGGTTCGTGTAACTCGGGCCCCACGCGTCCTGAAAGCCGAGGATGGAATATACTTAGAACTAGACTGGCTGTCAGAATGAAACACTGTTTTGCACTGGTGAAATTCCACAGAGAATTCTATGCTGAATTCTGCATGAAACTGACTAATATTTATTGTGAAATTTTGTTAAAAATAAAAAGTTATACCTTCTCAGTCTAGTTGATTCTTAAATGTTGTTGTTTCTGATTTGCTTATTTTAGTAGCACTTTGTCATTTACAGGTGCGGTGCATTTTTTTCTAGCAGATATTTTCCACAGTATGGCATTAAACTTCTAAGTTACATGCCAGATCTACTGCGAGGTGACACCATTCACAGCAAGAACACACTTTTTCCAAGGTATTTGTAGAAAAAAATAAAATAAAAAATCATACTGGAACATTCAAGTCAACAGTACATGTTGTATTAGTAAAGGTGAAGGTGCACTTTATTGTCCTCATAGGAACATTTGTCCTCTGCATTTGACCCATCTTTCAATGCTGCTGGGACAACCTGTCCAGAGGGCGACAGGGACCCAATTCCAGATCTTGAGATAGTCTTGGTCACGACAACCTTTAGCTGGAGGATTTCATGTGTTGTGCATGTTTTGGGTTGATGAGAGAAACCAGAACAAACCCACCCAGACACAGGGAGAACATGCAAACTCCTGCTGTGAGGCGTGAGTAGCCACTCATATGTGCCTCAGAACAAGACACTTCACCACAATAACTTTAGTTGTATAGTGTGTGCAACAAGAAGGGCATCTGGTTTAAGAAACAAATCACCATGATGTAACAGCTGGTACATAGAGTGCTCCTCTTCCAAAGGAAACTCAAAGGATTTCATTTGTGTTACTTGTATTGTATCACATACATACACTGTATCACATACATACACTGTATCACATACATACACACATTCTGTGTATATACAGTTGCTATATAAAAATGAAAGCATGTCTTACATTTGTTGCATTCTTTGGAGAAAAGCATTTTCCCAGAAGCTCCTTCTGAGTACTTTGTTGTTATGTGTGGGTTCAAATGAAGGCCATTTATTTTAAAGGTCATTTAAGGTAACAATAAACAATTTAAAATCTAATGTATCTTTCAGACAAAGTATAAGACAGTGACTGGGGCATGCAGCCAAAGGTCGTGACATTTCGACCACGTTAAAATGTTGTCATCAAAAATATGAGTTATGGTTTGTTTTGTTTACAGCAGCTTTTCTGTGAACTCAAATATCACAAGTCCACCAAAAATATGTTCTTTTTAAAAGACGTTGGAACGATGCCTGTTAGGATTCAAGTTGCACAAAATGACTGTTTACTCTTGATTATAAGACTGCCCTGAAAGTTTGATATTTTTATTAGTAAAAAACACTTTTAGGTTACATAATATATTCAATATTCAAACTTTCTATCTCCAAAATTGTGATATTTCACAACTCTTAGTCCAGTCCACCACAAGCTTTGAGCTGACCATTCACAACAAATCTATGTAACACAATCTATGCAACACATGTTGTGTATTTTTCATACAAAGGGATATTAGTCTGGTCCTCACACCCTCCGTCACGTCTTGACCCAGGCTCAAACAAATCCATCCAATCAGATGTGAATACAAAGGAGCTCATTGGTCACTTATCATTTAGAACAAAATCATACTTCTCTCACCTCGCTTATTGATTCTGCTGAAATGCACAATATGTTTCTGTCCTATGATTTTTTTTTTTTTCCTTCCATTTTTCAGGTTTGTTTTGATGTGAACAGACCATGTGTGTCCCTGATTGGCTGATCACTTTCATATTAGCTCAGTGACCAGACTCACATCTGTAATGTAATGCAGCAGTGTGTTCTGGCTACTGGGCCCTTTTTCATTTTATGTGAAAACCTTTGAAGAGAAAAGCCACAAAGAGCCAAAGTCAAAAAGAGAAAGAATATTGTAGTAATATAAAGCTTGTCAGGAGAGGGAAATCAACTGAAATCTTCGCTAACCAACTATCTGGCATAAAATAAAACACAATCATAAAATAAAATAAAACACAATCATAAAATAAAATAAAACACAATCATAAAATAAAATAAAACACAATCAAACTATCACAATTAATTTAATGTAATTATTTATACAAACAATTGATACATAGCATGTTTTAAGTCAATTCCATGTGAGCTTTTGGTCAGGGCCTATATTTTGTTGCACTTGACTGTAGTTGAATTGAAGAGCCACATGATAAAGATGTGATACTGTCACTGAATCATTTTAATATATACATGCATTTTATTCATATGGTAAATAGGCTTAGCAATACCTCCTTATTTTAGATGTGATTATGGTGTAATCCTACCATAAAAAATGTCATGCTTAGGTATGTTTATGTTACTAATGTTAGAACTGCATGCAATTACTCCTCCATGTTTTAAAGTCCATAAATATTCACTTTTACAGGGACCCTTTGATTTTTATTTTATATTTCATGAACTTGACCTACCTGCGTTCCCATCCACAAGGTAGATATGTTCAAATCAAATATAGAGTTGACTGATAACAACTGTAAATGCTGAAAACACATGATGACATTATTTATCATATATTCAGTGTTTTGGTTTAAGACGATTATCTAAATAAAAAGCAGAATGAATCTCACATGAGTCTCTTATTAGTTTTCAATGTCTAAATTCAGTTGGTTTAAACCTTCTCTCTGATCTGAACTGTCTCTGTTTAAACCCCAGCACCTGCAGCCAGTCATGACTCAGTGCTAGTGCAGCCTCTGCAGCTCAGTGAGTGAACTCTGGAGGTTCTTTCACATGAGACTGGTCCATAAACTGAGAATGAGATAAACATGTCTGTGTCTCTATCTGCAGGTTAAAGTACAGCTGTGTGTTTTTTAAACTATACATACAGATTCATTAAAGGAGACATAAGCAAAATGGACCTATATGAGAATAAAATAAACTTTAACTGTGTTAAATTTGTTTCCTCTAATCAGAGGTTTACTCAGAGTTGTATGTTGATTGCTCCATATTTGAGTATCTTTGTTTTGTACTGGAAGCTTGAGGGTTCAAAAAATTGTCTTAATTTTTTATATTAGGCAGACGGCACTGAAATTTAGTGTCATGATTTTCATGTGAAAACAACAGTGATCTAGAGGAGATCATCAAGGAGAAGTAGTTTTTTCTGCACATTCTGGTGACACAATGGCGATTATCTGTGTTGGCGATTATCATGATTATATAAAAAGTCCCATGAATGATTATTGTCAACCCTTTTAATCACGATAAATGATATTATTATTTATTGTCCCATCCCTGTTTTATCCCCTGTGTCTCTGATCACAGCCCTGGACTCACCAGTACTGTGTGTAGCTAACACAAATACACATATTACTAAAAAGAAGCAGGACTCAGTAGTTTAACAAAAATGACCACATATTATCACAGCTTATTTTTATATGTTAACCTTATTAACATTACCTTATTTTGTCTCATTAAAAACAAACAGAAACGTCTCTCAACATTAATTTCCTGAACATAAACAAGACAGTCTTTTAATCAGTGCCATTTAATACAAAAATAGTCAAATGTCAGAGTCTGACCTGCTCTAATCAGCATGATTTTCCTGACAGAAGACTGGCTCAAGATCTCTATTCAAACAAAAGCTGATCATTGACGATAAGATGATTATAACCCATTTATTTTAGAGTGTACCTTGTAGCCACTTGGAAATGTTCTAGAGTCTTGTTATATGAGTGTCCTCTAAATATGGACCTCAATGGAAGAATGATGTAACATTTCAATGGTTATTCACTATGATGAGTTTAGTACACATCTCAACAATTGCGTTCGTTTTATCTCAACCTCACAATGAGACTGAAAAGTTGAAGCCCCTGGGCCTTTTCTGCAGACGATCCTAAACTCCCTCACATTAGGACAGTTTTAAATCTTGTTTAAAATCACACTTTTCCACACTGGCGTTTAACCCGCCATGAGCATCATGGGGTCCTTTGACTGCCTCGTTGATTTTGTTTTCTTTTGCTTTTGCTCTTTCGTATTTTTATGACTTTTATTGACTTGCTTTTTTATTTGTATGCAGTATTTTATGCACTGTGTTTATATTTGGTCTACTCTATGCAGCACTTTGGAGACTTTGTGTTGGTAAAATGCGCTCTACAAATAAAGTTGGATTAGAAATAAGTGTTTTTCACAGCTTTCAGAGACCAGAGCCCTCATGGTAAAGCTAACAACAACAATACAATATATCTGTAGAGGGGGCCCCATTTTGGTTGTTTTGATAATGGACTTTTTTTGCGCAGCTAGCTCGTTAGCGTGGTAACTGTTAGCTGTCCATGATAAAACGCAATATAATTATAATGCATTTAACGGGGCAGCAATTGAAGTCAACAGAGTCACAATGCAGCTCAATCGAAATCAGTTAATCTTGAGACCCAAATTGAACTAATTAATGTGCCAGATTTGGCCCTGAGACCTGACATTGCCCTGGGCTCTAAAGTCCTGTACAAACAAACAAACAAATGCTAAATGATCCGGGATTGTGCATATCAGATAATGTACATTTCCAGATTTTGTGCTAATTGTTATTTTTACCTTCCCCATATAAATACACGGCCATATAAGCCCTTTATAAACTCAGAGGCCAGTCCCACGTAGCCGCCCTTCCAGCCAAGTGAACATTACCTTCTCCTCACAATAGCTAATAAACATTGAGCATGCTGGTTAAAGACGTGTACTGTGGCCGGATAGGGTACGGCTTGGAGACCCATTACAAATGAGCAGGCAATAAAGCTAGCTCATTTAGCGCTAACAGCCTAAGTAGCCTCAGAATGGCTCCCCTGCCGCACGGAGGAGTGGTGATTACACTTGTGACTAAGTGCCAAAATGGGACCGCCTCTTTTGTTTACTTTTCAGGTTGCGGGAGAATTGCGGCTTGACGGATTATTTTCATTTCAGTCTGAATCCGGTGAGATGTTGTGTTGACGTGCGCTAAAGAAAGTATGTGCCATATTAGCATAGATAATAAGATCAGGTGGAGGCATAAAACTGGCGTTGTTGGCAGGATTTTGCTCCAGGATAAAACGTGAAATGATAATCCTGTTTTGATTGGGATTTTATGTTCTGGTTCTCCTTTAGTTTTTACCACGGCTTTTGGCAAGTGATTTAGTTTAGAGGATATTTTGTATAGAAAATTGAACGGTGTTTGTAGAATTTGTAGGTGCAACTAAATTTAGTATTCGAACTGACAAATCTTTGTTGGGAATGGAGAGTGGTACTGCCTACTTTGAAATGTAGATTTTTTGGGGGGAATGTAACGCCCTTTTCCGCCCGTCAATCAAACCTGTTGCTAACACCAGCAGGATTAGTCTGTTATTAATGTTCATATCTTGATTTACAAACAACCAAATACAAAAAAAAAAAAAAAAAAAAAAAAGAATCATGTACATTTTAAGACCAAAATGACGAGTCTGATAGCTGCAGTTACAGAGGGAGGGGCGACAGTTTTTCAATAGAAAGTGAATTGGAGCCAGAGTCGATGGAGCCAGAAGCGTGCCCATGATCACTTTCTATCTGGAACACGGCGGCTAGCACGTTAGCTATGTCCATTTATAAATACAGTCTACGGTCATAAATCATAAATCAATTATCACTTTTACACAGAAGAACATAAGTAGTAGCTTTTCAAAGTACTTTTTACTCTTACATTAGCAATTATGTTCATCACTACTTTTCACCTCTAGTCTTATTTTAATGTAACATAATATTATTCTGACTGAAGTACACATTCCGACACTCCTGCGTACATCTCCCTGTGCGCCGTGTGCTTGATTGGCGGTGGTCAGATGTTGGCGTTTGGCATCATTTGTTTATTATTGTAAAACTAGCTCCATTCCTGCCCTGACTCCCTGTGGCTGACACTTAACCCCACGAGCTTGTCCCTGCGGTGGACTCCTGTGGTCACTGTCAGAGGTGGAAGAAGTCTATTTCTCATCCAGACTGGTCAAGGATCACTCAAAACTTGTCTTAACGTTTAATAGTCCAGATGCCATATGAGATTAGAGGTAGAGACAGGCAGTTTATTATTATTTTTATTCACAAGAAATGTCACTTACAGAGAAATGAATATAAATATCAATAGTATTCTGTTTTACATGTTGTATAATCCAAGGGTGGGCAGTTGGTGTATTCAGTTACATTTACACAAGTAATGTTTAATAAAATGACACAGTGTAATAGTGAGTCTACGCTTATTTGAGTAAAAGTTGAGGTTTCTCTTCTCACTTTGAGTAGGTCTATAAGTGACAAACGCTTTATGTTGGTGATATAAATAAATCATTTGAACATTTGTGTTTCTTGTTCTGCTCCTTCAGAGATCACATAACTTTTCCAAATGTGTTGCCTATCAGATTTTGTGCATTATTTCACGCTTTGTCGCTCCAACAGACTCTAACCGTCACTTTTATTTAAATCAGAAAATATAAAATAAACCTATTAAAATTCAAAATAATAAAATAAAACTACCCATTTATTTTATATATAGAATACGTCAGTTTGTGGTATTGTTTTTATATTTATTATACCTCAAAATTAGCATTAGCATTAGCATAGAGACACAAACATATCTCTTTCTAAACACAGAAGAGTCGTCTGGTGAAGAATCATTTTATTTGTGTAGTGTTTAACATTTATTGGCATCCGTCCGCAGTTTCTTGTCGACTGTCTGATCTTTAAATATTTATTCATTTTAGCACAACTCAGCAAAAACCTCATAGAGATAAAGTTGAACAGGAAGTTGTGATGCTAACAGTGAGGTTATTGTGCACAGAGCCTATTACGCACACTTGAATATGGAATTAAAATGTCACACTCTGCAGTTTCTCTTATAAAATTACTCTTACTTGAGTCATTTCTTGGCGTACTACTTTGTACTTGTACCACATTTCCATTTGTGGTAACTCTACCCATCCCTTTAAAAAGTTATAACAATAAACTGTATACCTGATTTGAGTATATTGAGTTTGGAAGCTGAATTTCTGAAACTTTATAAACCTGTCTGAGAAAATCTGTGGATATAAAAGCGCGGTTGCCGGGTGAACTTTATCCCAACTCTACCGAGGAGTACCAAAAAGGCACGTTCCCCGCTGTCAACAAGTTATTTACCGAGGGCCCAGAGTGGATGAGAACTTGGGGTCGTTCTGGGTAATGGATTTCTGAGCACGTTTTTGGAGATGAAAAGATCGATATGAAAACTGGATGAATTGCGTCCATTTAAAAAGAAAAAAAGAAAACAACAGGATCAACTGTGGAGGAACAAGGCTGCCTCAGGATGCTAACTTGTGATACACTAACAGCTAACTCGATTCAGTCACTATGAGCAGTGTGATCCAATCTTGTGATAAACAGAAGAGCTGCCAGAGTCTCACAGCTGCAGAGTGAAACAGTGGACTTCAGGGCAGAGTCAAGATATGGATAAAGGAGTGTGATCTGAAGACTCAGGGCGGCTGTACTGGAGCATCAATACAATAATGTACAAGTAAACAAATGATAGTACTAGTAGTGCAGGGCTTGTTAGAGCTGTGTTGTTGATACAATACAGCAGAGTACTATTAGCATCAGTAGCAGCAGTAGCAGTAGTAGTAGTAGTAGTAGTAGTAGTAGTAGTAGTAGTAGTAGTAGAGGTAGTAGCAGTTTAGTTATCTTGTAAACATGTTATCTTTGACAATAACAATACAGTACTATTAGTTCATAGTTGGAGTAGTGGTAGTAACATTATGCATTTTATTTATTTTGGACTATCATTATATATTTGTAGTAGCAGAAGCAGTAGTTCTAGTAGCGTACATGAGAAAAATGTATGGACTAAATAAACAATGATCCTTTCCTCCAAATCAGTGCCAAAAAAAAAAAAAAAAAAACATGAAAATTTGTGATTTTTTTCAAAAGACTTAAAATGACTTTTGTTGAGATAATAAACACTGTAAAATATCTTATTGACAACTGTTAACAAAACAAATGTTGCGGGTAGACAACTGCGTTCTTGTAAAAGCATAAATGTAGTTCCTTTCCCGATGAAGTAAAGTAAAATCATCATTTTGTTTCCAAATCAGACGACTGAACATCATCAGCATCTGCACTAATTATAATCTAATCTAGATCAAAATACATTTCAGTTTCTCTTCTTTTACTCATCTACATGTAAAAAAGCATGTTCTTTTCACTTTGACAGGAGCTGGAGAGGCTAAGGCTGCAGAGTGACACGCTGAGCCAAACTTTTGTTTTTTAAAGGGCCTGTACTCAAAGTTTTCCATGTATCTGAGCAACATTTCCCTCGCTCCAGTACAGATATATTTTATAAGCCGCTCTTGAGATCAAAATATGTCCGCTGTGTGGTGTCTGCATCTAATTATAAAACTTTAATTTTCATAGAAGCAGAAAGAGTGCGGTTATCATGCTAGTTATTGTTAGCATTACCGTGAAGGCAAAACTTTGAACTTTGGTCTCTGAAAATTATGAAACTCACTTATAAACTTATGGTGAATAATCAGGAGGCTCTGGTCATGTTTAAAGTAAGTGAGGCGTGACTTTGGACCTCTGCAAACTGTTTAAAATGATCTGGTTCTGTTTTCTCCTCCAACATGTTTCACTCTGACATTGAACCATGACAGAAAAACAACTGCCTGGGATAGACACAGTTGTTTCCACATGGTTCTCATTGATCAACGTCTCTGAATGGATAAAATGGATACATTAATCTTTCGCTTTTTAAATGAATCTAAATGTAAAAAAAAAAGAAAAGAAGAGCATATTGTTATTTTGAGCAAAACCTTCACATTTTAAAACCAAAACAAATTACTACACAACTTTATATAGTCACATCATTGATTGATTGGTTATAAATGGACATTGCTAACCTGCTAGCCGCCTCGTTCCAAACAGGAAGTGATCATGGGTACGATTCCGGCTCCTTTGACTCTGGCTCTAATTCACTTTACCTTAGAAAACCGTGGCCCCTCTCTCTGTAACTGCTGCAGTGAGCCTCGTCATTTTGGTTTTAAAATCCCCGTATTAATCTACATGATTTGGGCCTTTTTATTTCGCTATTTTGTCTGTAAATCAAGATATGAACATTAATAACAGACAAATCAATCATCAATTCCTTCCTCGAGGTGCTCTCTGTAGCATTAGCAACAGGTTTGATTGTCCGGATTGGCTCTTTGGTTGCTATGATACCCGTGGTCAGTCCAAATATGGAACTCGGCTGCAAATTCGCCGCTATAACTCGATGAGCTTCATTTGACTGGAGCCGAACGCTGCAGGTGACGTCACACTCACTCAATCCACTTCTTTATACAGTCTGTGATTCAAACGCACAATTCAACATTAGTGTAAGTCTTTGCCGTACTATCATCTGTGACGCCTCTCTCTCCACTATCTCTGAGTCTCTTAATCAGTGAACTAATGAACGCCGTCATTGTCCCATTCTTCACATCTCCTCTTTCACCACTGTCTCCTCCACCCCCTCCTGCACTTGGCTGGTACTCTACGACCGAAGGCAGACAGATAATTCAATCAGAGGGGCCTCGGCTAGCTAACCCGCCCGGCTAACTGCATCAGGGCCAAACGTCTTGATTTTGTCAGAATTATGGAGACTGACAAGTGAACTGGACCTGAACCGGGCGGCAGGGGTCGGAATCTGTGTATTGGCATTTCTCATTTCACCCTGGACGCTGCCAGGAAATCAATGAGAGTTTTTGAGCGTGGATGTTTGTGTTGTCTGTCCGTCAGAGAGGAGAGGGGAGGAGGAGAGGGGAGGAGAGGTGAGGTAGACAGAGGGGAGGAGAGGAGAGGGGAGGAGAGGGGAGGAGAGGTGAGGTAGACAGAGGGGAGGAGAGGAGAGGGGAGGAGAGGGAGGGGGAGGAGAGGGGGAGGGGAGGAGAGGAGAGGGGAGGAGAGGAGGAGAGGGGAGGAGAGGCGAGGGGAGGGGAGGAGAGGAGAGGAGGAGAGGGGAGGGGAGGAGAGGAGGAGAGGAGAGGGGAGGAGAGGTGAGGTAGACAGAGCGGAGGAGGAGGAGGGGAGGAGAGGGAGGGGGAGGAGAGGAGAGGGAAGGGGAGGAGGAGAGGGGAGGAGAGGGAAGGGGAGGAGAGGGGGAGGAGGAGAGGAGAGGGGAGGGGAGGAGTGGTGAGGTAGACAGAGGGGAGGTGAGGTAGATAGAGGGGAGGAGAGGAGAGGCAGACAGAGGAGAGGGGAGGGCAAGGTAAGTAGAGAGATGAGAGGAGATGAAAGGAGAGGGGAGGAAAGGGGAGGTTGAAAGGGGGGAGGAGAATGTGGAGAGGGGAGGAGAAACAGGGGAGGGGAGGTAGAGACAGGGGAGGTGAGACAGGAGAGGGAAGGCAGAGAGGGGGAAGGAGACATAGAGAGAGGAGAATGGAGGTAGAGAGAGGGGAGGAAAGGAGAGCTAGAGAGAGGGGAGGTAGAGAAACAGGAGGAGAGGCGAGACTGCTGCATCGCACATGGTTTATTTATGTGCTCAGTCAGAGCCCAGTCATTGTACAGTGAGTCTGCAGTTGGAGCAAGTACACTTTTATCAACTAGGAGAGGTGTCTTGCTGAAGGACACAACAACACCAACTCTACCAACTGAGCTAGAGAGAATACTTTGACCAATAGACAAGACAGAACATGTTGTTAAGCATGTTGGCTTCTGTCAGACCAAAATAATCATATGTGAGATTAAAAGAAAAAAGGACTTATCTGTGTCCCCGGGTTGCGTTTTCATGATTTTAGTATAAAAAAATCGCATTCTTTTGGCAAAAACTGAACATATTCTTAATTCAAGTTGCTTTAACTTACCTAGATATTACACCACTCAGTTTTCTTTTGCTTTAGTAGTATTTAGTCTACCTCCTTCATGCACGCATTTAGCATAGCAGTCCAGCCAACATTTCTCCACACTTCTATGTACATTTCAAAATAACTCAAGATTACTCGCCAACTTCTGGACTTTTTTGGATGCCTTCTGAATGGTGATATTTGGTAACGTACACTTTGGCTCTGGTTAGAACATTCCACAGTTGGACGGTTGTCTTCTGCGCTCTGTGGTCCTGCTTTTGTACAAAAAGTAGGACAGATTTGTTCTCTAGGGAAGCGATGAGCTGCCTGGATCACTACTTGTTTGTATTTCCCCATGTTTGTCCGTGATAACAGGGCAGCTCAAAACCTTTATCACTGAACTTGTAACGCCTCACATGATAGGACTGGGAAGGAGAATGTTGGCTCCGAAAACATGTAATTTAATCACTAATCTATTCAAAATTTCCCCATTTCTCACATAAATAGTATCTATACCGGATGAACAAGCCAACCGTTTAGCTCCTGAGTACTACTTCCTCTCTACGCTAACACAAATACAAGCTGAAACACAGAAATAATCAAATTCTTCTGCTCTTCCTTGTCATTTGTCCCTGCCCCGTGTGACCGGCCCAAAGCGCTCACATAGATTTCATTTCCTTTGCGACATTGTTCTCACCGGTTTCCGACTGGGGCCTCGTACACAATACCAGGGGGAGCTTACCAAAACACAGCCTGGAAAAACGTACACTCTCAGTCTAAACAAACGTACTTTTCATCAGGTGCCATTAGGCCGGTCCCATCCAGGTGTAGTGGACTGGACCGCGGTGGTGACAGGGGGGGTATTAGGGCGATAAGTCTGCCCCCAGAGGACTGAAGAGGTCACCCAGGGGACAGGAGCACAGCCAGGCCCTGACCGCAGCTTGGATAGTCCCAAAGTTCACAGACTATAATCAGCCAAACTTGCAAGAGCGATTTTTGTGGTCGTATGTGGTGGACTGGTTTTGGAAATGCTACGCTCCGTAAGCACCTCATTTTGGTTAATGTTTGGACTGTTGGTGAAAAATATATAAAACTGCCTGTAACACGTGACCGCACCATCATGAGACACTTTGGTGAAGGCTACCGGCACGTCGGCCTCTGTCAGACCAAAATAATCTTATAAATCTGTTTTAAAGGAACCATTTGTAAGATTTGGATGTTAAATTTGGGGGAGGAAATACTTATATGTGTCCGCAGATGTACATAAACGAGGTAAACATGTCCAAATCTTTTTCTGAAAACAGTTGTAACGCTGATATATTCTGTAGTTGTGATACTTCCTGGGCCCTAGCGCTGAATGCAGAATGGTTGGTGTTGGTTCAGAGCAGGAGCAGTTCTGTGCTTTTGTTTGACTTTTGCTTTAATATGCAAAGAGCTTATTTCTCCATTAGCTTTGAGTTGATAGTCCCAGCACTGATACGACAAACCCCCCTTCACTGAAAAGTACTGCAGACTTTATTGACATGTTTGTACAGCACAGAGCAGGAGAATGGTTTGCTGTTTGTAAAGGGTTACTAAAGTGTCATAAATATCAAAGATGTTGAAGATGACAGTTAAACTTGGACCAGTGTAACAGTATAATAATAATCCGCTGTCAACAACAGTGTGACTCAAGTGTTCGAATCTAAATGTTATTCTTATAATGCTGCGTTGAGTGTGAAGGTCAGGGTGTGTGTACATTTCGTGAACCAGTGTCGAAAGTGATGAAAGCCAATGGAAACAGTCTTTTCACTTTGACAGGAGCTGGAGAGGCTAACGCTGCAGAGTGACACGCTGAGCCAAACTTCTGGTTTTTAAAGGGCCTGTACTCAAAGTTTTCCATGTATCTGAGCAACATTTGTCCCGCTCCAGTACAGATATATTGCATAAGCCGCTCTTGAGGTCAAAATATGTCCGCTGTGTGGTGTCTGCATCTAATTATAAAACTTTGATTTTCCGAGAAGCAGGAAATGTGGGGTTACCATGCTAGTTATTGTTAGCATTACCGTGACGGCAAAACTTCGCTCTGGTCTGTGAAAGTTGTGAAACTCACTTATAAAATCATTGCGGTGAATAATTAAGATGCTCGGAATGTATAAGGTAAGTGAGGCGTGACTTTGGACCACTACAAACTGTTCTGTTCTGGTTTGAACTTCAACGTGTTTCAGAACGAACTCTCCTCTCACTCTGAAACTGAACTATGACAGAAAAACAACTGCCTGGGATAGACACAGTTGTTCCCACACGGTCTGCATTTAACAACATCTTTGAATGGATACAATTGTCTCGTCCAGGTAGTTGTTTCCATAAATCTCATTAAATAGGAAATATCTTATAGTTTAATGCAGCACTGCAAAATAAAACATGTGCTCAGTGTAGAGGCTGGAGTTGCTCATCGCTGCTCTTCTAAAATCAGTAGTACAGATCCAAACATGGAGTCGGACTGCTCTGTTACAAAGCAGTGGGCATCGTACGTAACGTACGGCTTCCCTGTATGTCATTATGGGATCTTTCAGATGCGATTCATGGCACCTTAATCGTAATTCCCGAGTTCACATCCATTTGAAAAAACTGGTTTAAATTGGACAAGGCCAGTTATCTGTTTTTACCATAGACTGTATATATAAATGGACATAGCTAACGTGCTAGCCGCCATGTTCCAAACAGGAAGTGAGCATGGGTGCGCTTCAGGTTCCATCGACTTTGGCTCCAATTCACTTTCTATTGAAAAACTGTCTCCCTTCTCTCGGTAACTTCTGTTGTCAGACTCGTCATTTTGGTCTTAAAATGCTCGTATTAACCCACTTACATGATCCTGGCTTTTTTTTATTTCGCTATTGTGTCCGTGAATCAAGATATAAACATTAATAAGAGACAAATCAACCATCTTCTTTGCCCGAGGTTGTTCCCACTAGCGTTAGCAACAGGTTTGAATGACAGCGTTGCTCCGGATTGGCTCTTTGGTTGCTATGATACTGCGAATACAGAACACGCCTCCAAGTTCGCCCTTGTACCTGCTAGCGTTGATGAGCTTCATTTGAATGGTGCCACTTCTTTATACAGTCTATGTTTTTTCCTGGCGTGCTTGTAAACGTATTGATGAAATGATCAATCCAGCTACTGACGATGTATAAACTTTCAAAACATGGAGGCGTTTCATGGATTACCAGAAGCTAACGTGGTATATCAGAGGGTATATCTGAAGATGACTGAAAACAAGCACAGTGTTTTTGAGGACAACTTTATGACAGTAATATAATCAGACACACAAAAGTTTGATCTTATAGACACATAACATTCACATTTTGTCCTTTTTAAAGATCAGTAAGCAACCAAGCCAACCACAATAGTAATTTGCCACGTACAAATACACCAAAAGTGGAGTTTAGCATTCATGATTTTGGCAGTTAGAACTACATGTACTCCGCACTCTGGGAACTACACAAAAACAACTGTCATTTCGTCAGTTTTTGCTCCAGAAAGTTTGGTAACGCAAGCCAGCTCTGAGCTCTCACAACTGGGAAAAACACATCAAAGTTAGGCAGAAAACGCAGAAATGTTTGGGTTGGATAAAGTTATTAATCTGTCGTTTTTATTTTCCAATTTTACTGTAAAACTGTGGAGTAATTTTGGAGAAAAGTTATCTCCGGTAAAAGTCGGATTTGTAAGTATATAGAAGAGTGTGACCCAAGAGAAGTGTTGTGGTGGTGCGGTGGGTTGTGTTTACCTAGTCACCAAATGGTTGTTGGTTCAAACCTTGCTCATATGAATGACGTTGTCGTATCCTCGGGCAAGACACTTAACCCACATTGTCTACTGCTTATTATCTGTCTTTGGAATAATCACACCTCATCCATCTCCTCTAATTAAAGGTACACTATGTAACTTTTCTGCTCTTTATGATATGTGGAATGTTCTATAGTTTGTTATTAAACTTATTTATTACCATGGAGTCGAGCTTCTGATTCCAAAGTTACGTGATAGATCTGTGGAAACGCATATTTTTCAAGATATATGAATTTAATGCTGTACTGTGGTAAATGCAGTCAAAGAAATAACATCTCCATGGAGACAAGCAGGTGGCGAACCATCACCAGAAAGGTTACATAGTGCACCTTTAACCTTATTTTTTGAGAGGAAAGAAAAAGTCCCTGGAAATAATTGAAAAAAATATGATATTGCTGAAATGTTTCTCATTTGTTTTGTGTTTTCATTATTTTGGCATAAAAAAATTATTTTCTATTGGCAAAAATTGAACATATTCTTTTAACTTGCCTAGATATTATACAGTTCAGTTTTCTTTTTGTCATGTTGCTTTTTAAATATTAAAAGTATTTAGTCTACCTTCATACAAACCCCCACACCCACCATAAAAACCTCTTTGAGTGGTTTCCTTTCATGCTCCCATTTAGCGTAGCAGTCCAGCCAACATTTCTCCACGCTTCTATGTAAATTTCAAAATAACTCAAGATTACTCGCCAACTTCTGGACTTTTCAACACAAAACACACTGCTTTCTTCCTCTCTCCCTAGTTTATAAAAATAGTCAGACACATATACACTAGCTAGGTCCTACATGTTGATATACCCTTGTTCACTGAGGTGTCCTGGCCCATTCAAGCGCACTAGCTCAGAGTGAGGGGGGGGGGGTGGACTAGACTTATCGCACAGAGCAGACTTGGGCTCACACACATACATTAAATAGCTCCTTTGTGCAGGACTTAGCAAAACCAATCTTTTCCAGTCCGCTACCTATCATGTAAAAGGGGAGGTATAGTGTGGAGAAGTGGACTTTGGTACAGGCTATTTCCTGCAGTTTGGTTCTTTTTGTGTTGCAATGTAAAAACAAGTAGATGAATATGTGTTGGGTTGGGTTTCAAATGAATATATTTCTACTACTACTACGACTGCTAAAATTCTACAAGACTATAATGCATAATAAAGATGACAGTGGAAAAAAATAAAATAATTAGCAGATTTTTTGCTGGATAAATATGATGGGCTAGATCAATATAGAGATTCAATTTTGGGGATTTTTAAATATTTCTTGAAATATACTGTAATGGCTACGCTGAAGGAAAACTGTGACATCAGAAAATACTAATAGAAGTTATAATGACCCAAACACAAAACAGATATCGAAAGAATGTCTCGATTGGACTATTTATCAAACTTCAACCATCCTACCCATCTGAAGCGGTGGGGGTCGGAGGGGCCAATGTCGCTTCCAAGTGAATGATGGAGACGAGATTAAATGGTTTGAGTATCTTGAAAGGTCCTGTAAAATCCAAGGCCGATGAGTTATGCTGAGTTCACAGTGTGGTGTCGCCAAATGCCTCTCACTGGACGCCCTTGTATTTGAGGACAGACGCTTGAAACTCTGCACACTGCAAATTTTGGAGAAAATATATATTTTTTTTAACTCTGCCTGTCTATAGACTTTGCATGTAAACCCAATGCTTCGGACACCATGGTCTGAACCATAGACTGTATATATAAATGGACATAGCTAACCTCCTAGCTGCTACGTTCTAAAAAGAAAGTGAGCATGGGCGTACTTCCAGCTCCATCGACTCTGGCTCCAATTCACTTTGTATTGAAAAGCTGCCACCCTTCTCTGTAACTGCTGCTGTCAGACTCATCATTTTGGTCTTAAAATGTTCGTATTAACCCATGGGTTAATACGAACAGTATTAACCCATTGTACATCCTGATATTTTCATTTCGCTACTTTGTCCGTAACTTAAGATATGAACATTAATAACAGACAAATTAGGCACCTTTTTTCCCTGAGGTTGAGCTCCAGTTCTGGACAAGAAAGGTCATTACCTTTAACAGCCTCGCTCTGGATTGGCTCTTTGATACTATGATACTCACAGTCAGAATTCCAAACGTGAAACTGCACAGAGGGGCAGACTGACGGAAGCGAGGCTGCCAATCTGCACCATCGGCCCCTCCGACCACCTCCACCTATCATTCGCGCAGGCGGGACTCGATCCTCCGACCTTCGGGTTGGGGGACCGATACTTTACACACCACAGTAAAATTAGACAATATGGGTAAAGTTTCTTACCTAAGAACACAACAACAGTAGGGGTGAGGCAGCGAGGCATTATGGGGCCTTTTCTCTGTTGGTAAAGCATAGTTGAAATTGAACTAAATGATCAGTATTCACCCATCACCACCACTGTCCTTGAGTCTCCATCTAATTTGCAGTTATATATGTTTGCGTTCATGGTGATTTTATTTTAATTACCTTTTAAACATATCAAGTAAGTTGTTCCTTCTCTTTCTGAATACAAAATCAGCAAACAGTATAGCCTTCTCGTTAATTCCATTTTCTTATTAAGTATTCAAATTTAAACCTGTGTTTTATTACAATCTTCTTATGTGCAAATTTTCTCTCTGCTCTTTAAATCTCCCTATAACTGAACCAAACGTATCCCTGAGAAGTTCACGCTGGCCTGTATTTGACTCGACTACCACTCCCTACCCCCACTTTTCCTTCCTGTGCTACAATCTCCCTCCCCTGCTCCAGCTTTCCACCAACAACACTGAAATAAAGATCTACCAACACTGTCCAGCCATATCCGGTGTATGGGCACTGGGCACAGCAATGCAAGACTTTTTTCAATATCCCTCCAGGGGCCATGACTATTCGCATCAGTCCATGGTCTTAACCCAAATGCCCAAAAATACAACTCAAAATTGGGAACAGATAGGCCTCCCTCTGTCCGGTGCTGTTGGATTGTTGAATGTTTAACCCTTGGGCATTTCCCTTCCCAAATCAATTTGTATACCAGAGAATGTGCTTTTTCCAGTAGTCTTTTGGGATGAGGAAAAGTTTATCCGTGGGAAAATGTCCATTGGTATGATGGAGATACAGGATTGAAGGGATTTGGGGATAAAAGACCAACGTCTCAAATCAGATTCAGCCTGTTCGTAAATACCTTGAAAGTTTGATAATGTTGTTAGATTAGGGTACATTTGAGGAATTGCTTTTGTCTCAGTCTTTTCATCCAAAGGAGAAAAAAAAGATTTGATTTGTCACAGTTTATTTTATATCCAGACAGGGATCTAGACTCCTCAAAGATATCCAAAACTGTGGACTAAGATGTTGGTACTTTGTCTAGATATAAGAGGACATCATCCACATATAGAGATACATAGTGGCGGTATTGTTTAAACTAATGGGAGCAATTAATGGACCAGGTAGTGTGTTTGTCCACTGATCCAAAGGTTGGCAGTTCAAATCCCGCTCTCGACATAAACATAAATTGGGTCCCACAGGTTGGCGTGCGATTCTACCTCCCACAGATCAATACTGTCATTGTGGAAAGAACTTGACCCACCTCGCCCCACTGTCTGCGTACAGTGGGCCCTTGTTTATCGTGGGACTTATGTTCTAAAAATAACCCACAATAGGTGAAATCCGTGAAGTCGTCAGCTTTATTTCTTACAATTATTCTATATGTTTTTGGCTGTAAAACCCCTCACCACACACTTTATACACTTTTCTCACACAGGCGTTAACATTTTCTCACATTTCTCTCTTGTTTAAACTCTCTCAAAGTTTAAACCGTCGTAGGCGCCTTTGTCGGTGCAGAACGTTTCATTGACATTGTGCGTTTTGTCGGGGAGAAAACTTGTAAACATACAGCACTTTAGAGTCGCACTGCGGTACAACATTTATGTAAATTTGTCTGAACACATTCTGTACTGTACAGGAGACACGGCACAGAGGAGACTGATGGACAATGGTCTACAGTCCAACAGCCAATCAGGACGCAGGACACAATGAACGTTCATATGCTGTAAAAAAGCATGGAAAATTTTTAAAAATCTGCGAAACAGCAAGACCGCGAAAGGTGAACTGCGATATAGTGAGTAACATTTGTGTATGAATGTGTGAGTGTGAATGGGACACTTTTACAATGGGCTCAACACAGCATTAACCACTGTTCTATCAAATCTTACCAGGCTGTGTTTCCTAATACACATCTTGTCACTGCTGAAAATTTTGTCACTACTGCACATTCTTCCTTAGACATACATGCAATATCCTGCCCTCCAGCGTGTTGTCCCTGCAAAGGCCCTGAAACGGAAAACATTACAACGAATCTGTCATTGTCCCATCTTCAAGCAGTCATAAATAAACTCAGAGACAGCTGGACAAGCCGCTACAGGGTGAGGATGAGGACGGAGCAGTTGAAATAGCTGAGATAGGCCCCTGCGTTCAATCATGGCCTATTCAAAGAGCAGTTGGGCTGTTGTGTGTACGCATGTCGGGCCTATTAATGAACATACAAAAGAGGCCATTGGGGTGATTTATGCTAGGCTACCATGGAGAATGCACAGGGAGGGGCGGGTGTCAGCAGTGGTATTCAGACAGACAGCCAGGACAACAAGCCCAATGGAGGAGTTGTTTACGAAAGTTGAATTGGAAATTGAAAGCAAAATTTGAACAGATACAAGTTCAAGAATGCATTGTTGTATATAGGCATAGAATGATATTGAAATTTGGTGTCACAATTACCATAACCAAAATAACTGCAATTAACGATTATATCACAATAATTATTAAAGTTGTTGACAGTTTAAATAATAATGGATATCAGTAATTATAATTTTGATTATACCTAACAGGTTCTATATTTAAACTGTTTTTATCATGATAAATGATCCATTCATCCATCTTCTTCTGCTTTTCCAGAACTGGGTCGTGGGGGCAGCAGTCTAAGCAGGGATTCCCAGACTTCCTTTACCCCAGACACGTCCTCCAGCTCCTCCCGTGGGACCCCAAGGCGTTCCCAGGCCAGCCGAGAGACATAGTCCGTCCTTCTTTACCACAACGAACCGATACAGCGACCGCATCACTGCCCTGTCAAACTCACTCCATCCTTCCCTCACTCGTGAACAAGAGATACTTGAACTGTGTGTGTGAGACGTCACACTCCCTCAGTCCACTTTTATAATTCATTCAGCCTGTTTATAATGACTGAAATGTATTTAAGTACATAAAGTTTACCTTTAGATTTACCTACAAAATTAAAAGGTTAATGTAGAATTGCACCAAACAAGGCAAAACTATGTATGTAGGCCTGAGTAATATTGTATATTCAGTCTGGCTCCTCCTCAAGAGCCCCAAACACTCCAAGAAGTGCATACATCTTTAATGGTCTTGGTCTGATCATTTCACCCATATACATACAGTAGATGCTCATGCTGTCATCCATTTAGCAACTCAGCTAGTCTGGGATCTTTTGGAACGCTGGAGGCAGTCCCTCAATTTTTTTCCTATAGCTGTTAGCATTAGCCAAAAAAAAAAAAAATCGCAAAATTATGAATAATCCAGAGGGTGTCAGCTGGTACCAATTTACTGACCACATTTATGTCAGGTCAAAGCCTCGTTAAAAGACAGTGCTGAGCGTGTAAATAATAAGCCTGTTAAACTGGCTGAGATTTCCTTCTGTGAAACTTCTGTGCTTCTTTCAAGCATCTAGAGACCACTTTTATAATGACTGTTGAAGAGACCAGATAAGTGACATAAATATCATGAAATCAACATTGTATATACTAGCATTTAATTTGCCGTAACTCCGGGTAACATCAGTGTGGTCGAGTTTTAGCAAAGGGCAGAGACAAAGAATTTCTAGGATTTCACCACTTAAATTATCTTGGCTACAAAACATGTCTTGCTAATTGTTGTTCACTCAATTTAAATGGATAGACTCCAGGTATTGCTCCCCCTGCTGGCCACAATGTGATTTTGTGAACACAGAAAAAAAGCTGAATTACTTTTCCATAGACTATTTCAAATGTGAAATACAACAAAATGCTAATATAAAGAAATTACCTGATTCAACATAGCTTAATAAGGCAGGACCTAAAAAAGCTATACATTTGTTTACCTTTTTCTATACTTTTTTGTTTTATACATATATATTGACTCAAAGCTTTGACTTTGATTCTTTTTTGCGTAATATCCAAAAGCAAATGCAGAACATTTTGGACAACATGTTTTTGTGAAAATTGTCATCGCTATCCTGGATTATTGTCTCCTTTGGGCCACCATACTTTGGAATTCATATTATTACACACTGTTACATCTCATAGAGCCACTCAGAGCCTGTTGTCTTCCTCCAGCTACAAACCCCGTAATCATGTTAGCTTAGCAGTTAGCCACTGTAATCACACATGTGGTACTGCTCTGGGGACTCAAAACTATACTCCCAAGTCTGCCCAATTAGTTTAGCGCACGTCTGTTCTGACAACACTTGGTTTTATCTGGGGGCGGCTAGAGTGAAGAGTCACAAATAACACTGAAGCAGAAGTACTATTACTGCAGGCACACAAATGATTACTCAAAAGAAAGTACGAGATTTTGTTCTGAGTAACGGTTTGGACAATGGACAAACCCTGGTAAAAAAACAAAAAAACAAAACAAAACATGCATGTTCAAACTATTTAATTCTGTCAGAAAAATAAGCAAAATTGAATTGTTACAAATATATGTGTGCTTTTGCTCTAGTTTTCATAAAATATTGACTCCTCTGGGTCACCATACTTCTGGCTTCTCCTCATGCCCTTCACATCTCTCTCACGTCTCTGTTATGACACACATTGTCCTCGCTCACAGACACAGACACTATAATCATCATCTTTCTTGGCCCCTCTCATCACACAGTACATGCACAGCTCTGGGGGACTCAAAACCTACTCCAAACCTTCCCAATTAGCTCAGCGCACCCCTCGTTCACCCCTCACCACGGCCAGAACATGCATCGGCAATTGGCTTCCCCAGCTTCCAAGTGTGATTTACAGACATTGATTTTGAATTCATTTTCTTTGCGCCAGATGCCCTTCCTGAAAACACACTGAAGGTTTTTTGGTGAGGATTTTTTTTTAACACACTCAAAGTCTTTCTGGCATGAGGCTACACAATAAACTGCAATCAAATCAAAATTGCTATATGAAATATAAAGGCTTCAGAAATGTACAAAAAGGTCTCTCTAAACAATCAACCTAGTGCTGCTGGCTGGATTGTAGTGAGATTTGAGTTTTCAAACTCACAAGAATCAATCTTGTATGGCTCCCAGTTGATTTGTTTGAGTACGCACAACCTTTGGTGCGGAGCATAAATCATATATTTTCTGTCAAGAACATTTTATTAATACTTACTAACAAGGTGCGAGGCATAAGAACAGTGTCTATGCTACACACTGATAATGGGTTGAACTCAACTCAGAGTGTTAGTTCTGGGATTTCAGGATCTTTCTTGGGATCAGAATCTTTTGGATCTGTTCATTTCAAGGAGTTGTTCAAAAGACAAAGAGACGTTCAAAAGACAAAGACACGTTCAAAAGACTCTCTCTTTTTTATATCTATTTAACATAAGCCAATGTAAGAACTCATTTTATCCACAAACTAATCACAGAGACAATGATTAAGGCTAAAATTTAATTCAATTTTCAAACTGAAAGTGACTGTGTGTCTATTATTATGATGCTAAATGTGTCTTTGGTGCAAAAAGATCTCATTCATGTTGTCTACTACACTTCTGTGCAAGTTATCGGCACTTCACCCCAGTCCCCCTCACCTCCCTGTTATGACACATTGGTCTCTCTTGCAGACACAGACACTATAATCATTTCAACTCTCCACAGTTAGCCCGTCTCTTCACACATGTACAGCTCTGGGGACTCAAAACCTACTCCAAGTTTTCCCAATTAGCTTAGCGTACTCCTCCATCGGCCCTTACACTGCCGCTGCCACTACTACACTATCATTTATGTATCAACATCCCTTGACCGGGCCCCTGACAGCTGGGTGGATGCGATAGATGGTGTGCTCAAAGTGGACCAGTCAACCAGTCTCATTAAAACCTAGTCCAGATGTTAGCCAGATGTGCGCAAAGTCTAGACTCTGAAGACAAAAAACGCCATAAAAACATATTCACAGTTTCTTTTTGAAATGGGACACCAAGTCGCAAGTCATCGTAAACAAACTGGTCTATGTATGGAATGTGCGGCGGTACGTATATATTCATAGGATTTCGTGTTCGGTGTCTGGGGAGGGTCTTCTAAGAGGAGGGGGTTGAGGGGTAGACTCCCGGAGATGTGAACTGTGTTTGAACCGTAGGAGGCGAGTGCATGGAGAGGTCTGAAGCCGTGGGGGTAAAAAAGAAAGGAAAATCTCCCTTTTTTAAATCCGTCACAGAAGCCTACGATGGTGCGCGATGTTCCGCTGTGTTATGATCAATGCAGTTTTCCTGTCTTTGCTTTGTTCCATGGGCGTAGACGATTTTAGCTTCACGGGAATAATAAGAAGACGTTACATCAAAGAGGAACCTGTTCAACTTTTCAAGAAAATACAAATTGTATGTTTATTTGAATTGATTTCTGCTCTGTACCTGATGTCACAATACATGACTCTAGTAGCATCCATTCAACACATCCAAGAAGCGTTTGCTAATTGGGGTCAGGCTGGTGGTGGAGAGGAGAAGTTGGAGAGGTTAAGGTGGTTGGTAGTTCTGCTGCTGGAGTGAAGATAGGAAGGAGACATATAGATGGCTGATGGAGAGGAGAGTGCATTCAAAAAAAGTGTTTTTTGTTTGTTGAAGAGTGCTGACCAAGAGACTTTGCCAGTTGGTGTTCAAAAGTTTGTTCAGTTAATTACTTTTTGAAACCTTGGTTATCAAATTTCTTTACAAATAAAAGTTCTTTGTAACAGACCGGTGTGTTGTTTCCATGAACCTGGACATGTTTTGAAAGCCTTCTGTCTCCTTATTCAGAAGAGTGACATTTTAATGGATAAAGTCTGTTTAAAAGAACTATTATTTTGAAAAAATAATGGATGACCAAAGTGAAGTGTTATAAAACTGTCCTCGATGAATGAGGGATTACACCAACATTTAGACTGAGGCGTGATCTGTTCTTTTTGCCGTTTCCTCTGCAGCAGCAAATCAATCTGCTTCCACAACCTCTCCATCTCCTCCTCTACACCACCACCAGTCTCTGAGCCCCATATTTTTCCAAATAAATCCATCATTCACTCCTATGATCATGACATAACGTCTCTTTCTGCAAAGGTCTAAGCTCCAAAGCTGATAAATTTAAAGGGGCCATATCATGCAAACTTTTTGAGTTTTTAAATGACGTCGTTTCCTTATGAAAAACATACCAGGAGCTGTATTTTGCTTCATTTACACGTCAGTCAATTCATGAATCTTGTTCACAAGCTCATCCTCTCTAAGCTCTCAGAAATGAACACATTATTATTTTCAGACTGTGGCCTTGGGCCCTGGGCCAGCTGCTCATATTTACAGATATAACTCTCTGTAGGACTATAGATGCTAAATGATCCATGTACAGCCTCTCAGCTCCTGCTGAGAAAGTCCGAATGAGAACATGGTCTATCTTTTTCTTTCAAACTCTTGTCAAAAGCTAGTGCTAGTCACTCAAGCAAACAAACAATCTGGCGCCAGCTGGTGTCCTCTCCAGTCATGACACGACAAGACCAGGCCCAGCACTGAGCACACAGCTGGCCTGAGCAGGACTCAGCCGCTGCAGCAGTGCTGGGATCTGCCTGTGAGTCACAGCAGAGGGACAATCATTGGTCAGTTTTAATGTCAGACTCAGCAACTTGCAGACAGAAGGCCCAAGAAAAGAGAGGGCATTTTAGAGTGTACAGCCACCAAATCTGACAGGATATTTATATTTATGTTATGTTTGAGAGAATTTTAGATCTAAAAACTTAAAATTGTGATTTAATTGATGTAATCAAATAATTAGTTTTATTATTTCTTGCTGAAATGTCACACACATATAAGTCCATTGCTGTCATCTGTAACACAACACAATTATTTGGCAATTTTAGTCCAAACTAGATACAGTTGCAGCTTTGTGATCAAACACTTATACAAATGGGTGGGTTCTGCCTCCAAAGCAATTTTAAGTACTATGTGACATCACGCATGACTTCCCTGATTACAGCCAGATGTTTCTGATGACAAACATCTGTCTGCAGGGGCGGAGTTTGAAGTGTGGATACCTGTTAGACCAATCACACTGTTCCCTCTGTGTCCAGACCCTCCTCCTCTCTCATTCTCTTGCTTAGTCGTCCAGGTGCTGCCCAGTTCAGCAGCTCTATTTGAAATGTGGTTACAGGAGGAGTTACGGTGTTTAGTCCCACTATAATTTCAGTTCTAACATGACAACATAATGGCTTTTAGGTGTCTAAAGGCAGGTTTAAAAGTCAAAATGGCCCAAAATGATGCATGGAACGTCCACTTAAACTATCTGTAGCTACTCACTCATTTGTTTTGTGTTTCTGACGGGCAAAAGAAATCATCCTAATATTTAAGAATGACTTTTATTTTCCTCGCACCTGTCACCGCTATCAACATAACTCAATCCATTCACCCCAAATGTAGTGAAGGAAGCATCCATTATTCATGTTCTCTGCAACTAGAATAAACTGCATGTGACCTAAATACAACTCAATAAAAACTAAAGCAAAAAAAACATCAGTGACAGACAGTAGCAGCAGAGAAGAAGAGCTGTGGAGGAGTGAGCCATTATTTTAACTGACGCAAACTGACAAAGGAAATATACTGTGGTTGGTGCATTTGTCAGCGCCGACTGGATTCATGGCTTTTTACGGATGAGAAATGTCTTTTTATGTAAATGTTGTGGAGATAATCCATCCAAGTGTGAGTGATTTGATGTTCTGAAGGTATAGTTCTGTTTTGCAGAGGCAGAGGGGAGACAATAGGCTCTACCTGTTTACAGATGCATGACTCTAAGCTATTTTTCAGACAATGTGAAGCGTACAATCGATTTCAGGCATATTTGGGAGGTAAATTGCAAAAACAGAGCATTTGGTGAGCTGCTAAAATCACTTGTATTCATCTTAGATTTACTGACTTTGGAGGACCACATTTTTGGACTTGTCAAATGTCAAATGGATCTGGTTTCATTTTATTGTTTACTTGTTTCACGCTTAATTATTCGCCCTTAAAGAGTGAGATCTTTAGAGTTTTAAAAAGTTATTAGATACTCATAAAGAAACTGATCTTGAAAAAAACTCCTGTAATTAAAATTCATTTGAGCATCATTATAACTCATGAAGACTTTTCTGTTTTATAATTTAGCTGATTTTATCTCATTTTATTTATTTATTTATTTATTTATTTTACAAACAGTGGTCCCTGATTTATCGCAGGGGTTGCATTGTAAAAAATAACCCGCAATAGGCAAAATTTTTACAATTATTCTCTATGTTTTTGGCTGTAAAACCCCTCACCACACACTTTATACACTTTTCTCACACAGGCATTAACATTTTCTCACATTTCTCTCTCGTTTAAACTCTCTCAAAGTTCAAACCTTCGTAGGCGCCTTTGTCGGTGCAGAACGTTTCATCGACATTGTGAGTTTTGTCGGGGAGGAAACTTGAAAACATACGCTTCTATTCTTAATTACAAACTGGAACTTGGATGCTAGAAAGGATGTCTTATAAACAGAAGACTGACTGTTTGACACTAGCTCCAACTTAGTCATAATGTTGTGTTTTTGAGCAAGACACTCTTTTGTGTGTGAATGTAGTGAGCAAGACACAAAGGCCAATTCTTTAATCAATGCAACAGGTCAGAAAGTGAAGACGGTGCTGTGTAGGGTTAATTTGCTCATGAATACAATAAAAGTGTTCCATGAGCCGTTAGGACATAATTACCGGTAAGTACCCTGAAATATTCTTTATTAAGGCTAATTATGGTGTAGTTTAAAGTGTAGTACTAAAGGCTAAAGTCACAGTGTGTTGTAGAATCTGAGTTGTATCGTCTTTTCTCTGTCAGTATTCTCCTCATTGCCGTTATAACTATAATATCAGTCACTCGGTAGAAGGTGATAGTGTAGTGGAGTTAGTCCTTTTAACCCTACGATGAACCTTAGCATGATCAGAATTCTGCTTACGTGAGGCGGCTGCAAACACGGCCTGAAATATTCATGCCTGGGTAAGATGTGAAGCCGAGTGTCTCCCTTTGATAAGAGAGAGCTGGTACAGGTACTCCCTCCCCAGGGTGCTCCGCGCAGATGGAGAGGGGTGTGTGTGTGTGTGTGTGTGTGTGAGGGGGGAGGAGGGGGGCACAGATGGGATGAGGGGGGCTGACAGCACCCATTAACCAGCGCTCTGACATGTCGGATGTGTTTTTTACACATACAACCTGTTAGTGGAGCACCGCGGGGACAGTACCTGCTGCAGAGTTCTATTTACCCAAAGTAACAAGACGTCATTTTTGTTTAAGGAGAGAGCTTCTTTTGGAACTATTCTGCTGCTCTTTTATTCTGATCCAAAAGCAGGTTACAAATGGAAAATATAATGCTTCACATTTATTAAGCCAAAAACTAATATTGTAGCATTAAACCTGGCAGCAGAATGAGACTCATCTGACTCAGCTCCAGGTGTTGAGATGATCCGGGCCACCAGTGGCTCAGGGTGAAGTGCCCAAACGAAATAAACAAACATGACGCTGATGGATGGACATCAGTCTGTTACAGCAGAAATACTGACTATTTTCTTTGTTTGGTTCCTTCAGTACATCTTTCCCACGTTGTACATTTGTGTTTGGGTGAGATGGCCTTTGTCTCAACTGGCATTACCTTAAGTTGTAAGTTTGGGCTTGTTCTGCTGTTGTGACACTTTGACTAATCAGATTCAAATATTCTTTTCTCAGGAAAAGGCCAAAACATCATGATATACTTCATGCCGAGCCGTTCCAGATTGATGTCCAGACATCAGTTCAGAGTGCTGCACATATCAGTCTGTTGTGAACCAGGACAGTACCATCGGGTTGTCCAGTTCAGTGGCTGTGATGTTTGGCTAAAACTCTGCTTAACTTTCTCATCCTGAACGATTTCATTTGGTGTCTTCCAGATTAGGAGTTAAAACATAACCCCATCAAACCATCAGTTCAATTCCATTCTCACACCAGTGTGTACTGTTGTTGTGTCCTTGGGCCAGCCACTTCTAGCAGTGTTATTATTTTTTATGTAGGTCATATGAAGTTACTGTCCTCTTTGGCAGGGACAGAATCGCTGACTTTGAACCAAACTTTGAACAAAAAGTCTGTCTTTTCCGATCGAGCTTTGTAAGTGAACAGTGCTTTCATACGTGAGTGTTGATTTGAAGCGTCTGTGTTTCAAACACAGATCCATTGTTCCCCGTGCATGTGCGTTTGAATAACTTTACCAGATCCTCATTTTCGGTTAGTGATGCAGCCCTCAGTGAGTTTGACAGGGACACCATATTCCCCGGAGCTCTTTATTGTTTTTGGTGGTTCCCAGTCTCCTGCCGCCTGAACCCCCCGGTGGAGGCTGAGGGGCACTGCAGACTCTAACCCCGGATTTAAATGTGTCCCTTGGGATGGTACTACAAACGTGTTATTGTCAGCATTACTTTAAATTCAACTCTGTCTGTTTCATCTTGGACTTCAAATCAGATGAGCTCAGAAAGACGCTTTTGTCTAATGTTGTAAATAATATGAGAAATGTCAACACCAAAGGACTGTGAGGCGACCGATAGCTTCTGGAGCGGGTTCGTGTGTTTGGAGTTCTGTAGATGTTGTTTTTGATTATGTTTTCAACTTTATAAATGACAGGAGAAGATCGCTGTCACCTGTCAATCAAATCAAAAATAGAAACTTATTTTTGCTGTGTTCTTGGGAGTAAAAACTGCTTAACTGTTTCTGATCATCATTCACTCCGTTATTCGGAGCCAAAGAAGTGGTGTTGTGCATTTACTATGTCATCTCTTTTATTATTATTATTATTATTATTATTATTATTATTATTATTATTATTATTATTATTATTATTATTATATATGTATGTGCAATTTCACTATAAGGTGAAAGCTACCGTAATTAATTAAAACTATGATGTAACTACTATTAAATATGTAATGGATTGAAAGCAGTTTTAGATTTGTTTATTTATCATGCGGCATTTTCATTTATTTTTTTCATTCTGTTATTTAAAGCTGCATAAAGTTAAAGTCTTACTTTGGAGTATTCTCAATAGGGATGGATATGTTTCATGTTAAGCCCACTCATTTTTTTATTTATTTATTTATTTTTATTTATTTTTTTGTGTGTGAAATGAATACACCCAGTATGAAAATATATTCTTTTATTTTAGGGTATTTTAGGGTTTGTTTGTTTTGTGGCTAAAAAGTTACATGGTGAGGCTTTAAATAAAATCCACCACCATGAAAAATACTGTGATTTTGTACAAAAATGTCAAATATACATGTGCTGAAATTCTCCAAATAAATAAGTAAATATAATTGTCATAGAGTTAGTCCAAATATTTCACTTTAGTATTTTTCGTGGTTCATGTTAAATGCTAAAGCACTTGACTGTAAACACTTCCCTGCACTGTGTAAATGACTTTATGGGGGAAGGGGCGACCAACCAAGAAGAATAACCACTCCTGACAAATACCCCGCTCCGATATTGAGGTTCTCCGTGTGAGGTGTGAGCGGTGAGGCTGTGCACACGAGCTCACAGTGGGGGAGAGGGGAGACAGGAGAGGGCCCCCCGGGTACACCTGCCTTCTGCCGGTTTCATGTACAGCACGAGGGAGCGAGGGGGGAGGGTGAGCAGGAGAGAGCAGACCCAGACAACAATAGGTGCAGTCTGTCAAAACATTATGGCAGTGATGCTAATGGAGAGGAGGTGTTACAAAGAAATACTGCTCACTTCTATTTTGTGAGAATATTTCAAATTTGACACTGAGCAGAAATGAATGTAATGTGTAACATACTTCGAAGGACGTTTTTGACAGCTGCTTGGTCAGTGGCTATCATCTTTCTAACACTGGGGAAACCTGAAAACAATATTCTATAAAATGTTCAAGAGCGATGGAAGTGTTCATTTTCAAAAGCTGAGAAATTCAAATAAAATAATTAGAGGTCTGAAAATTGCTCTTTTTGTTGCAGAGAAAAAAAAAATCACACTTTGCGCAGTGAAACTATTTGATCAAATTCACTCAAACATTATAAACTTTTTGTAGAAAATTGCAAAAAATAAATAAATAAATAACTATTTTCCCCAAGGATCTCTTTGGTTAGTTACTATTACTTATAGTAATGCATTATATATTTTTAGTTACAGTACTAAAATTGTCCATATTTAATCTGTTCAAGGGAATTTAAGCTTTATACGAGCCAAAAGCAAACAAACAAAAAACATATATTGCGTTTAACCTCTGCACCACCCTATTGGACCCTCACCCACAGTTTAGAACTACTGTTGTCAACCAGTTTTAAATTTCCCTCAACACAGTCACTTTTGTAAGTTTTTAGTGCTGATACACTCATCAATGCACATGAGCACATTCATAGAACTGGGGTTACACAGCAGACCTAAACAGTGTTAGGTCTGCTCCTCGTGTCAGGCCACCGCGTCCGCCGTAGTGCACTTTATGAAGAAAACTATGGCATGAAATCTCTTGGCGCTCTGCTGGGACAGTGTGGAGTTAGTGTGGATCAGTTGTTCTCTTTTGTCATTGTTGTGAAATGCGTCGGGACTAGGGATGGGACGATATACGATAATATCGTTAATCGCGATAAATAAGGTCCGCAATTAATCGTTCGTGGCATTTTTTAATAATCGCGATCATCGTGCACGATTATAATCGCCTTTACGGCACCACACTGCCTCATGTTTCCAGTTCCAATACAACGTTTATATGTTAGTTCTGGTGTTTGCCCACTCTGACATAGCAATGACACTTGTAGCTTCTGTGCTTATCTCTGTCTGAACTATATTCTGTCAGGTATCAACAATAAACAAAGTCTGATCCGTAACTCTCCACAGGAACGTACCAGCGCGCGCCTCACCCGTGCGCACAGATGAGACGCTAATGTGTGCACATCTTAGATTTTTACCTACAATGATGCAAACTGCAGAATAAAACAACGCCTTTTAAACAATAGACAAATTAAGTCTAATTCATACAGCTGAACACAAATGTGCCAGAGCGCATGGTCCGAATGTGCACTATATGCACAGAAGCAAAGCTAACGATTATACACGGTATATTTTACCTACAATTAAGTTAATAGCAGAATAAACCACGCTTACCGATCGAGAACAGCATCCAATCCAAATCAAAAAATAAGGTCCTTTACTCCTGAGTCCACTGTGGGATCTTTACTCTTTGCCATGAACCGCTCCGGGTCAGAGATGCCTCTAGTTTAACTTGTACAAACATCCACAGTGTCCTCGATCACGTACTCCCTTTGGTTTGTCCGTTTCGTCATGTTTAAAACGCAAAACAACAGAACGTAAAATGCGCCATTATGCACACATTTCTGCATCCACTCGTTTCCCAATTCACCAAAGTGCCTTAATTTGAAAAATTAAGTGTTCGTCGACGGGCACTTGTGTCACTTCCGGCGCAACAAGGACTGGTCCATTTCGACAGCATGGCATTGAGGAGTACACATTTTCTTCCGGGTACGTCTGTTTACGGAAAACCATGGCATGTGATACATCATCCTGTCCCGCTGCTCATTGGCTGTAAGGGCAAAACGTCACTAAATGTGTGTGATGTAATTGGTTGATTCTACAAGGGGAAGAGTGGGGCGTAAACTTTCAGTCATCTGTAGCACTGATTCGCTGTCTGCGGCCTCAGTAACCCACAACCCCCACCTTATTGGCCAACACTGGTGTCAATCACAAGCTAACACGTGTGTTTAGCACTGGGGAACAAAGTTGGTGCTGTCAGAAGTTTATTATGCCTGAAATCGACAAAAGAAATACAAATAAGTGACGGAGCAGATTTCATATTTGGAGTACTTTCCTGCAGCAGATTGGACATGGAGGATCTTATTTTGTGGACATAATTTCTTGACTGGAATATATTCTCTGGACCTTTACGGAACAAATGAGACCAACTTTGTGTGAATATGTTGATGTTTGACAGAACCAGAGCGCTCAATGGTAAGTGAAGTCCAGATTCACACTTTGTGACTTTTCTATAAAAACGTCTTTCCTGTCAGCACTGTGGTGATTGCAGGTGAAAATGGTTTGCATATCCAGAAAGACGAGCGCTGCAGCTTTCATTCATTTGATGTGTAGATTGTTTGTGCGGGTGACACAGAAGTGTATGTACATTGCTGTAAAGTTGTAAAGTAGGCCCGGTCCGTCGGAACGTTAACAGGTTAATAATTATCGCGATAATATCGTTAATCGCAATTATTTTGGCCACGATAATCGTGAGTCTAAAATTTAATATCGTCCCATCCCTAGTCGGGACACATGATGCACAGTTCGTAGCTTTAACCTGTTTTAAAACACGTAACTCCACTTTCGCTGGTGTCATTTTCCATTCACAAAAGTATAAACACCCCAAATCGCACATAACGTCACACACGCCGAGGAAGTTTAGTCACTCACCCGCAGGAGAAGGAGTGCTCCCACTGCTGGACGGCTGTTGTATCTGCAGTCTCTGAGGGGACGGGGGCAGCTGGGGCAGGGAGCTGATGACCGAGGGGAACAGGAAAGGGTACACCCCTGGACTGTAGCGCCTCATCTGGACCAGCGGGGGACTGCGGGGGGGCTGGGCGCGGCTGGCGGTCTTCATCACGGTGGCGGCGGAGGGTAGGGTGAGGAAGAGGAGGAGTCAGAGGATTGGGGGGTACATCAGGGGACCCCTGAAGAGGAGGGAGGCCCGCACACCACCTGTGCTCCCCACAGGCGCATGACAGAGGAGGGGAGGGGTCCACTCATAGACATGGCACACTGCAAGAGAAAGAACATTTGTGGTTATTTTCTAGAGATGATATGAAGTGAACTGTCAATCACTGCTCTTGTGTTGCAGTCATACAGACAAGTGATCAAAGGTTTGTCAGCAAAATAAATAATAAAGGTATGTTTCCCTATTAAACACACTGTTGACATATTTAAGACAACTATGGATGAACAAAACCATTGAGTGGCTCATATATTGTCGACTTTATATATTCAATGCTTCCTCTACTGGACACCTTATTTAGCAGTTTTGTAGCAGATGAACTGTTAGAAAATGCTCTTAACTGTTTTAACTTTCAGGGGGCCCTAAGCATTTGACAAATTCTAACTTTGCTCTCATCACTTTGACCAGTTGTATTTGTGTTCATAAGACCAAAACCAGACTGAAAACATCCAGAATGTCACAACTACCACAGTCACAAGAACAGAACACAGATATAAAAGGGGAGTCAAGAATTCTAGACAAGTTTCTGGTGGATTTTAATGTGATCCAGTTGGAGATAGTGGGCTTACATTTACATTATAAAGGGTCCTGGCACCTATGCCTGGTTCAAAAACAAATGTAGGCAGCAGATATTTTGCTACTATAGATATAAAACAAATGTAATCATCTGAGAGGGATATTTAGGCTGATGTAAACACACAAGATACGTTATTTTCAATATAAATGTATGGGCTCTTGGAGGCCCCCTGCTGGCCTCGGGGCCCTAAGCAGCTGTTCAGTCTGCTTATAGACTGGGCCAGCCCTGATACCCAGCATGCCAAGCTCTTCACGCCAAACTTCTTTGGTGTGAAGTAGCCACAGATGCCCTGAGTTAGACCTCTAGAAGCACCTCTATACAGAGGACACTATACTATCTAAATCATCTAATCCTGACCACCACACTGTAATTTAGATTAGATTTAAATGAATGGAGCACACAGAAGCCAGGGTCACAACAGGACTTGTGCCTCATTTTCTATGCTTCCATCGTACTTTCCGAAGGCACCTACAAAACAAGTCCTTGCACAAAGAAGACGCAGTGCTTATTGACTGTGGAACGCATTTAGACTGCTGCCACATTATCACAAAACAGTGGCGCTAGGTGTCTGCTAACAGCACAGGGCATTTTCAAGTGGAGTTTTGTCATTATAAATCTCTACCCCCAAGGTCGACCAACCAAGGCAGATGAGCAGGGTGGGCACATCGCTCTTCACAGCTCACTTCTCCTTAGCCGAGTTACAAACTGTTGCCGTATAACTGCTCTCATAATGCGCTAATCTGCACCGCGGAGGCCATTAGAGTGATATGTTACGGCACTTTGTAATTAACAGACACGCCATGGAGGAAGGCGGACAAGCCGTTTGACTAAGGTAAGCGCTATGGATTCAGAGAGAAAAAATAGGTCCACCCATGTTTCTTTTAGCATCTATCAAGGCTGTAAGAAATGTACCGTCAAGCCATTCACAGCACAGAGGAACATTATCAGGACAAATACAATGGTAAGTTAAGGCAGACATGAATAAAAATGTCAAACGCGCCAGGGAGGAACATCAGATATGGGACTGCTGGCAGCCAAAACACCATTAGCGTAGATAGACACATTACCAGACAAATGTACAAGTGATGCATGGCAGAGGAATATGCTTTTTTTCACCCAGGAGAAGTATTTATAAAAATGTAGTGCGCAATGAAGAAGTGTGTGGAACTTAAAAGAAAAAGGGATGAAAAGGGTTGGGGAGTTTGGAGATGCTGATGTGTGGGGGTGGATGAGAGCAATAAAAAGTAATAGGGAAAAGTGGGGGCTTGTCCAAGATGAGAAATACACTGTTATGATTATGAACAAAGTGTGGTCCCAAGAAACAGTTTAAGGATCGTATTTTATCATGGAACAACATAAATGGACAATTTACAGTAACAATTGCACACTGTAACTGGAATTATTCAGCCATAAACACATAAAAACAATACTGTGTGATCCCAAATGTGGACTATTATGGATTATACATATACTGTTTAACCGTGGCCTATTTATCAAGGGCTCCCACAGAGAAACAGTCACATGTGAGTTGAAAGGATGCCCTTCCCATCTCAGGGTTAAGTGTCTCATCCAGTCCCAGAAAAAAAAAAAAAAAAAATCTCTTTGATTAAATTGAAATTCTTTTACCACTGTTTGTATCATTCAGGCAACTCTAAACTATTTTCTGACACCATAGTTTTTTGTATAATAGTGTTGTCTGCGTCTACCCCAGGCCAGTGCTCGTCTGGGATCCAGAATACACATTTATTCAATACTTTATGAAGATATGAGTCTGTTCACCAGTGAATCTCCCCGTTTTCAAATGAATGTGATTGACAGATGGATTAGACAGTCAGGGATGGATGTGGTCAGTCCTTACTGGAAAAAATAAATGAAAAAATATCACACTGGGCTGAAAACATTTCGGATTTTTGCAGAATCAATGAACAAAGCACTAAACTCTGGTAATCTGAGGTGAGATAAATTACATTTTATTTGTAAATCATAGGTGACCAATGAGCTCCTTCTGTTCACATGTGTCACTGAAAAAAAACTGATCTGATTACACGATCACGTTTGACCAGGCTTGAGACCAGACTGTCATCAACCTGTATAAAAAATACAGAGAGATCATTTTGGATTTGCCAGGCAAGGCCAATCTCGTTTTTACAAACAAAAACAGCAGCAGCAGAGTCTATGAATGAATGATGGTGTCATGGGCATTTGTTACCACATAACTGGTGTTATTTAATATTTGAACTCATGAGACAAATGAATGGGTAGTGTACCACTGCTGAGCTCTACAATTGCTATTATTGTAGTTGCTGAGCTTAGCTTAGCTTAGGGACAACATTATATTATAATTTTAAGAGTGCACCATTAAAATGTCTTTTCCATTTCTTCAGGTTACTTCAAGTAGCATTTACGTTCAAATTCTTGTCCCTGGTACATAGGCCACTTTCAAACCATTAGCTTTTCCCTACTTTTGTACAGAATGTACAAAGTACATGTACCTCACACAAGAATCCCATTGAACCAAGAAATAACCCAAAAAACAAACATGAAATCCTGTCTTAATGGTTCAATATGGATTTTATTTCAGCTACCAGTAAATGGTATATACTTTTGATTGATGCTTTATATAGATTTGCAAGTTGTTATTGTTTTCAGTGGCTAAGGACAGAAAATGGAGGCGATAACTACAATGAAACTAACATAACCTGGTTGTTTACAGTAAGGAGCATCTGTCCACTGAACTACCCTAAGGTGTGAACTGTCACCTTTGCATGACCGTTTCTATAAAAGATCTTTATTTCTTCCTGTTGTCCATATACTTTTCTCACATGGAAGAGATTCATAAGATGCATGAGACCTTGAGGTTCACATTGAGCCTCAGGAGTACCCAACTGGAGCAGCAGCCATGCAGTGCCTACTTTAGGTTGAGGTGGGAAATCAGAGAACTTCAAAACCCACTGAATTATTACAAACTCAATACAGAGGCATCACACTAGAACTGTACTGCAACACTTCATGTAAGGCAAGAGGAACAACATAAGGGAAAAGGAAAGAAAAAAGACTCATAAATTAATTGAGCAGTCGTGTTCAGTCTCAGAAAAGCTCGTCAAAACATGGAGTTGTTTACCACTGTCCTGGCCCAGTGCATCGTTAAAAGGACAGCTCCAGTGGCCCAAAATGGCCCACAATTGGACAAACTGCAGAAAACAACTATAGAAAATTTTCTGTCAACGCTAATATATAAGATATAACATAGAGCTTTATAAAACTGAAAGAGATTTGTGCAACAGAACTCAATTCATGACTCAAACATACAAAAAATAAAATAAAATTGCAGTATATTAAAAGTACAACTGTGTCAAGAGTGCACTCCGGGAGCATTAACATTTACTAGAAGACTGAAATATAAACTAATACAAGAATCTCATGCATTTCAGAACAGGCTTTGCGGTTTGCTCAGATTGCAATTTTGACTTGATGAAGATGAATTGCGCAGCCCTAATATATAATATGTTATGGATAGTCAAAAGTACTCAAAATGGCACCTATAAATTGGAAACTCAAACTCATGAATCAGCCACCTCCATCTTAAATTATAATATCAAATACAGTACCTCGCAAAAGTTTGGACACAGCTTTTCATGCAATGTTTGTATTTTATGTTTACTACTTTCATGATTTTTGCATATTATGACCAAAAAAACGTACATTTACAGCTGCATGGTAAAAATACAGTAATTTACCACGGAAATGAAACGGTCCTTGCCATAAATGTACATAAAAACATGAGTCTACCTTAAATTCTATAATATAATGAACATAACCTCGAGTACATTGTCCCTTTTCCTCTCCCTTAGCCTTATCCCCGCACCACACCTCCTCCTCCCTCATCCCACCCCTCCACCCTCTCTTCCCACACTCCCCCCCCCCTCTTCTCCTTCTCTCTTCCTGTTGATGGATGCAGCTCCCCGGACGCGACCTCTGACATCTGCGTCGCGCTCATAACAACAGGGCCAAGTGCTGCTAAGACGCCGCGCGCAAAGGTCAACAGTCCCCAGAGGCAGCGCTAGCATCGACATCGCCATCCTTCACCGGGCCCCTGTTGCCGTGACAACTACCCACTCCCCATCCCTCAAAACACGGATCAATTACAAAATCATTTCCGCGTCATTTTCAGAAGTCAAAGTTAAGTGGTTGTGTCCCCAGAGGCTGAAGGGGTCAATATGTTGGACTAAGGGCTGATTCAGACGCGCTGCTCCGGCCTATTAGCTTCATATTTCATAAAGAAGATATGGAAAATAGAATAGGGCCGAGTGTTGAGTTATTAATTTACATAACCACAAAAACACATTCTCAAATTCATGTATTCATTATTCATTATTGAGTGTGCATCTTTAAAGGGTTTTTTTTTTTTCATTTATTTGAGCACCGTTTGTCTTTCTCAAGTACATACGTGTTGTACAAGCAGCTCTTGAGGTCAAAATAAGACCTCAAAATAAGCCTGTATAAAGAAGTAGACTGACCGAATGTGACGTCACCCGCAGCCTTCAGCTCCAGTCAAATGAAGCTCATCCAGGCTAGCGGTTATACAGGCGAATTTGGAGTCCAGTTCAATATTTGGAACTGTGACGTGAGAGTGGAGCATTCTGGAGCGAGGCTGTTGAAGGTAACGTTCCTTTCCACCTCCTGCGCCGCTGGTTTAGCAGGGAGCAGGGATTTAGCAACGTAGTCAATCAAACCTGTTGCTAATGCTATCGAGAGCAACCTCAGGGAAAGAAGGCGCCTGATTTGATTGATATTAACACTAATATCTAGATTTACGAACACAATAGCGAAAATAAAAATACCGGGTTCATGTAGAGCGGATTAATATGAATGTTTTAAGACCAAAATGATGAGCCTGATAGCAGCAGTTACAGGGGGAAGGGAGGGAATTGGAGCCAGAGTCGATGGAGTTGGAAACGCATCCATGCTCTCTCCCTATTTGGAACATGGCAGCTAGCAGGTTAGCTATGTCCATTTATATACACAGACTATGTTTATTCCAGCAGCGTAAAGAACAAATAGCCAACATGGATGGATATTCTCACATCCTTATAGAAGAGTGTCTCATTGATAATTTCTGATCATATACAGCGGTCCCTCGTTTATCGCGGGGGTTACAATCTAAAAATAACCCGCAATAGGTGAAATCCAAAGTATCAGCTTTATTTTTTTACAATTATTCTATATGTAACCCCTCACCACACACTTTATACACCTCTATTGTATCCATTCCCATACCAATTAGAAACAGCATCAACTTTTTGGTGTTTGTCCAGTTGCTTCCAACAGTAATAACCAGAAACATAATGTATTTTTTAATGCCATCGATTCACATTTTGACCAAACATTTACAGCATTCAAACAGAAAAACTCTACATACTCTCTTATCTACATTCATTTCATTTCAGCGTGATACAACTTTATCAAACAACTAGAGCAATTTAGTGCAGTTATTAAACTCTTCATAGCTTCTGTTCAATCACCCATCCAATCTGATTCTTTCTGAGACTCCACATATTGCGTGACTTGATGTGGGCCAAAGGGCAGGGATATTAGCAAACACTGTAATTAACTGGGTTTAGTGTTAAAAGGACTTGGGAAGATAAGATGTCATTAAAAGTGTGTAAACATGGCAGACGTAAGCCTATTTCCCATGTATAGTGGAGTTTAAAGAGTAGACACATGTCGGAGTGTTTTGATAAACTCTGGCCACCCTAAGGTCCCCTGGTCTGTGCACCCACGAGCCTGGAGCAAAGCCAGAGGTAATATTGTTCCAGCCTGACAGAGGAGGGGGTTTAAGGAGGATAAAGGGCAGTGGGACCTAACTCAGCTTTTGGACAAGAGATTCTTTTTGGTTTCCTGTCACTGGACAGTCAGAATACTGATTGGTTGCAGTTTGTTTACAGCCTGAAAGTTGTTGGTTTGTTTCTGTTTCTGGGATGTGCATAATGTGTTTGTGTCCTTGGGCAAGACACTTCACCCACCACTCACTGTAAAGCTTTACTGTGCAATTTGACCTCTGTCTAGAGCACGGTGGAAGAAGTACTCAGTTTTTTGTTATCTAAGTAAAAATACCAACACAACAAAATGATTGATGTAAATATCACATGAAAATATCAACTTAAGCCAGGGGTGTCCAAACTATGGCCCGGGGGCCATAGTTCCTCAGACCAATTTTTAATGGCCCTCAGGCCTTTAGTTGATCTGGCCCAATTGATCATAATTAGTACTTTTTACTGCAAATTTGAGTAATCCTACCAATATAACCTAAATAACATCACATTGCATTGTCATACAGACCTACTATTAATATCCCAAGCCTTATTTAAAGTATATTAAACGCACTCATCTGAATTATCCATTGTATTGACTACTGGTCTGTGGCCCTCTGTGTCGAATAATTTTCAAGGTATGGCCCTCGGTGAAAAGAGTTTGGGCACCCCTGATTTAAGCCTTTAACAGTAAAAAGTTCAGTTCAGTTTTGGACCTTTTAAAGTGTTAAATGTAGAAATATTTTCGTTGCGACGTCCCTTTGGCGAGAGCAAATATTTGACCTGTTGCCATAGCAACACAATGGGAGATGGAGTGTGGCCGTCATTTACCTTTTTGATCAAGATTATGTCACGACAAATTTTGTATGTCTATGAGAAAGTGAAATTATATTGTTCCATTCCAACTCCATTTTTGATTTTCTTATATCAATCTGTTCAGGGCCAGGGTCCACCAAAGATTAGATTTTGAGTGAAATCGGTCAAACTATGTACAAATTATCACTCGTCAAAGTTTGATGGCGAGCCACAAAAACAAATCCAAAATTTGTGTCACTACCACAACAACAGTGTTAAAAAGCTTTTAACGACTATATTACAGTTAGTATCCCATTAAAACAAACTGTCCCTGTCTATTCTTCATAAATATTCCTCCTCTTCACAATTCTTTGTACAAATGCTCTAAACGAATTGAAGCTCAGATTTGGACCAAGGGCAAGTTCTTCTGTTGTCCTCAGAGCATATGCTCTCAGACAAAATGCTGCAAAACTAAGAATGAACTAGGACAAATTGGAGTAATGTGCTTTTATGTCTATGGCTATTGTAGTGTTCAACTAAATGAACTACCTCCAAAGTCTTTATTGAAACAGTCCACATCATCTCCACCAATGCTGACTTTAAGTTTAGTCAATTTAAAACAAGTTTTGCTCATGGATTCATGCATGTCTTACCAGCACATTTAAAACATAAAAGATATTTTTTTAATGACATAAAAAGCAGAGCACAGAGTACAGAGCCGCGGGCCTGTCCATGCCGCAGTGAAAACAGGGGTGTTTTGGGAAATGGGGTCTTGTAGAATAAAGCTCAGGTAAATCGAGTGGGTGAGAAGTGAAAAGCATTGTAACATGGATAAAAGTCACTTTTGGATCATAGGTCTCCTTTAAAACACAACACATGAGGAAAAGTATTTGATTCACTGAGCTCCACACGGCCCTCTGCATCACTGTGTATACGCTGCAGTGTCTCGTCTCTTTGAGCTGTCATCTGCTTTGCATGGAACAGCCTTGTCCTCTTTAGCGCTGTTGTCCTGATTAAGCTCCTCTCCGGCCAATTAACTCTGCTGCTCCGGAAAAACCTGCTCTGCTCGGAAAACTACAGCAAAAGTAGTTTTGTGAAGAAGCGTGGATCTGCATTACAAGTATAAAACACAAAATATTAGTCTAGAACAGGGTAAACAAACTGGAGGCACAAAGAGCCGCCTTTGGGGAACCATTTTTTTCAGGTTAAAGCAACACCATGTAACTTTCTGGAGGTGGAACGTCACATGATTCCACAGAAATAGAAAGTTAATTTGGAACAGTCTCCATGGGGATAGATGTGTTTTATGCCACACTGTTGAACATTATAGACAAAGGAACAACATTTCCATGACAATAAGCAGCCAGGTGGAGTCAGGAGATGCAAGCCCGCTCACAGTAAGGAGCCATCACATATGTTTATATAGACTTTTCAGTGCAATAAAAACTAATATTTTTTTCACAGCTGTTTGTTCACTACAGAAAGTTGTCACAGTTGCCACTCTGGCAAAGTACACGTAATCCTGTCTTTGAATTAGAAAGAGACTCTTTCTGCTCATTTTCTTTATTTTTGAGGAGCTAAAATCATTAACATCACTTTAACTGAGCATGCAATTAAATTTTATGTAAAAGTGATTTTTATAGTCTTATAAATGTGAAAAACAGAACTGGTTCATTTTGAACAGTGTCCAAAGTTATTCCTCATTTACCGTGTGCATTCAGAGCATACCAATTATTTACTGCAGTGAGTTTATAAGTGCTTTTCACAACTCTCAGAGATCAGTGTAGACTTTGACACAATAAAGCTAACAACTAGCATACTAATGTGCACGTCCTGATTATCAGACAATGAAACACTTTATAATTAGATGCGCACAACTGATTTATTTAGACCAAGAACTTCTTCTACAGTATCTCTGGACTGGGGCAAGACATCTTTTCCCATGCATTTTGCTCAAATACATGGGAAAAAAATTGAGTACAGGCCCTTTAACAAACAGAAGAATACAGAGTAGATTTGGTATTTGTCTCACAATAATGTATTTTATTGCCAGCTTTTCATAACAGCTTTTTCTTTCTTTCCATTTGAATATTCCCCTTTCAGCTCAGAACATTTTGTTTACATTTTTATTTACTGTTATTTCAATATTCACAAAACTTAGTCTAGACAAACTTTTTGAATGAAACTGCAGCAGATGCATTTGTCAGAAAGTCGCCATGTTTGTATATGCGCTTTGATCATGGATATTTGTGAAAACTAGATGTTGAATTTTCTGGACACTTTTGTGGTTTGCACGGCTTTATTTCTGCACCGAAACCTGATTAAACCCAACAGATAAAAGATTAACCAGTCCTTGACAATAGTTGTTGTTTTTTTTTTTTTCCTGCAGCAGCAGCAGTCTCCCAGACACAGCCGTATTCATTATAAATCTCTGGGAAAAACAAAAGGAAAAACCAAGTGAAATATGATGGCTTTCAAATCTGTCAAATTTGGAGTGTCCAGAAACAGAGCGGTGTTTTTGATACGAGCTGTTGCATTAAATTGGCGAACTGTGCGGATTAGAAACAAAATTCTGAAGCATGATTTTTTTATTTTTTGTGCTGGGATAATGATGTGTCCTCAGAGACTGGTAAAAATAAGTTATAAGAGCGTGAATTATTTGGAGAGAAAGATGGAATATATTTATTTTCAGATGGATGATGGAAAAGTGGAGCACGATGAGCACAGCTCAAGGCTGCAATAATGAAGTTTGGTTTATTTCAAGAAAAAGAAAAAAACATTTTAAAATGTAATTATAAGTATATTAAGATTTGTGGTAACTTCACTTTAACCACAACTTAATCAGCTTTCATAAAGAATGATCCAATGAATGAACAAAGACTTTATTCATAATATGCACCGATATGGAAACATTTTTTGGATTAGATATCGGCTTCCAAATATCATTTTGTAGTTGGCGTAGAAAGTCTCATAATGTTTGAATTCAGAAGCGACACCGAGGATAAAGAATTCAATGGATTTAGTGATTTGGAGTGAGATCCAGAGTAAACTTGTTGCTTGATTTTTCTGCTTTATTTATCTGATTAACTGTTAATATCTTACGTTAACAAACCAGACACGTGTTCAGTTCTGTCTGTGCTTCATGTCACTGAATAAATATAAATGTGTTACGTTAGCGTGTTGTACTGATATTCAGCCTGTTGTTCCACATTTTATTGTTATTATAATTTGCCTTTAAAGATAAAATGTGTATTCTTGGTCTCAGATTTTGTGAAATAAATTTCCCCCAAAATGCGACTTATAGTCCAGTGCGACTTATATATGTTTTTTTTCTTCATTATTATGCATTTTTTGGCTGGTGTGACTTATACTCCAGAGCAACGTACAGTTTGGAAAATACAGTACTTCTGTTACTAACTACCTTACATTGATAACTTAAGTCTTAACCTCAACTTTCTTTTTTTTTTTTTTTAAGTGAATATTTGTGGGGGGGTTTATGTAATACATGGTTTTGATGTGGACTAGAGCTAGAGTACAATTTGCATGGATATAAACATTTAAGAGAACAGTTCATTATAAACTATACAAGAATCTCATTCATTTGATAACAGAGGTTTACAGGGTTAGCCAGACATGCTCATTAGTTTCACCGCAGAGGACAGTCTATACACATAATCACATCCTTTGAGATTTGATCATTGCATCAGTTCATATTATGATTATTTTTCAGCCTTAATGTGGAGCAAATGTTTCTTTGTATGGTTTCTTCCATCTAAAAACGTAGCTGTGTTTCATAATGTGTCAATTAAAATGATCAATTCTGTATGTAGGGCCCCTCTGAATTTGGACTAAGGAGATAACACATTTTTAAAATAACTCGATCATCCCAAAGTTTTATGTTACTTTGTTATTTCCCCATTAAATTACAGTAAAAACAAAAAATAAAAGCACTTGTTATGGTAAATAGTGACATTCTTATACAGCACCGCCTTCAAGTCACTCAAAGCACTTTACATCACCTCTAGTGTTTAGGTGGGTTAAGTGTCTTGCCCAAGGACACAACGACAACATTCATCTATGGGTCAGTGGAGCAGACAATGCAATGATGTTTATGTCAACAGCAGGAGTCAAACCACCACCCTTCAGATCAGTGACACTCTACCAACTTTCATTCACAGACACCTGATATTTTACAATGAGTTTGAAGTTTTCAGTACTAGTGATACTGTCCAGAGAGTAAATGTGAATCCTTCATAGCCACGCTGGATGTATCAGCACTGACAGGGCGTGAAGGAGAGGCCAGAGGCTGGACCCGGTCAACCCTCCTCACTGCAGGAGCTGGACTTCTGTTTGGCCCTGCTCCAATCCCCCTCACTCCAGGAAGCACCAAGCACCAGAGCCTCATAAAGTACAGCCAGAGTCCACTGTAAACAGGCAACTCAGCACTCCAAGGACACCAAGGATGTTATTGTAACTTATAAGAAGAGGAGAGGAGCAGGTCAGATCACTGCTGGTAAGGTGAGTGAGCAAATATATCCTATAAAGATTCTGATATTTATACAACAAATTTCTCTAAAACATTGTTAATATGATTTTTTTTTTAAAGAAGCGGCTTGAATGAGCAGCAAAATGTCTTCACTCACAACTTTTTGTCCAGATTAGAATTTTTATTTTACTATGGCACATACGTAGAGGGAAGGGATTACACAGATTGAACATGATTATATTTAAGATTTTACTAAAACTTTTGCCTGGTCTTCTTGAGTTTAGTCATTTTTGAAAAGTTTATCATTTTACTTCCTGGTTGGATGCAGGCAGTAGATAAGATATATGTAGAGGTATGTTACCTAGCAACCATAATGAAAACAAGAACTTAAACTAAATTACACAATAGTTACAATTGGAGCAAATTAAATAAATGAGAACACCTTTATTCAGTTGAATCACGGTTTAAACTGTCCCTAAATTTTGTATGGACTTGATAACAGTTGGTGACACAGGTAGAAGGATTCTGTTTTATAACACAGGGCCGGTCCAGACTATAAGCAGAGTAAGCAGCTGCTTAGGGCCCCAAGGCCAGCAGGGGGCCCCCAAGAGCCCAAACATTTACCATCCATCCATCCATCCATTTTCTTCCGCTTATCCGGAGCCGGGTCGCGGGGGCAGCAGTCTAAGCAGGGACTCCCAGACTTCCCTCACCCCAGACACGTCCTCCAGCTCCTCCGGTGGGACCCCAAGGCGTTCCCAGGCCAGCCAAGAGACATAGTCCCTCCAGCGTGTCCTGGGTCTTCCCCGGGGCCTCCTCCCGGTGGGACATGCCCAGAACACCTCCCTAGGGAGGCATCCAGGAGGCATCCTGAGCAGATGCCCGAGCCACCTCAGCTGGTTCCTCTCAACGTGTAGGAGCAGCGGCTCTACTCCGAGCTCCTCCCGTGTGACTGAGCTCCTCACCCTATCCCTAAGGGTGCCCCTGGCCACTCTGTGGAGGAAACCCATTTCAGCCGCTTGTATCCGCGATCTTGTCCTTTCGGTCATTACCCAGAGCTCATGACCATAGGTGAGGGTAGGAACGTAGATTGACCGGTAAATCGAGAGCTTCGCCTTCCGGCTCAGCTCCTTCTTTACCACAACGGACCGATACAGCGACCGCATCACTGCAGACGCTGCACCAATCCGCCTGTCAATCTCCCGCTCCATCCTTCCCTCACTCGTGAACAAGACCCCGAGATACTTGAACTCCTCCACTTGGGGCAGAGACTCACCACCCACCCGGAGAGGGCAAACCACCTTTTTCCGGTCGAGAACCATGGCCTCGGATTTGGAGGAGCTGATTCTCATCCCAGCTGCTTCACACTCGGCTGCAAACCGCCCCAGTGCCTGCTGCAGGTCCTGGCTCGAAGAAGCCATCAGGACAACATCATCTGCAAACAGCAGAGATGAAATCCTGTGGTTCCCAAATCAGACCCCCTCCGGCCCCTGGCTGCGCCTAGAAATTCTGTCCATAAATATAATGAACAGAACCGGTGACAAAGGGCAGCCCTGGCGGAGTCCAACATGCACCGGGAACAGGTCTGACTTACTGACGGCAATGCGAACACAGCTCCTGCTCCGGTCATACAGGGACCGGACAGCCCTTAGCAAAGAGCCCCGGACCCCATACTCCCAGAGCACCCCCCAAAGGAAACCACGAGGGACACGGTCGAATGCATTCTCCAGATCCACAAAACACATGTGGACTGGTTGGGCATACTCCCATGAGCCCTCGAGGACCCGATGGAGAGTATAGAGCTGGTCCAGTGTTCCACGACCAGGACGAAAACCACACTGCTCCTCCTGAATCCGAGGTTCGACTATCGGTCGGATTCTCCTCTCCAGTACCCTGGAATAGACCTTACCGGGAAGGCTGAGGAGTGTGATTCCCCTGTAATTGGAACACACCCTCCGGTCCCCCTTCTTATACAGAGGGACCACCACCCCGGTCTGCCATTCCGCAGGTACTGTCCCCGACTGCCACGCGATGTTGCAGAGACGTGTCAGCCAAGACAGCCCCACAACATCCAGAGACTTGAGGTACTCAGGACGGATCTCGTCCACCCCCGGAGCCTTGCCACCGAGGAGCTTGCCAACCACCTCAGTGACTTCAGCCAGGGTGATGGACGAGTCCGCCTCTGGGTCCCCAGTTTCTGCTTCCTCCTCGGAAGACGTGACAGTGGGATTGAGGAGATCCTCAAAGTGTTCCTTCCACCGCCCGACAACATCCCCAGTCGAGGTCAGCAGCTCTCCACCCGCACTGTAAACAGTGTTGGTGAAGCACTGCTTTCCCCTGCTGAGGCGTGGGACGGTTTGCCAGAATCTCTTTGAGGCCGTCCGATAGTCCTTCTCCATGGCCTCCCCGAACTCCTCCCAACCCCGAGTTTTTGCCTCTGTGACTGCCCGAGCCGCGGCACGCTTGGCCCGCCGGTACTCATCAGCTGCCTCAGGAGTCCCACGAGCCAACAAGGCTCGATAGGACTCCTTCTTCAGCTTGACGGCATCCCTTACTTCCGGTGTCCACCACCGGGTTCAGGGATTGCCGCCGCGACAAGCACCACAGACCTTACGACCACAGCTTCGAGCAGCCGCATCGACAATAGAGGTGGAGAACATAGCCCACTCGGAGTCCATGTCTCCAACTTCCCCCGGGATCAGGGAGAAGCTCTCCCAGAGGTGGGAGTTGAAGACCCCCCTGACAGAGGGCTCCGCCAGACGTTCCCAGCAGACCCTCACAATGCGCTTGGGCCTGCCAGGTCTGTCCGGCTTCCTCCTCCGCCAGCGGATCCAACTCACCACCAGGTGGTGATCAGTTGACAGCTCAGCCCCTCTCTTCACCCGAGTGTCCAAGACACGCGGTCGGAGGTCAGATGACACGACAACAAAGTCGATCATCGACCTCCGACCTAGAGTGTCCTGGTGCCACGTGCACCGATGGACACCCTTGTGCTCGAACATGGTGTTTGTTATGGACAAACTGTGACTAGCACAGAAGTCCAATAACAAAACACCACTCGGGTTCAGATCAGGGAGGACGTTCTTCCCAATCACGCCCCTCCAAGTGTCACTGTCATTACCCACATGGGCGCTGAAGTCCCCCAGGAGAACAACGGAGTCCCCGGTTGGTGCACTGTCTAGTACCCCTCCCAGGGACTCCAAGAAGGCCGGGTACTCTGCACTGCTGTTTGGCCCGTAGGCCGACACAACAGTGAGAGACCTGTCCCCGACCCGAAGGCGCAGGGACGCGACCCTCTCGTTCACCGGAGTGAACCCCAACACGCAGCGGCTGAGCTGTGGGGCAATGAGCAAGCCCACACCAGCTCGCCGCCGCTCCCCGCGGGCAACGCCAGAGAAATGGAGAGTCCAACCCCTCTCAAGAAGTTGGGTTCCAGAGCCCAAGCTGTGCGTGGAGGTGAGGCCGACTATATCTAGCCGGTAACGCTCAACCTCCCGCACAAGCTCAGGCTCCTTCCCCCCCAGCGAGGTGACGTTCCACGTCCCCAGAGCTAGTCTCCATGTCCGGAGATCCGGTTGTCGAGGTCCCCGTCTTCCACTGCTGCCCGGATCTCTTTGCACCCGCCCCCCCCAAACATTTACATTGAAAATAATATATCATGTTTTATTGGAAACAGGGCATGTGTGTTTACAGCAGCCATAATATCTCTCTCAGATGATTACATTTGTTTCATATCTATAGTAGTAAAATATCTGCTGCTGCTGCTGCTACATGTGCTTTTGAGTCGGGCAGAGGTGAGGGCAGCTGTGTGTTTACACCGGTGTAAGGACCCGACATAATGTAAATGTAAGCCCACTGTCACCAACTGGAACACATTAAAATCCACCAGAAACTTGTCTAGAATTCTTGACTCCTCTTATACGTTTGTATTTTGTTCTTGTGACTGTGGAAGTTGTGACATTCTGGATGTTTTTGGTCTGATTTTGTTCAGATAAACACAAATACAACTGGTCAAAGTGATGAGAGCAGAGTCAGAATGTGTCAAATGTGAATCTCCAACAGCTGAGCCAGGAGGGGGCCCCAGAGACAAATTCAGTTTAGGACCTCCTGAAAGCTACAGCCAGCCCTGCAAGAACACACTGCTACTTCCTGTATTTTCCAACGTTTTGTTCCAACATTTTCTTCACAAACTGCCACTTCATTGATGTAAAAGTATGGTGTACTATGTCACTGAACCAAGTAATAATTAGAAAAATATATTAATCTGTCAAATGCACTTGAGCTGGAGATATAGAGTGTATAAAGAAGTGGACTAAGTGAGTGGGACGTCACCCACAGCGTTCAGCTCCAGTCAAATGAAGCTCATCGAGGATATAGCAGTTATTAATGTTAAAACCTTGAGCTACGGATACAATAGTGAAATAATCCCATGATCATTTCCTATTTGGAACGTGGCGGCTAGCAGGTTAGCTATTTCCATTTATATATACAGTTTACAGCTGGAGACCCGTCAGAATTCAATGGTGGAATTTGCTCTTGAACTGTCTGATTGAAGATGTGTTGATATAACATAAAGACTCCAGATTATAGCTAAAGGCTGATTTCCATCCGTTGTCCCAAGGTTTGTGCTTAATTAATTACGAGGCCTGTCCACATGAAACCAAAACTGGCACACGGCTCAGTGTTTCCTCTGCAGCATAAATAAACAAAAGTGAAATTAGTTTTTCCAAATGGCTTCAAAACGTGGTGTTATGATTCAAACTCACAGACATCATTGCTGTCAGTTGAAAGGGTAAAGTTTGACGTGTGAACATTGAATCTCTCAAAGAATGATATGAGTTTCAGCTTCATGTAATATGCAACATTTTCCCATTCAATAAATTGTTAATCACTTTAGCGATTTGTAATCATTCTGTCGTAACGGTGCGGATAGGACCAAAGGATGCAGACCAGAGCAGTTTTAACAGTGTTTATTTACAGCGGTGAAAATGCAGTCTTTAAACAGGTCACAAGAGCAGGTACAGGAACCGGGGAGCGGGAGACGGGTCAGGCGGGTGCGGTGCAGGTAGAGGCGGGCAGGACAGGACCAGGACGGGGATAGAAGCAGGTGCGGTACCAGGGCAGGCGGATCAGACGAAGACCAGAGCGGGGAGCGGGTGACAAACCAGAGACCAGGACCGGACAGGAGACGAGACGAGCAGGAGACGAGACGAGCAGGAGACGAGACGAGCAGGAGACGAGACGAGCAGGAGACAAGACGAGCTGGAAGCGATACCGGGACTGGAACGTGGCGGCAGGAGCTGGGCGAGTAGAGGCAGGAATCTGGAGGGTGCATAAATCCAAATGAGCATTTGCCGGAAAGTACCATATAACAAAGCTTAGCAAGAAACATTCACGTTTTACACGCGGACGGTCTGGCACCGAGTGTAGACTGCCAAGCCTTCTTGTACTCAGCAGCAGGTGGTGGTGATTAGGCTGATGCACCCCAGGTGTGCACGGGAGGAGTCAGGCACTCCACCCAGCTCCAGACACACAGGTAGGGGAGGGGGAGAGAGCACGGGAGGACAGGGAAACTGACATCATGACAGTACCCCCCCCCTAAGGTCCACCTCCTGGTGGACCCCCAGGCTTGTCAGGATGAGCGCGGTGGAAGTCTCTCACCATGTCGGGGTCCAGAATGCGTGCCCTGGGCACCCAGGATCGCTCCTCCGGACCGTAACCCTCCCAATCGACGAGGTACTGGAGGCCCCTACCACGGCGACGAACGTCAATCAGGCGGCGGACGGTGAACGCCGGGTGGCCGTCAATGACTCGGGCGGGCGGTGGGGGATCGGCCGGAGGGCACAGGTCGCTGGTCCGGACTGGTTTAACCTGGGAGACGTGAAAGGTCGGATGAATCCGGAGAGACGGGGGTAACTGGAGGCGCACCGCCGATGGATTTATGATCCTCATGATCTTAAACGGTCCCAGGAATCGGGGGGACAGCTTACGGGAGTCCGTCTTCAGCGGGACCGTCTTGGCGGAGAGCCAAACCATCTGGCCAGGTTGGTATACGGGCGCCGGGACACGGTGGCGATCGGCCGTCGCCTTAGTGCGCGCTCCAGCCCGAAGAAGGGCCGCCCTGGCCTTCTTCCAGATCCGGCGACAGCGCTGGAGATGGCGCTGAACAGACGGGACGGCGAGGTCCCTCTCCTCCGTGGGAAAGAGAGGGGGTTGATATCCCAGCGATGCCTCGAAGGGGGACATACCAGTGGCGGAACTCACGAGGGAGTTGTGAGCATACTCTATCCAGGGCAGGTGAGTACTCCAGGTCGCGGGGTTGGCGGAGGCTGTGCACCGTAGGGCCGACTCCAGGTCTTGGTTGGCCCGCTCCGTCTGCCCATTAGATTGTGGATGGAACCCGGACGTGAGGCTAACCGTGGCCCCCAAACCGTCGCAGAAAGACCGCCATACCTGAGAGGTGAATTGGGTCCCTCTGTCGGACACGATGTCCACCGGGATGCCGTGGAGTCGGAAGACATGACTGGTCAGCTGGTCGGCAGTTTCTTTGGCTGTGGGGAGCTTAGGCAGGGCAACGAAATGGGCGGCCTTGGAGAAGCGGTCCACAATGGTGAGAACCACCGTGTTCCCCTGGGAAGGGGGAAGGCCCGTCACGAAGTCCAAGGCGATGTGGGACCAAGGGCGACGAGGAACTGGGAGAGGATGCAAGAGACCAGAAGGGGGTGAGTGGGAGGCCTTGGCCCGAGCACATACCTGGCAGGCGGCGACATAAGCCCGGGTGTCTGTGTCCATCGTGGGCCACCAGAAGCGTCTCCTGAGGAGGGAGAGAGAGCGACCGGCACCAGGATGGCAGGCGAAACGGGAGGCATGGACCCACTGGAGCACCTGAGACCGGACAGAATCGGGAACAAACAGTTTACCTGGAGGGCCGTTACCTGGGTCGGGGTCGTTGGTCTGGGCCTCTCGGACGGTGTCCTCGATATCCCAATGGACCGCGGCCACCACACACGAGGAGGGAATAATTGTTTCTGCGGTGACCGGGCTATCCTCCAGGGCGAACTGGCGGGAGAGGGCATCGGGTTTGACGTTCCGAGATCCGGGGCGGTAGGTGAGGAGAAAGTTGAAGCGGCTGAAGAAGAGGGACCAACGAGCTTGACGGGGATTGAGGCGCCTGGCGGACTGGATGTACTCCAAGTTTTTATGGTCGGTCCAGACGATGAATGGTTGCTCCGCCCCTTCGAGCCAGTGGCGCCACTCCTCCAAGGCCAGCTTTACGGCAAGGAGCTCCCGATCCCCCACGTCATAATTGACCTCGGCCGAGGACAATCGCCGGGAAAAGAAGGCGCAGGGACAGAGGCGGTTGTGGGGGTCGAACCTCTGCGAAAGCACGGCCCCCACTCCCGAGTCGGAGGCGTCGACCTCCACGATGAATTGCCGTGAAGGGTCGGGCTGGTGCAGGATGGGAGCGGAGGTAAATAGTCTCTTAAGCTTCTCGAAGGCTGTCTGCGCCTCAGGAGACCAGGCAAACGGCAAAGCAGGAGAGGTGAGTTTAGTTAAGGGCGAGATAACCCTACTAAAATCCCGGATGAAACGTCTATAAAAATTGGCAAAGCCGATAAATCTCTGGAGCTGTCTCCGGCTGGTAGGAACGGGCCACTCAGTGACAGCCTGGATCTTTTCAGGGTCAGCTCTTACTTGGCCCCGCCCCACAATGAAGCCCAAAAAGCTGACCTCCTCTGCGTGAAACTCGCATTTCTCAGCTTTCACGAACAGTTTATTCTCGAGGAGGCGCTGGAGAACCTGGCGAACGTGCTGATGATGCTCCTGGGGGGACCGCGAGAAAATCAAGATGTCATCCAAGTAAACAAAGACGAATCGGTTAAGGAAATCACGGAGCACATCGTTGATGAGGGCTTGGAATACGGCAGGGGCGTTGGTGAGACCGAAGGGCATAACCAAGTATTCGAAATGTCCCAGGGGTGTCTTGAAGGCCGTCTTCCATTCGTCTCCCTCCCTGATGCGCACCAGGTGGTACGCATTCCGCAAATCCAACTTTGAGAAGATGGTCGCACCGTGGAGGGGCGTAAATGCCGAGTCCAGTAAGGGAAGCGGGTATTTATTCTTTACAGTTATATTGTTCAGACCCCGGTAATCAATGCAAGGCCGCAGGGATTTGTCCTTCTTAGCCACAAAGAAGAACCCCGCTCCCACGGGTGAAGTGGACGGGCGGATGATTCCGGCAGCCAGGGACCCACGGATATAGTCCTCCATTGACTCGCGTTCAGGTTTAGACAGGTTATATAGCCTGCTAGATGGTAGTGGGGCACCCGGCAGGAGGTCAATGGCGCAGTCATATGGACGGTGGGGCGGTAAAGAGAGGGCCTTGCTCTTGCTAAAAACCTCCCCCAGGTCGTGATATTCAGCAGGCACCGAGGACAGATTGGGGGTGTCTGGGGACGGATCAGCGACAGGAACGGACCTCCCGGCCGGAGGGAGGGCGGACCGAAGGCACTTGGCGTGGCAATCGGGACTCCAGCCCGAAACTCCGCCCCTGGCCCAATCGAAAACAGGGTTGTGGGCGCGTAGCCAGGGGTAACCAAGGACCAGAGGAGAAGCGGAGGAGGACAGGACATGAAACTGACGGTTCTCTTGGTGGTTGCCGGACAGAATCACGGTGACAGGTTCTGTGATGTGAGTGATGTGCCCCAGAAAACGTCCATTGAGCCCCTGGGCATTTAAGGGGCGTTCGAGGGGCTCCAGGTAGACCCCGAGCTGCTCCGCGACTTGGGCATCAATAAAGTCCCTCTCAGCCCCGGAGTCGATAAGGGCGGAAACGCATAAGGTCTCTGTGCGAACGCACAGGGTGGCGCTGAGCCGCAGTCTATTAGAAGAGTCCAGGATGTGTTGCTCGCCCACCAGTACTCCCAGTGCTACTGGTGGGCCCCCCCTTTTGGCCGAACTGGGCAAGTGACCACATAATGTCCGCGCTCACCGCAGTAGAGGCAAGCCCCGGCCAGACGACGCCTCCGTTGACGCTCCTCGGCCGACACAAGGGTCCTGTCGAGTTGCATGGGCTCATCTGGCGGGGGCGGGGCAGCGCGTGGCTCCGGCGGGACCGGTGACCGGCGTCTCTCTCGGCGACGAGCCCGTAGCCGGTTGTCAATACGGTGAGTGAGGGAGATGAGGCTCCGCAGGTCGGGGGGTTCGTCCCGGGAAACCAATTCATCTTTCAAAGTCTCGTTCAGGCCCCGCACAAACACAGCCCGCAGCGCGCTGTCCGTCCAGTCCAGCTCCGCCGCATGTGTCCAGAATTCAATGGAATAATCCGCTACCGTCCTGGAGCCCTGGCTGAGAGTCAATAACCGGGAGGCAGCATTGTCCTGGTAGTGCGGGTGGTCAAACACCAGCTTAAACGTGGACACAAATTCATTAAAATCCAGGCTATCCACAGACGTCTTCATTAGGCGCGCCTCTGCCCACTGGAGAGCTCTGCCCCGGAGTAATCCACATATATACCGGATCTTGGTGGCCCCCGAGCTGAAACGAGAAGGGCATTGCTGGAACATGAACTCGCACTGGAACAGGAATCCGCGACAGAGGTGAGGTTGTCCAGCATACGGCTCCGGATCCGTGCCTCTCGGCTCCGGGAGGCGTGGCGGCGATCCAGCTGCAGCAGGCGGGGTGACGAGGAGCGCGGCCACCTGGTGGTTAAGCTGTGCCACCTGCTGGGACAATGTCTGATTTAGCTCCAATAGAGTTCGAATGGATTGTTCATGCTGACCCAGCACCGCCTCGGGGTGAGAGTGCGTGAGGCGGCGCGTCTGGTCCGGGTCTGAGCCTGCTTGGTCCATAGTGGCCAGACCGTTCTGTCGTAACGGTGCGGATAGGACCAAAGGATGCAGACCAGAGCAGTTTTAACAGTGTTTATTTACAGCGGTGAAAATGCAGTCTTTAAACAGGTCACAAGAGCAGGTACAGGAACCGGGGAGCGGGAGACGGGTCAGGCGGGTGCGGTGCAGGTAGAGGCGGGCAGGACAGGACCAGGACGGGGATAGAAGCAGGTGCGGTACCAGGGCAGGCGGATCAGACGAAGACCAGAGCGGGGAGCGGGTGACAAACCAGAGACCAGGACCGGACAGGAGACGAGACGAGCAGGAGACGAGACGAGCAGGAGACGAGACGAGCAGGAGACGAGACGAGCAGGAGACAAGACGAGCTGGAAGCGATACCGGGACTGGAACGTGGCGGCAGGAGCTGGGCGAGTAGAGGCAGGAATCTGGAGGGTGCATAAATCCAAATGAGCATTTGCCGGAAAGTACCATATAACAAAGCTTAGCAAGAAACATTCACGTTTTACACGCGGACGGTCTGGCACCGAGTGTAGACTGCCAAGCCTTCTTGTACTCAGCAGCAGGTGGTGGTGATTAGGCTGATGCACCCCAGGTGTGCACGGGAGGAGTCAGGCACTCCACCCAGCTCCAGACACACAGGTAGGGGAGGGGGAGAGAGCACGGGAGGACAGGGAAACTGACATCATGACACATTCTGAAACCCATGAATCGTTCCCTGGCCTCGATCTGAAACAATTTTTTATTTTTTTCAAATGACTCAATATTCACAAACTTTTGCAATGGATAAAAAAAAGCTCCTGACAATGTGGAAGAAGTCCAAAGGTTTATTTGTGTTTGAGTCATCTTTGTGTCTTTGCTACTGAGTTACCGTAATCTGCTCCTGTCTTCTACACTCACTCACTCACATTTCCCATCAAGAGTAATAGAGTAGGGTCTGAGAATGTATAAGACTTGAACTAGCAACCCTACAGCTTGTGGGCCAACCCGAACTCACTGCACCACTGTCACGTAAAGTTTTCAAAGTTGGTGAAATTCTTGGTATATGGTCACATTTTCATATCACGTTGTTCTATTTTCAAGACACTCGAAGCGCTTTACATCAAGGAACCACTCACCCATTCACACACATTCATACACCGGAGTACACAGACACTGGGGACGAAGTGTCTTGCCCAAGGACACAACGGCGTTCATCTGTGGGAGCTGGAATCTCAGATCAGTGGATGAACACTCCACCGACTGCGCTACTGTCGCCCCGTCATCGCCCATTTCCTCTTCACCAGTCCATTGCGTATTCAAACAGTTCATCGCAGGTCATCTCCAGTAACGCTACAAGCTAACTGAGAGTTTCCCTGATTACGGTTTAATTCAAATGAACTTTATGGCCACTGCTTCTTAGTTCCAACCACTTTTTGATTTATGCGTACACCAAGAACTCCTCCAAAAAGAGTTGTTCTCTGTCAAAGTGCGAGTCATCACTTTCTGCGGTTGTGGCTGTGTCTGTGGAGGAGCTAATGGAAGAGGGGGATGCTGGGACTTTGACAGCACAGAGCTCCGTACAAACAGAGCGCTGGAGGCAGGCTGCAGGGAGAGAGGAGAGGGTGGAGGGGGGCGGAGGAGAGGGGAGGGGTCCTCTGGTCAACTGCGGGCCAGGATAAAGAAGAACTACTGCACAGGTTCAAAAGACGGGCCATACCTCAGGAGGACTTACCCCACTGTACTGCAGATTCTGTGGCCAGGTGTTTGGGCTGTCGACTACTTCCTGAAGAAAGTTTGAACTTGTCACCGAACTGATTAGAACACTGCAGTATGATTTGATATGAATTATTTCAGCTTTGACTGTCCTCTGATGACAACTATAGGTAATGTAGTTAAAGGAATTGTATGTAAGAGTTGTATTTTTTATTTCGTAAACATTTTCATATACATAAAACTCAAAAGCACACACCATAAGTACAATACTCCAGCTAAGGTAGTCCTGATCAAGCCGAGCAACAGCATCACAAAGGCGGGTTCCCGGGCGCAGCACTGCTCCTGATGAAGTGCCCCAGTGACATTGAAGGATGGGTCAAATGCAGAGGACAAATTTACCGATAATTTACCGGGATAATAAAGTGTACCTTAAAGGACTAAAATGACTCTGATCTGAATGGTCACTACCTAAACCCCTGCATCTACAGCCAATCATTTATCAGTGCTGGCTGCAGCTCAGTGAGTGAATTCTGGAGGTTCTGGGCTTTCAGGTTCAGTTGTGATTGTAGTACCTTTTATAAACTGTAAGAGTGCAGAGTACATACAGTTCATTTAATTAAGCTCAGTACACAGCATCTATTCTCTAACCACCTATCAGTGGTTCCCATGTTTTGTCCCATAGGAACCATTGAAATTTAAACAAGCTTGAGCCAAGAGTTCTGTGCATGTTCACCTCGTCTCTTGTCTCTTGACATGTCGACTTTGAGAAAGATGCTCACTGTAGATTGAAAGGTCTCAGGTCTCTGGCTCCTGTGGCTCAGAGAATAGACTTTAAAGCAGCTCTGTGTGAACAAGTCTCTCCATGGACCAGCACCAAAGAACATCTCCCACATGTTAGAGCCACATGAACCATCTCACACTCTGAGGACTTCAGGGCCCGGCCTCCTGCTGGTCCCAGAGTCAGGACTAAACATGGAGGATCAGTGTTTCAGTTTTATGCAGCTAAAACCTGGAACAGTCTTCCTGAAGATGTGAGACAGGCTTTAAAAATGTTTTCATTTCAAATTCAGGCTCAAAATGGTTCTGTTTAGTTGTCCATATGACTGAAAGGGTTTTATTCTGCACTCTTCTCTTTTAATGTTCATTTTATAATGATTATTTATATTTTGATTAGTTGGATTGTGATTTGAATGTCTTTCTTATCCTGTAAAGCTCTTTGAATTACTTGTGTGTGTATGAATTGTGCTATACAAATAAATTCCTGCCTTTGTAAGTCTGTCCTTGTCTTACAAAGGCAGGACAGCATCCTTCGTTTATAGAATAAACAGGCTAAGAGTTGCATGAGAGGCATGAAACAAGATATAACACAGAAGTGTATTTACCATCAGTACAGGAGCCATTGTGATATTATTGTCCAGTCTAGTACAGTCTGGTCTGGCTATGCTTCCGTTGTAGGGAGTATTATACCTCTAATGACATATAGGCCAAGATAAGAAGGGCTGAGCTGTTAGTGTCAGGCTGGCAAATAACAGCAGTGCAATTTCTCTATCAATGACGCTGTCTAGATCAGAGAGTGTGTACGAGGCTGGAATGTTGAAAATATGGACTGTTATCATACAGGATTAGCCTAAAATGCATACAAATGAGAATATGATTAAAATAATCATTTAATGATTTAGTGTTTATATAATATGTCATATGAGACACATACGGGACAACAGGCAGCATATTTGGATGTTCTGAAAATAATCCAATCCTGTTTGTACCTATGGCTAACCTCAAACATCCTTTAGCTGGTCACATTACACTAAATGAATAAAACAGCAAAAAGTAGTAAGCTAATACAGGTTCAAGCTATGCACTTTTCATTCATTATGCAATTCCTGAATACATTTCCTTTTGCACTTCCACTGACTCCAAAGCTATAAATAACCATTAAGCTAATCCTATGCAATAACATTTTTACATGACTTAAAATTCATAGCTGACTCTTCACGTAATCAGCAGAAATGGCACAATGCTAGTTCCTTACAGTACTAAACTCCTGCAGGGGTATTTTTAGCCCAGATCAAATGGAATCTCATTGCCAGCACTATCTTAACATAGCATTACTGTAGAATCGCTTTTGGTGCAATGGAGAGCGGAAAGTGGAAATGTTATAATGTGGTTTCTTCATCAAACTCTTATCTGATGTGTTCATTCAATCAACACTTTGGTCATATTAATCTATTTTTTTTTTTTTTTTTTTTTTTTCATTCTACCATCTTCAGATTTTAAAACGCTTCGTTCTACTTCTTGATGTCTTGATGTTGGTCCAGGAAATGCTCATTCATATTTTTAGTTGTGACTTTAAATTAGTTCTTACAATGAAGTAATCAAATGCTCACTTGGATCATCGCAATTAACTATTCAAACAATGTATTTTATCTTTGTAATGGTGACAAAAATGGAGCCTATAAACAATAAATCTATTGGAATCATTGTGTCCTCCATTGAATTATTACTATTTTTCATTAATGCAAAAATTGTATGTCAAAAAAAAAAAATAATAATAATAATGATACAAAAACATGATGTGCGCATTCACTTTCTATTTTGAGCGGGTTTTAGCCCAGTTTAGTCCAGATGTAGAGTTAGTTGGGGCTAGTCCTGTTTTTTCCTGGTCTAGTACAGGCTAAGATCCAGGTTTAGTCCAAGTTTCGTCCAAATTTTAATGAGATGAGCAGATATTTATCACATTGTGGGGACAAAAATCTGTTTAACACTGACATCGTGGGGACCTGCTTCCCTTATGGATACGTAAATCTTTTATTATTCAATAAACAACAAGATCAGACATGGTTTAAATAGGTTAAAGAGCTAATGACAGGTTAGAATACTAATTTCACTAAAACATAGGTCAAATGCTAAGATTTTCCTAAAAAATATTAAATTAAATTAAGTGTATCATTTTACTTCCTGGTTGAACTTGGCCAGTAAATATTACATACATAGAGGTAATTCCATGTTACCTAGCAACAATAATGTTATGGAGGGCGAAAACATGTGTAAATTGCAATTACAGTAATAAAAATAAATGTATGTAAGTCAATAATGTCCCCAGAAAACATGGCAACCCAAAGAGAGAGTGTTTGTGTTGTGTGAACCATTTTCAGTCCTAATTTTAGTCCCAGTCAAAACTCCTCCGCGTAGTTGATCATATTCCCCAAATAACTGTACTGTACACAGAGCTTTGCGTGTCACTTGAGGTAAAACTAATCTCGGGGCTGACAACACACTCCTGCCCCAATTCAAATTTACAATGATTTCACGGCTTTGAAAAGACGCACGCCGGCTGTCTGCGCCGTACTCATTTGTCACTGGTAAATTTCGACTCCAAACAGCGGCTAAGCTCCAGTAAATCCTTTGGTTCGGTCTGACTCATAAAACATTTGGTGAAGATGTTGGCCATTATCATAAACCAGTTAAAGAAAAACAGATGAGGATGAGGAGGGTGGTGCCAGAGAAAGTAGGCCACGGTGAGAATAGAATTTCGTGTTTGCAGATTTGGGGAGTTGTAATTTGCATACTTATTTTTGTGGGGTGACTAAGATAGCAAAATGTGATTTTCAATTTGGTTATATATGCAGATTCCCAAATTATTATGAATTTTGCTGCAGTAGCTAAGATGCAAATGACATTTTCTTCTTCAGTGAATAAATCTGGCTCTGAAATAGGTTGGTGCTAGAATTAGGATGGACTAAATTTGAAACTAGATCAACTAATAATAACTCAGTGGTCACAATTGCTCTGTAAAAGTGTCATTTAAAGGGGCACTATGTAACTTTCTGTCCATGGGGATGTTGGGCGATAGTAGTGTAGAGCATATGTAGAGCGTTTGTCCACTGATCTGAAGGTTCACAGTTCAGAACCCGATCTCGATATAAACATCATCGGTTGAGCGGTCACATCCATGGACGCACAGGTTGGCGGTGCGATTCCAGCTCCCACAGATGAATGCTAGCGTTCTTGAGCAAGACACTTGACCCACCTGTCTGTCTACACCGGGGTATGACTGTGTGTGTGAATCAGTGAGTTTTTCCTTGACGTAAAGCGCTTTGAGTGTCTTAAAAGTGGAAAAACGCCACATGTGACCAAATGTGACCTTTGACCTTTTGTTATTCTTTGCCTGGAAAGATCTGCAGCAAAACCGCAAACAGTAAGAATGTCTAGTTTTCCATTTCCAACATAAAAAACTCAAGAATTTAAAGGTACAGTTTCAATAGCGTAATGTACTCCAGGCTAAACAACATCTCCATGGAGACAAGCACCAGGAAAGTTGCATAGTGTATTTTTAAATCTCGTATTATCAAAAAAAAAATGTTGTAAGCTACATTTAAAGTAGATTTTTCATTTTCAAAATCACAGTATTCTGCAATCGCTAATAAAAATCCAACCTTTTTTTTCTTTTTCGTATTTTATGCTAAAAAAAAGTAGCTTACATTTAATTTTTCTCCACGTATTTGAGCGAATTTCGTTTCCTTCGTGTACACATATATCGTACCGCTGTGTTGTATGTGCGTCTAATCATGAGTGTTTTATTGTCTGATGATCACAAAGTGCACTTCTAACACGCTAATTGCCAAATTGCCAAACTTAAACTTAACTAACTCCGCTCTTGTTCTCTGAAAGTTCCTATAAGCACTTCGAAACTCATCAAGGTGAATAATCAGGATGATCCAAACACGTAAGGTAAGTGATGAATAACTTTAGACCACAGCAAACCGGCGACTATTCGTGATCGCGAGCTAGTTCTGTTTATGGTTTTACAGGTTTTGCGTCTCATTTGTCTTAAAAACGTACAAACTTTTAAGACAAATACACGACCGCGCTTCCATAAATTCTTCCCTCTTGCTGCTTGATGCTTTCATTTGCGAGGCTGGACACATCAAACGCTCGCACCCATGTGATTACGGCCCAGACAAAAGACACATTAACGGGGAGAGATTAACTAACTGTGAATAACACTGTACCATCAGAACCGACCAGGGAGATTCTACAACAGCTTCAAAAGGAAAACCCGGGGTCGCTTGGCTGTCACTGCACCCTTTCTTCACCCACAACACAGAGTTATATAGACCCCTGCCCTCCTTTTAAAATTACATCATCAAATTGTACAATAAACGGTTTGGACCCGTACAGTCTTTTCACAGCTAAACACCGTAATCCCTCCTGCCTCTCTTTCTCATCCAGCCCTCTTCCTGGCCCCCGATGCTACCGCTACACCTCGTATAATCCATGTCTTCTTTCATTCATTCAACTGCTTCACTTGGCGAGGGGCGATATGGAAATGCGCCCGCCTGATCAAAGCACTCCTCCCCTGGACGCTCACTCCATCGCTCTCCCCTCGGACCCTCCGCCTGCCAAAGAACCCGCTCCTGATACAGACATTGGAGTGATCATGCACCAAACACCAATTCGTCATTAAAATTTCATCTCAACAGCATAGGGCCCTAAAGCAGCGGACTGGAGGTAGATGGATTTTTTTTTTTTTTTTTTTTTTAGGAGCAAGAGGGAGGATGGTAGAGAGGTGGTTGGAGGTAAGTTGTGAGATGGGGTCATGGCCAGGAGCATGGGAAAGTGTGTCAGGAGGGTTTTTTAGGAAAGAGGTGGGGTGTAATATAGGTGAACTTAAGGTAATGAAAACGAGAGAAACGGGAAGGAGCGAGTTTGGAGTGGTGGAAGTGGATTTTTATAACATGACAGGAGAAGAAATGTGAGTTGTTTATACTGTAGATCAACCAATCAGCACTTTATTGCATGATTAGCATATTACTGTAACATTACAACGCAATATTTTGTAGTACCGATACCCTACTTTACTTTGTTTGCGACATCAAAATCAAAAATCAACAAAAATTCAATAATATTACTGCAAATAATAAAAAAAAATATAGCGACGCCGTCATCAACAGTTCAAGCCATTTCTGTCCCAATCTTTTGTCATGTCCAAAATCCTCAAAGTGACCCCCATAATAAGAAAAAAACTAACTGAAATTACTGTAAATTACACAAGAACTTAAGGCTGTACAGTGTAACTTTCTGAAGCTGGCATGTCACTTTCCATGGAAATACAAAGTTAAAACCATACTTCAGCTCTTTCTCCATGGAGATAGATATGTTTTTTTTGATGGAAGTCCTCTCATGGTAGAACACTGTTGTTGTTTTTTCCAAGAAAATATCCAAAATGAAAAGAAAAATCCTTTCACTGAAGTATTTTGTTTGGTGAAAATGTACATACTGAGGGCTCATGGTGAATGGTCATATTTTTATTTAGTGCTTTTCAAGGCACTTTAGCGCATTCAAAGCTCTTTACATCAAGGAGCCGCTCACCCATTCGCACACACATTCATACACCAGAGTACACAGACACTGGGGATGAGGTGGATTAGGTGTCTTGCCCAAGGACACAGCCACAGCATCATTTGTGGGAGCTGGAAACACACCGCCAACCTGCGGGTCAATGTATCTAACCGCTCAACCGATAATGTTCACGTCGAGAGCGGGATTCGAACCGCCAACCTTCGGATCAGGAGACAATTTGAACTACTGTGGGACTTAACTGCATCCATGTTTGTTGATCATTTACACACACAATAGTCCCAACTCCAATTTCCATCCAATCCCTTTTCGTCTGTGAGATTCCAGCCCGCGACCTCTCCCCGGCAAAACTCCGCTCCGCCGTTTAAACTTTGGCCGCGCTCCCTCACCCTCCATTCAACCTTCTCCACAATAAACCCGCCCAAATCTGCTTTCTCCAACTGTTATGTACCACAAAACTCCCACTTTGATCAACATTCTCTCCATGCAAATTCCTTTTCCTTCTCTCTATTGACCGCATTTGGGACAGACAACCAAAATGGAAAAGCATGGAAATTCCCCAGAGATACATTTAATCTTCCTTGGTAGAGCCAGTCAGGCATGGGAGCGGCTCGGATATGGAGCTATTGTCATTTGGCGAAAGTGTCAGAATATAGAGGCGAGAGAGATAGAGCGCCAAATTTGTGTCGCGTGCCAAAAAGCAGGTTGTGCCACGATGCGCACCATTTAGCGGCACTGAGAGATGGACGCCGGGTTAGCTGACAGGGAGCGCTATGCTAGCAGCTGCAGACAGGGGAAAGGGGGAGGGCGGGGGGTATATTGTGAAGGATGAGAGAGGGGGAGTACGGGCGGTTAGCGGAGAGAGATAGGCGTGTTATGATGGGACTATAATGATTTGCTGGTTGTTTTTCAAGAATTTGGTAAATCTCAATTTGAGGACAGTGCTGTTAAAATATATATATATATATATGAAGCCTGTAGGTGAAGTGCTACTTTAAAGGTGCACTATGTAACTTTTCTGGTGGAGTGTCTCAGTAGAGATGTTATTGTTTGCCTTGAATGAAATTTTGAACCATACTTCAGAACATTCTCCATAGAGATGCATTTTACTGTGGAATATTATAGCCAATGAAAAAGAGGCCACATATTATTTATTTATTTAATTTATTTATTTTAATTTATGATTTTTAATGTTGTTTCATTATTTATTGTGTGATGCTCTTCTTATCCATCCTTATTTATTTTCGTATTATTACTTTTTTATTTTTATTATTATTTTATAAAAATTTTAGTTCTTTATATAAAAATGAAAAAGGTGTGTATGCATTTGTTGTCTTAGATGACAGTATACTGTAATATTTGTTCACACATCAATAAAAATATGAAAAGTAAAAAGAGGCCACATAATAAGCAGGTTTGTGGAGATGCAAGCCCATTCACAGTTTTATTATTATATTTTTTTTATTTTATTTTTTATTTTTTTAATCAGTTAAAAAAAAAAAAAAAAAAAAAAAAAAAAAAAAAAAAAACAAACATGCTTTTATTTTAGTCTATTTTTTGGCTAAAATGTTACACCCCCATCAACTGCAACAAAACATGTACTCACCTTATTCCAGAGGTTGTCGTGGGCGCTGCTATTGTCGTTCAGATTGTATCACTTTGTACTGAGTCTGTTGGGTCTTAAAAGCAAATACGTTTTATACAGACTACAAAGCCATTTTACAGCCTCACAGAGAATTGGTTCATTGTTGACCATTTTACACAAATCAACCTTTGTATCAGATTTTAGGGGCAAAACTTATCGCAAATTCTCCATTGAAATGAATAGAATTGCGCCACAATAACGAAAGCGTAGTTTAATATCATTTAGAGGCGAAACCAGGGTGTTAGTTTCATGTTGACAATAGCCCTGCTGCTAATCTTCCATTTCAAAATCATTTACTCCACCGCTGTTTCCAGCAGAGGGCGCCAGACATGTAATCTGTGTGTTCAAATGGAAAGAGGAACACACATTTCTATATAAGAACACAACAATAAGCAGCATACGACAGCATACATCGCCTTAAAAAATCCACAAATCTTAGTGACTGGCTTAGATATTTTCTCTCCACAAACCAAAAACCTGGAATGTAAAAAGTATAGTCTTCTTCCCTATGTCCCTGAGTGAGGTTTGACAGAGCCGACAGTTGTGCTGGGGCTGCAGAGCCTTCAGGAGCAGACTGCAGCTGACACGAGGAAGCCCAGTGTCAAAACAACTGCAGCGTGAGACCGCACTGAGAACAACAGTCTGCAAATACACATATAACATACTATGACATATTATGAAGGTCCTTGATATTGATTTATAGCACAATGTGAATCAGAATTTCAGATTTTCTTCATTGTTAACCAAAATATTAATTTAAAACAGATCCATTGACTTCCTGTTCAAAACTGCAGACCTGACAGACCCCACCTGACCATCCAGCCACATTCTGCTCCACAAGGGCCTCAAATCAGGTCTCGAGTCGGGCTACAGAGTGTGAAAAGCCTCCATTCTAACTTTGTTGTTTCTGTGCATGCAAATTGTGTTGGTGAGTCCCACATCCTGATTCACTGCTTCGATTCACACTGGACTTTAGTTGGTCGTAGCTGTCCCTGCGCTGGGCTGGACAGGCACCTTACCGCTCCACCGGTCCTGCAAGTTCCATCTGATAGGACACGTCTATTAAAACAGCCTGTCTGCCGACGGCTCGGAGCGGCTGGATCGTTCTGTTGCTGCTCGCCACTTGTCAACTGTGTCTCTTGTTACCGTATAAATTGTTACGTGGCTGCAGCGACTTTTGTACTATTTTTCGTTGAGACACTTGGTTATTGTTATTATTACAAACATTCAAAACAAAATATATAACTTCTTTTACTTGAGATATACTTGATTCTGCATGTTTTGTTTTTTTCTTTTTCACTCATCAGCTGCCATGTTTATTTTTACACAAATAAACTGTGCATTTCTCTGATTGGATAATTTGCCTGTCAATCACACCCTCAGGGATCACGGAGACACAGGATATGGTTCTCGTCCCACTCGTCCTGACCTGTAAATTGATCTGGAGGAGCAACCAGCTAGTCTCCATGATAAATAAACTCAATGTCGTACTGTGGAACATTAAAGAAACAACAATGACATCTAGGACAAGCACCCTCCATTAGAAAAGTTACATATTGCACCTTTAAAGGGCCCATATGACCGTATCCGTTATACTGTTGTTTCCTCATCAAAATCATACCTGGAGTTGTGTTTTGCTTCATTCACAGATGTTTAACACACAAATTCTCCATATTTAAGCTGAGTTTTTCTCTCAAACTGAAAAAAACACTCTGTTCCACCTTGTGATGTCATCATGTGGTAATACAGGAAGTGCTTCACTGCGTTTTTAAACTCTACACATCTTCACTAGAATCATTTGGATCATTTCAGACCTGGAATTGCCGATCTCTACTGAACAAAAGGTAAAACTGAACGCTACCACTACATGACATCACAAGGTGGAACAGAGCATTTTGAGTTTAGAGATGTAACAGACTAATATGAATTAGAATGAAACAAAACACAACTCCAGGTATGTTTTTGATGAGGTAACAGTGACTTAAACCTCATAAGAGTCCATTTTGCGTACTACAGGACCTTTAAAGTAGCATTAGTATGTACTCGTGTGGACTCCATTGACAGCAGTGGTCCTCCTCGTCTCTACTGTTTAACACACTGTGGATCTGTTTGGCCTCCGCAGCTCGTTATAAACTGTGTGAATGGAGCTGTGTAAATCGATACGAGCAGAGAGCAGAGCCAGGAGAAAAATGCTGAATATGACGACTTCATCTGGAGAGGAGGAGGAGGGGGAGGAGGAGGAGGGGGAGGAGGAGGAGGGGGAGGAGGAGGAGGAGGATGTCAGCGGCAAAGAGGAGGAGGAGGGGTAGTGTAATGTCTTTATAGAACCGTGCACGATCAGCAGTACATGTTAAAGCGCGTGTCATTTAATGGTGATTTGCAATTAGAGGCGTATGCTAATGATATAAATGGGTTATTGTTCATTTTAATAAGGAGGGGATTCTGGAGAGTTGGAGCACAAAGAGGTCTTCAGAGAGTTATATGGTGTTTATGTGCAAGGTCTGACTGTTAGAAATCCAAAGAAACACATTAAAATAAAAATAATATGATTTATACAGTTTAAAATGATGCTAAATGTATTGCACTAACCATTATTTATCATCCTGCCAATTAATTCACTTCTAACCACTGGGTTGGTCAACTCTGTCACAGTAAAGCGTCAGCTCCATCACACATTCAGTTTAACATTATCTATTCTATTAGTTATGTTATTTTTATTTTGTATGTAACTTTTTGTATGTGTAACTTTAAGGTCCTATATTACGCAACATTTGCTCTTGTGAGATTTAAGTCATGCTAGAATGTTGTTCCCTCATCAAAAACAGACCTGGAGTTGTGTTTTGTCTCATTCACACATGTTTGAGTGACACTTTATCATTAGTCTGTCCGCATCTCCAAAGCTCAAAATGCTCTGCTCCACCTTGTGATGTCATGAAGTGGTAGTTTTCAAGTTAACAGCTACATTTTACCTTTTGTTCAGTAGAGATTGGCGATACCAAGGCTGAAATCATCCAAATGATTCTAGTGAAGGCGTGTGAAGTTTAAAAACACATTGGAGCACTTCCTGTATAACCACATGACATCACAAAGTGGAACAGAGTTTCTGTTTAAGAGAAAAACTCAGCCTAAATATGCAGGGTTTATGTGTTAAACATGTGTGAATGAAACATAACACAACTCCAGGTCTGTTTTTGACAAGGAAACATTACAACATAGATCACAAAATAGAGATAATATACCATATTTTCCAGACTATAACTCACAGATTTTTCATAGCTTGGCCCGGGGTGCGACTTATACTCAGATACGATTTATATGTAAAATATATGGGTGTTTTTTCTTCATTATTATGCATTTTTTGACTGGTGCGACTTATACTCCAGTGCAACTTATACTCTGGAAAATACGGTTAGCCCTTTAAATACAGACATGGCTAATTCAGCATTGTGAGTTAAAGAGGGGGTATGATTCATCGCTAACACAAAACATATTTAGATCACCATGTTACTGTTTATTGTTTCGAAAATGCTATATTCACGGAAAACATTTGAACATTTTAATAAGTTGCATCTTTGTTTTTGATGCTCTGATTCCTCCGTCCCTTTGCTCTCCATGCTAAGTCACTCTCCCTTTAGAGCGCTTTCACAGTGCTAACCATAATAGTGCTCAGGAGAGATCACAAGATTACTCAAACATGTTTTTGGTGAGGGAACATGGTTGAAAAGTTGATTTTGCATAATATTGTAATAATGTTTTTGGGGTTTTTTTTTCTGTTTTGAAATTAATTGAGTTTGAGTTTGGTTGATCCTACCGCACACGCATTGTAAGTAAAGATAGATTTCAAACACCATTGCCAAAAAAAAAAGAAAAGAAAATTATATAAAAAATGACATCAACATTTTTATGCAACCTTCCCTCAGTTCCAACTATAGCCCAGTGTTGACATGTGCGGTACAAGGCCAGAGGATATCATGGCTGAAAATATGGAAGTCCACTTTGTTTTGTGTTTGCTTTTCCATTCTATGCCCACAAATCTGTCATACGCTCAGAAAAACATGCCCCCCCCCCTCCGCCCTGCTGGACAATGTCTGCTATTGTTCACGTTTTTCCACTAAGACCTTGGGAGACAAAGGGACATCCATTAACAGGAGTAGAGAAAATAATTAGCTATAGGACTGTAATGAAGGATTGTCCACTGCGTCATCACCAAGGCTAATGAGTAATGTTTGCCAGTTCATTTAGTTTGAGTTCTTCCAGCATCTTATTTCTGGTATTAAATGCTGTAAAACTAGTATCGAAACTGGACACTTGTTAGAGCAAGTTTTGATACTAAAACAGTCACATTCACAGGACAAAAATGAACCTTATATTTTTAGAATGATTTTGAGCTGCATCAGAACAAGTATAAGACCCATATACTAGTAAACACACATATATACCACTGTGGAACCAACTGAGGGATTACACAGATATAGGGAAACATGGGAATATACAAGAAAGTACTATGTTGGGGTTTTTTTTTCTATTATTATTCTTATTATTGTGGTGTCAGAATCGGTATTGAGTATCGAGTCTATTCCTTAAAATGGAAATTGAGTTTGAAATGTTCTGTGACAAGAGCAACACTGAAGAACTAAAGACCACACTATCCAACGTTCTCCATACAAATTACTGCCAGCAGAGGGCACAAAGACTCCTTTCACATGCTCACTGAGAATTGAAGAAGTGTAAAAAGTAAAAAAAAAAACCTCCGCTTGTATCGTTGGTTTATGTGTAATGTTTCAAAATCTGCAAAAAATAAAAAATAGTGCATTCTAAGATATGTGTATATATATATATATATATATATATATATATATATATATATATATATATATATATATATATATATATATATATATATATTAGTATTTGCAGAAATTATTTTATTTATTTTCATTATTTGTTTATTTTATTATTATTAATTGATTTAAAGTGGAACTAAACACTATATGGTATTTAAATGGCAGGTTTAATGCCTTCAGTGCAATTCCAAGTACTATGTGACATCACACAAGACTGCCTGATCGGGGCGACAGTGGCTCAGTGGTTAGAGTGTTGGTCTCCCAACCCAAAGGTTGGAGGATCGAGTCCCCCTCGGACCAAGTTCTGTCGTTGTGTCCTTAGGCAAGACACTTCAGACCCACATTGCCTGTGTGCGCAAATGATAGGTGGTGGTCGGAGGGGCCGATGGTGCAGATTGGCAGCCTCGCTTCTATCAGTCTGCCCCAGGGCAGCTGTGTCTACAGTAGTAGCTTACCATCACCAAGTGTGGAAATGAATGAATAATGACTATAGTGTAGCGCTTTGAGAGGCTTTGAAAAAGTGCATTACAAGTGTAAGCCATTATTATTATTATTAGCCAGGTGTTTGTAATTAGAAACACCAATCACACTGTTCTTTTTACCTCCAGACCCCACCTCCTCCACCTTCTGTCTCACCTTTATTCCTCCAGGTGCTGCCCAGTTTAGTAGCTCTAGTTCAAATGTGGTTGTGGGAGGAGTTTAGGTGTTTAGTCCCACTTTAAAACTGAGCAAATTTGAATTTACAGCTACCAATGCAGAGTCAAACTCACAACCCCCTTAAATTTTAAAAAATTCCACTCATACAAAATGCCCACACTCAAAAATATGCAAAATAAAAAGTCTTAAGGCTGCTGGCCAGGCTATGTAAGCTCCCATCCAAATTATGAACATCCCTTGAAGGACATTCTGCTACATAGAGATATGGAGCTTTGGAAACATTGTAATTTCACAAGCACAAATTTGCATTCTCACTGCTCCTCTTGAAAATTTGACTTTGAACTTAGATTAAAGAGGAGGTATTACACTTCTATGCAGCATTCATTACTGAAGTATAACATATTTAGATCAGCATGTCACCTTTTGTGGGTTTGTAAGGAGAGTTCGAACAGTGCCTGGAGATATTACGAGAGATTACTCAAACATGTATGGATGAAATATACAACCTCCTCATGGTTTTGATGAGGGAACAACATTAGAACTTGGTAGGGCGGCAAAATGACAGCAGTTTTGTATGTGTAGCATCAGAGTTCACAGTTCCTCAATAATAAATATATTCATCTATCACCAGTGGAATTCTGTCACATATTGTTTTAGTACAAAAATTTACCAAAAAAACAGCTTACATTTCCTTTTCAAATCAACTGTAATGGAAAGTGATTCTGTGTATGTGAGAGACAAAAGATAAAGATAAAATGTCTGTTCTTGGTTTCGGATTTTTTAATATAAATTTCCTCAAAAAATGCGACTTATAGTCCACTGCTACTTTTTTTTTTAATGCATTTTTTTGCTGATGCAATGTATAGTTTGGAAAATATGCAAATTTGTATTTATTTATTTATTTATTTATTTATTTATTTATTTGTGTATTCATTTATTTATTTATTTATTTATTTATAGTAATGATTATACATTGGATTCATGATAACATTTTAACAAGTTTCCTAAAACATTTGCCCTGGATCCCGAATACCCTTCAGTACTTTCCAAATATATGCCTCTGGTCACTGTTGTTTTCAAAAGGGTGTGACTGACAGGTGGTGAATTGGGGACATGCACGGTCTGTCCATATCAAAACAAACATGGCTGCTTATGAGGAAAAAAGAAATGAAAAAATACATCACAGGGTTTCACACGTGTCACTGAAAAAAGACAAATCTAGTTGCACGAATATGTTTGGTTCTGACTCAAAATGCGACAAAAATATTAGAGAAGACATTTTTTTGTGGTTCCAACAACTTAAATAAACTGGATAAATCAACAACATTTGGACTCTGTAGTGCTCAAACTTCAGTGTTGAAAAAACATTTAAATTATATAACGGAAACTGAAGAAAAAAGCTTGTCAGACTAAAGTACAAAGAGTTTTTCTGTTGTCTGGCGGAGTGGAATAGAAGGACGAGAACATAATAAAGAAAATATTCGTCAATAGTTGATATTCTACATGTTAAATTAATGTCCTGCTTAAAAACCTGCAAAACTCCACATGGACCCTCAAATATATTACAATTTAAAATAATTATAATGAAATATAAACTCTGCTGATTTCAATTCTCCCTACTCCTCTACTGAGAATTGTATTATTTGACACGTTTCATTTTTTAGGCCGGCGCTCGTGCATCGAAATGACTCGTGAGTGCATTGATACGATGTTGTGATGAGGCAGTGACAGGCTGAGTCTCGGTGGAGTGTTATAGTTCCATTGGTTATGAGGTGGTGATGTGTCTGCGGTCTTTGAAGGGCCCCTGATGCAGCCTGCGGGGCCCCAGCCACTCAGAGCCCTCATTAAACCGGGCTCTACAAACCACAAAGTCTAAGGCCTCGAGAAAGACCCAAATCCAGACTGAGGGGACTGGAGTATGTCTCAGGAGACGGGATATGTGACCGTAAGAGATTGTTGGTTTATTGCTAATACAGACTGCGAAAATAGTTCTTCCATGGTAGAATTTACCTGGTTTAGTCCTGGTTTAGTCCTTAGACTTAGTTTGGAGCTGTTGTAGTCCTGGTTTAGTTCTGGTCTAGTCCAGGATTAGTTCAGAATTTAGCTAGAAGTGTTAACATACCCTTGGTTTGGTCTTGTTTCAGTCTAGGAAAATGCTATGTTCACACAAACAACATTTTAACATTTTTAATAAGTTTCATCTTTGTTTTTGATTCTCTGAGTCCTCCCTTTCCTTCGCTCTCTGTGCTAAGTCACTCCCCCCTTTAGAGCGCTTTCACAGTGCTAACCGTAAGGTAGCTGTGTCCAGACCTTTCTCATTAAGGGCCACATATAAAAACACAGACAAAGTTGAGGGCCGATTTTGACCCTTCTGTGACCCCAGCCCTTGGGACAAAGGATGGAAATTAGACTTTGGCTATAATCCTGTGTGTTTACTGTTCATTAACACGCTTTGTCTCAAGCAAATCAATAAATAAATAAAGATTGAGGGCCACAGACTGGTCGCAAATACAGTGAATACAAATCTCTGTGTTTATTACTAGTTAGACTGAACCACTAGACCTTTATTCATCCTTACATACTCAACGGGACACATTAAATACTGGAGATGGGCAGTAAGTAGATTTTCAGAAATGTACAGTAGAAAGTACTATTTAAGGCAATACGGGCCAATTCACCTGGAAGCTTGAGGGACAAGAAAAATTGATCTGAGGGCCACTTTTGGTCCCCGGGCCACAGTTTGGGTTTGAATAGTGCTCCGGAGAAATCACAAGATTACTCAAACATGTTTTCGATGAGGAAACATTTTAACATGGTCGAAAAGTGGATTTTACAAGATGTTGTAATAATGTTTGTCTTTTTTCTGGTCTGAAACATGTTTAGGTTGGAGTTCAGAGACAGTTTAGTCCCAATTTTGATGTGATGAATCTGAAATTAATGACATTTTCTTATTGTGCATTATGCATTTAAGTATAGTAACATATGCATTTCAACCCTGATGTAGTCTAATATTTGACATTAAAATCAGAATACTGCATGCAAAAAAAACCCTAAAAGTTTCAAACAAATAAATCAATGTAAATAATTCAACAGTGCAGGTTTGTCTCATGATATAGTATCTAAACATATATAAAGTGAAAGTGAAAAATAGTGCATTTGACTTCGATCCACACTCTATTTTCTAGTGTGACTGTGCAGACCCATTCCCGGCTCCAATCAATACCATGCTTTATTCCCTTTCTTTTAGCAGAGATTCAATCCCATATGAAATGTAGTGTTTTCCCGAGGCACTTTTAATTATTATACAGTTACTGAATCATAATAAAAATTGGATATAATGACTTCCTGTCCAGAATTACTTCCCTTTTCCCCAGATACTGCCCATGCCTGCAGAAATATCATCATAAACTAAATAGCCAATATGGAAACTCATCTTATCAATCTAAATAATTTTCACATTTTTATCATTCCCGATCGCGCCGCCATCTTTGTTTTGCATCTCTCTCATCGCCCGCAGCTCTTGGCTCAGTTCCAACTCGAATTTTCTGAAACTGACCTAATTTGTGGCGCGCACTGCAGGCTGCTTTGTACTTTTCATTTTTGCTTAAATAATTGATTTGAGCGCTCGTTGCTCGTAATCTTTCCCACAGCTCGGTGATAGAGACTCGAGCTGTAGCGGTGTCATAAATTCAAAAAGATAAATATGCAGTAGCTGTTGTCTTAGCGTGATCACAGGATATACCGCGCAGGGATTCCTTTAGAGAACTGAGCGTTAAAGGCTCAGTACAGAATGTTTGTCCACATATTTGAGCAACAGTGTTCTTGCCTCAGTACAGATGTATTGTTGACGCAGCTCTAGAGGTCAAAATGCATCTAATTATACGGCATTTTATTTTATTTTGATAATCAGAAAGTGTGCATCAGCATGGTAGAGTTGTGTTGAGAGCTTATAAACTCATGATGGTGAATAATTAGGATGTTCAGAATAAGTGAGGAAGAACTTTGGACCACTGCAAACTGTAAACAGCAAACTGCAGTACTTTTTCTATGTTTTTAAGACAGTAAAAATAAAGTATACAGGCTTTTAAAAGATCCACGTCTAAGTTTAAGTTGTATTTTAGAAGAACAAATCAGTTTTTAAATCCTAGTACAGTAAACAAACTAAGGCTAGTTTATCTGTAGACATTAATTCGTAATTCAAAGTGCTTTACAGAATAAGAAAAATGCATAAAAATCCCAAAACAAACTAGTAAAAGAGAAGAGTCCATAAAAACCTTTCAGTTTTATAAACAGCGAAACAAAACTGCTGTGACCCTGGATTTGAACAGAATACTTCAGTTATCTACTCCAAATTATGCACAAAACTCAGGATCTGAAGATGGGCCTCCAGGTTCAATCACTCATTATGAACCACTGAGCAAAAAGAGAAACATTTTATGATCTAATGTCTTTAGTTCAATGAGAGGAATAGTATTAATTATGAATAACATCATTTGCCAGCATGTACTGTACATGTGTGGGGGAAAACGCTTGTTGGTTACACTCATGATAGAGACTTCCTGGGTTAATAGTGTTTTCTGGCAAAGGGAGGAGTGACTGAAGAGCTGAGTGAAGCATGGACCTGCTCACAAACTTCTGTTGAATGTCCTGTACCCCATTTTTTCCATGTATCTGAGCAAAATGTGTCTTGCACCAGTACAGATATATCGTATGCGTAGCTCTTGAGGTGCTGCATCTAATTAGGAACTGGGTGTTTACATGCTAGTTGTTGTTAGATGTCTGTGTAATCCCTCAGTCGTCCAGATCTGACCCATAGCAAAAGACAAAGTTTAAATCTATCAACTGGACAAATACAAATGCAAACAAAGAGAACAATAGTAGGGTCGTTAAAGGTTGAATAGGGTCGTTTAAGATGAAACCGAGGCAGTGTCCAGCAGCAATCTGACCAAAACTGAAGAAGCGGCTTAGATGAGCAGCGAATCGTCTTCACTCCTACAAGTTTTTGTCCAGTTGACAGATTTAAACTTCATCTTTTGCTATAGTTGTTGTTCACTTTACCATCACATCATTACCCCACTGGTCTCTGAGAGTTGTGAAAAGCACTTATAAACTCATTACCTTGAATAATCAGGATTCTCAGAATGTATAACGTAAATAAGGAATAACTTTAGGCCGCTTCAAACTGTTTAAAATAAACTAGTTCTGTTTTTCACGTTTTTAAGACGATAAAACACAGGTACAGCACGTTTAATACATTCATAACCAACTGTAGAGCGAAGAACACACCTGCGGCATCAAACTCCCAGTGTGTTTAACCCTTGCACGTGTATTTAGGACTTAAGCCCAAAAAAAACCCTCCAAAGTCAAATTGGTTCAACCCATTTTGCAGCTGTAGTGTCACAGACAGCTCCCACATGGTCCAACCCAACGCAGACCCTTCTTGCTGTGAGACCTGAGTGCTAACCAAACACAGCATCAGTGAAAAGTTGGCCACACACACACACACACACACACACATTCTGGTTCTCCTCCCCTGGCTCTTAGTCTCTGAATTGGGTCAGTATGTCACAGTTTTGTAGAACCACCATTTCCCACTGTGTTTTCATTCCGTTCCCACTGCGCTCTGAGCCGGAGTCCATTAATCTGCTGTATGTGCCCTGGATACCTCTCCAGACTGGAGTTAGTGCTGTAAATTAACTAAACACCAACTGCAAACTGTTGCTGCGGATTATATTAGCTTTTTTGGCAACACTTTTTAACAGCCTTTATAAAAAACTGACTTAATTCACAATGAGCAAATGAGTTTATTAAGAACAATTCAAGTTTAGTATTTACCAAAAGGCGCTGAACCTCATTCATTTTAACTGTTTGCAGTGTCTAAAGTTATTCCTCACTTACCTTATGCATTCAGAGCATCTTAATTATTAAAGTCCATGAGTTTCTAAGCACTAATCACAACCCTCAAAGACCTGCGCAGAATTTTAAAGTGGCAGTAAAGCTAAACAACTAGCATGCAAACGTGTTATTAGATGCAGACAGCACACAGTGGATTTATTTTGACCTCAAGAGCTGATTATAAAATATATCTGTACTGCGGTAAGACACATTTTGATGATATATTTGATGAAAAATCTGGCAACACCTAACCCCAAACTAGATTGATATACCAGTTCATCTATATTTAGCCAATATTTGCACTTTTTTGCGTATCATCTATAAACCTTAACTCTCCTGCCTCGGCCGATGTTTAGTTTGAGGTCACCATTTGCTAAAGCTATATTTTAATACTTTAGTGCGACCTTCACAAAATTAGATTACACAGCTCCATTACAGGTTAGCAGTAAAAACAGGGTTGCAGATGTCTAAAAATAAATTCCATTGAGATTATTATAGTAAAATTATGGAGAACAGTAAAAAGTATAGACAGTATTTATGTTAGTATTCATTTAAAATCATATATTCATGGGGAAAATGATCAAAATCAGCCCAAAAACATCGGCAAAGCTTATCGACCATCGGTTTCTACCCTAACCCTAAAGCCTTTCGTGACGCTTTATTAAAACTAGGTGCAGTTATTATAAAATCGCACCATTTGTGTTTCTCTTCATTGTGAAAATATGGCTGTTTTCTAAAAGTATTTGCGCTCTGTTTTTGAGAATAAAACTAAATCAGCACAGCAAGTCGTCCCAAAAGCAGCAGTTATTACTCCATAATGATACGTTTGCATATGTGATTTCTGTTGTGTTTTATGCCCTGTATATTGCCATGGAGTTGCTAGAGGCTAGAAAACATTTTAAATTGCGAGTTTACGATATTCTTCAAACTTAGTGTTAAAAGATTCAGTTGCCTCGCTGTAAGCTGTTGTACAAGCGCTGATATCTTTTAACTCGGTAATGCGCTCGGCGAGTATACCCGCTATCGCTGGCATTTTCACCCGTCCAAATAGCTCCATTTCTCAAGTAATGCTAACACGTGTATCGCTGTAGCATCTCACACGATTCTGCTAAATAAACCCCAACTCAATACAAACACATGCAAATGTACAAAGCGCCCGCGGACTGTGGGTAGCCCGCCTGACACCTCCACTGCGAGCGCTGATAAAACATTTAGTGCTTTTGGGAGGATGTTACCACGGTGATAAGAGACCCCTCCCCTAATTAGACTGGAGGGGAACCAGCATCCCCCAGCAGAGAGAAAGAGGGAGAGGGAGGAGAAGAGAGGAAGGACAAGAGAGGGAGGGGGAGGAGGGCAGAGAGAGGGAGAGGGAGGGAGGGAGGGAGGGAGGGAGGGAGGGAGGGAGGAGAGGAGAGAGGAGGAGAAGGAGAAGAGAAGGAGGAGGATAGAGAGAGGGACAACAAGGGAGGGAGGGGGAGGAGGGCAGAGAGAGGGAGAGGGAGGGAGGAGGCGAAAAGGGGGTAGAGAGAGGATAGAGAGAAGGAGGAGAAGGGAGGCAGGGGGAGCAGGATAGAGATAGAAAAGTGGGAGGGGTAGGAGGATAACGAGAAGGAGGAGAAAAGGGAGGGAGGGGGAGGAGAATAGAGAAAGGGAGAAGAAGGGAGGGGGGTAGAGAGAGGGAGGAGAAGGTAGGGGAGCAGGATAGAGGGTGGGAGGAGAAGACAGGGAGGGGGAGCAGGATAAAAGAAAAGGAGGAGGAGGGAGGGGGTGAGGATAGAGAGAGGGAGGAGAAGGGAGGGAGGTGGAGGATAGAGAGAGGGAATGGAGAGAGGGAAGAGAAGGGAGGGAGGGGGAGCAGAATACAGAGAGGGGGAGAAGAGAGGGAGAGGGAGCAGGATAAAGGAAAAGGAGGAGGGAGGGGGTGAGGATAGAGAGAGGGAGGAGAAGGGAGGGAGGTGGAGGATAGAGAGAGGGAATGGAGAGAGGGAAGAGAAGGGAGGGAGGGGGAGCAGAATACAGAGAGGGGGGAGAAGGGAGGGAGAGGGAGCAGGATAAAAGAAAAGGAGGAGGAGGGAGGGGGTGAGGATAGAGAGAGGGAGGTGGAGGATAGAGAGAGAGGGAGTGAGAGGATGAAGGGATGTTTGAAATGTTAAGACACAACTGACTCTCAGAGGCCCAGGTAAGACTAGTGCAGACTGTGAGTGAATGAAAGGAAGAGTGTATAGAGGAGAGAAAGAATTATTGAAAATCTATCTATTTAAGATCTATTTATCTGTTCATAACTATCTCTGAGTTTGAGGTGTGTTTATGACACATGGGAGCAAATGCAAACTGTAACCATGGTGTACTGCATTCACATCTGCAGAATTCATGTCTTTCTAAAAACCAAAATGATGAAATCTTAACCTGAAATAAGTGTTACCTTTTGCCATTTTAATATTATGTTGCTCCAAAACAAAAACATATTTTTTTGGTTAATTTTAAAGAATCAGTATATAAGATTTTGATTTTATATTCCATAAATATGATGATGTAACTGTGTGTTCAAATGAAAAGCTTTTTTGTAATTGTAATATTGATTTATTTTATTTATAAAAACATTAGATATGATGACCAAGTGGTTTATGTTATTTGTTGTTTTGGTCCTCCAGACAATTATCCAATCAGAAAGCAGAACGAACCTCACATGACTGTCTCATTCCAGTTGGTTTAAACCTAAAAGGACCGATTCATATCACAAAACCCCAGCACCAGTAGTTAATTCAGTTCAATTCAATTTATTTTTGTAAAGCCCAAAATCACAACAGCGGTCGCCTCTTAGGGCTGAACATGAGAACTCATTAACCAACACAAACTTAGAGAATCAATAATGAAACAGAAACAGACAAGTAAATAAATCAACAGAAAACAAACAAATATGTCCCAGAACATCTCCCTCTCCATTTTCCTTCTCCACAAGGAAAAACTAAAAAAAAAAAAAAAAATAGGAAAAAGAGAAACCTCGAGGAGATCCACAGTGAAGGAGAGAGTCTGTAGGGCCAGAGTTCGCTCACCTCAACAAGGGACAGAGAGGGGCCCACCCACAGCAGGACTGGAGCCACCCCACCAGGCACCGGGTCATCCAGCCAGGAGAGGGCAGGGAGGGTCCAAGTCCACAGAACAGGATCAGGGCACAGGAGAGCGTCTAATCAATCATGAATCAGTGCTAGTGCAGACTTTGCAGTGAGTGAATTCTAGAGGTTCTAAGATTTATTTTTTTCTGCGATTTGGATGAATGGATTTAATTTGTCACAGAACATAATCCAAGTGTTCTGACAATTAATGCACAGCAGCTCCATTTGCAAATCGTTAAAAAATATTCAAGGATCGTAATGTATTAAAACCAAAGCTAAGGGAACCATTTAAAGCAAAGCTCATCTCCCCCAGAGGGAACAGTATAGGACTTGTTAACCATGACAAGTGCCCTCTCATCGGGCTCCCAAACGCACCATAATCGTCTGTCATATTGTGTAATGTCATTCCCCCTTTGATCACGTTAGACAAATGGAACGAGGTAGTATGGACACAAAATGAATTACCCACTGGTGCTATAACACGCAGTCCATTCTCCTCCATTAACTATTCATTATCTTTTTATGAAATCCAACAACAGCAGCTAACATGCCCCCGGATGCATATTTACAGAGAAAATGTACAAGCTAGCGTGGCGGGCTAAACTGAGTGGTGATGAGTGGAGATATTAGCGTGGTAGCAAATGAAGGAGCTAGCCGTTAGGGGCACATCCGCGGAGTCATGGAGTCAAAGCATTAGCGCGGAGTGGTAGGCGGGAGTCGGTTGTGGATGCCATCAGCAGACAGTTGATGATGGTGGGGAGTGGGCAGGGCAGCGGTGGAGGCTAATGATAAGAGAATGAAGAGATGTGGGTGTGATTGGCAATGCGGTGAATGAGGCAGAGGTTTGCGTACTGAGAATACAGAGCTAAAAATAAAATGGAGAAAAAGTGGGTCGGGATGGTCAGGTCCTACGATAGCCACGGCTGTCCCGGGGTAGACGAACAGAAGAGGGTTGCCAGTCTGCTTCATCAACTCCTCTGACAACCACCGAGCACTCAAACACACATCACATTGATACGAGGTGGAGTAAAGCGTCTTGCTCAAGGATGGTACTCGGGCAGAGTTGCTAGTACTCACGCTTCACAGCAAGAAAGTTCCAGGTTCAACTCCTAGGCTCCTAACCCTCCAGCTAAGATAGTCCTGACCAAGCGTCCTGACGGGTTGCGACTGCGGGACTTGGTTGAAGGATGGGTCAAATGCAGAGAATAAATAATAAAGCATCTCATAATCTAAACAATGACAGTGTGCGCTGATATGAGCTGGGATGGAATTAGTGACCTTTTAACTGTCGAACTACTGAACAATTGCATCAAAAATAAATGAGAACTTAGTTACAAGGGAGTTGGAATTTATATGGAAATTTTTAAAGGCAAGGCAAGTTTATTTGTATAGCACAATTCGTACACAAAGTAATTCGAAGTGCTTTTCAAAACATAAATAATCAAAAATAATCATCATAAAAAGAACATTAAAAGAGAAAAGTTCAGAATAAAACCTTTCAGTCATATGCACAGCTAAACAAAACCAACAAACCAAGTTTTAGCTGCATAAAACTGAAACACTGATTCAGCGACTGAGTGTGAGATGGTTCATGTGGCTCTAACTTGTGGGAGATGTTCTTTGGTGCTGGTCCATGGAGAGACTTGTTCACACAGAGCTGCTTTAAAGTCTATTCTCTGAGCCACAGGAGCCAGAGACCTGAGGACAGGACATATGGGCTCGTACTTCCTGGTTCTAGTCAGGACCCGAGCAGCAGTGTTCTGACGTACTGTTCTGTCTTAAGGCTCGTTTGGAGAGGCCAGTGAGCAGGACATTACAATCATCTAACCTACTGGAGACAAATGCATGGATAAGTCTCTCCAAGTTTAGTTTTGGCAGGATTTAGACCTAAAAGCAGACCTATTATGCAAAAACAACTTATTACAACTGTTTCCCCTCAACATTTACTCACCCGAAGTTTTATATGGAGTGATCTGTACATGTTTGAGTAATCTTTAAACGCTTATTTTCAAGACGCCATATTGCCGAAAAATCCCCGTTTTCATCGCCACTGGTATACACTCACTGCTCTGTACTTACTGCATTCTCCAGTTTTATTTTCTCAGTCGATGATACGTGTAGGATTCGGCAGGGTTGCATAATCATTTTGGTACAATTGAAAAAAAAAATCTCTGCTTGCTAGTGTGATGTGCAGCTGTCTATACGAGGTTCTGGCTTTTTTTTGTGATGACATTTACAGAGACGTCAGCTCCAAATGGACAACGCGGTTTCCTAACATGAAAGTCAGCGGATTTGTTTCTTTTATTAAGTCGTTTTAGATGAATATTGCGATTTCAAAAGTGCAAATTATAACACAACGCTCCAGGGGTGTCATAAATTATAGCTTTATAACAGACACAAGCACAATTGGTCTGCTTTAAGTATTTGTTTAATTACTCACAGAATAGCTGAAAATAGTGTAAGATGCAGTGAATTGAGGTTAAGTCAAAACTGTGTTAATTTGTTTGTGTAAAGTGGATTGAGTTCGAGCAGTAACAAAGACGTGAGTATAGTGATAAGCAGAACTCCTCAGCTCTTCAGTTCCCCATGGAGGGTGCTCACAGGCATGTTTAATATTTCATATACTTTTCACTCAGAAATATTTGCCCACAAAAACGCTTTGGGTTTTTTGGACTCGAGGTTTAGAGATGAGTCTGGAAGAGAACGTGACAAGCAGCTCTGAAACAACTGATCAAATATTATCCAAATATGCAAACAAAGAGTTCTATGTGGGTAAAGTAGCTATTGTGTTGCTGCTTAAAAAAATGTTAGTTAAGTAGTGGCCCAAAAAAGTATACAATTTGGAGTATAAAAGTGGAAAAAGTATAAATGTTGAAGTTAGGGGACAGAAACACAAAACTTGTTACTATAAAGTGTAAATACCATCCACTTTAGCTTTCTATAGATAATAGTTTTTAAAATATACTTAAAAAATGTTTTCTAAAAAGCTCATTTTTTACATTTGCTGTGTCCGCAGTTGTGTTTAAGAAATGCCACAAAATCAGGACCAAATATGTAATTTGAAATGTTTTTTGTTTTTTTTCACTTCATAAGGTCAAATGTACCACTTTTAGTAAAAATATGTGTTGTTTTCCACAGGCATAAACTTTCATTTTAAATTAAAACACTGCAATTAATACACTGCATGCTGATACCTTGACTGCACTAGTTCTGTTCTGCAAAGTTGAATTGTAAATAAAAAATAACATTGTAATAGCTTCAAGAATTATGATAAATATAATAAAAGATTGAAGTCTAATTGTATGTAATGAACCGAGTAGGCTGCAAATGTTGTTGTATATTATTCATCTCATAGGTATCATGGTGTTTTTGATGAGGATGGATTTTACAGTTGTGCCAGTTTAGTGCCTTCAGCAGTTGCCAGATTAGACCATTTCTCAGGCGTTAGTGGATGTTGGACCGCTGTGAGGAGCTTATGGGAATGTCTAAAGAAAAGTAGACTTGGATGCAGTTAAGCGCTCGTCCAATTTCCATCCTGGATAGCGCCCAAACCAGGACAAACTGAAGTGGCAGATATAAGTATCAGCTGAGTGAAATTATTTTTTTTATCTAACAGTGACAAAAGTTACGGTGCACTTGTCCCTGTAGTGAAAAATTTGTCCTCTGCATTTGTCCCATCTTTCAACGGAACCGTGGCAGCCTGTCCAAGTTTTATCTATGGTGTGTGTTCTGAGATGAGGGGAGAAACATCAACCTCCTCACTGAAAGGCCTGGGAGACTCGAGACTCAAACCCAGAATCTTCTTACTGGGAGGCAAGAACCACCACATATTATAAGTAACTATATACGAACTACAGTTGTCCCTCACTATATCGCGGTTCACCTTTCGAGTTCTCACTGTTTCATGGGTTTTTAGCGCAGTTTTGCATGTTTTTTTCACGTGCATTGTGTTGTGCGTCCTGATTGGCTGTTGGACTGTAGACCATTGTCCATCAGTCTCCTCCGTGCCGTGTCTCCTGTACAGTACAGAATGTGTTCAGACAAATTTACATAAACGTTGTATCGCAGTGTGACTCTGAAGTGCTGTATGTTTGCAAGTTTTCTCCCCAACAAAACCCACAATGTCGATGAAACGTTCTGCACCGACAAAGACGCCTACGAAGGTTAGAACTTTGAGAGAGTTTAAACAAGAGAGAAATGTGAGAAAATGTTAATGCCTGTGTGAGAAAAGTGTATAAAGTGTGTGGTGAGGGGTTTTACAGCAAAAAACATATAGAATAATTGTAAAACATTAAGCTGATACTTATCAGTTATTTATTTTTAGAACATAACCCCCGTGATAAATGAGGGACCACCATATATATATCATTTGCCTCAACATTTAATTGTCTTATTGAATGACTGGGCACAAGTTTTGATTGGGTGAACAGAGAAACCAATCCATTACAGAGTTTAGTGGATATGGGAACACACAGGTCACCCCACAAAAGAATAGGTCATGTGCAAACAGTTGAAGCACATCTCAACCTTGTCCAGTTGTTCCAAAACAGAGCATCTAACTTTCTTCTTGCTAAAATTTCCAAGCACGCTATTTTTCTGTTATTTTTCAGGTTATGTATTATGCGCCCACTTGTCCACAGTGATAACAAAAAAAAAACATTTCTAAAAACTAAAATCGCCATCCACCATTCCGAAACAGCGGGATACTTCCTTGAACTCGCATTTACCTCAATATGAACTTTTGTGCTCATATATTCCTGAGACAAGTGGCCATTTATTACTGCGTTTTTTTTTTTACAGTGCGCAGTATTTTAGAATGGAGATTTGAATGCACCTATAAAAAAGCCAGACTTATCTTTTCTAGCAGACACAATACGGTTTATTTATTTGGATGTTTTGGTTATTGTCTCCGCGTGACCCAGGATTCACTCCACATATGGGTATTAGCATTACCCATATGTATGCAGTCTTTGAAAGTCTATTCACCGCGGATAGGGACAGGATTGTGAAAACAGCAGCAATGATACGGATTGTTAGGTCCCACTACAGTCAAATGCGGGTTATGGAGCTATAATATTGTGGTTTTCAAAGCATTGGAGAATTTGATACTTTCTTATTTGAAATGTATTTATTTTGAATCCCCATTGGTTTAAAAATGGCACTAAAGCGTCTTCCAGAACACGCTGTCCGATTCTGCATAAGGATCGTTCAACATAAACGACTTATTGTACATATTGTATTTTTACTAAATCCATTTTCACAGTTGTTATCAAAAATCAAAATAAAGTAGTCCCTCGTTTATCGCAGGGGTTACGTTCTAATAATAACCCACAATAGGTGAAAGCCGTGAAGTATCAGCTTTATTTTTGGCAATTATTTTATATGTTTTGCAGCTGTAAAACCCCTCACCACACACTTTATACACGTTTCTCACACAGGCATTAACATTTTCTCACGTTTTTCTCTTGTTTAATTCAATAATAGTGTCTCTCATGTATTTCACAGTTCCTCTGACCGTGTGTTTTTTTTCCTGGCGTCGCTCTGATGTAGAGTGTCCATTGAACATTTATGTAAATTTGTCTGAACACATTCTGTACTGTACAGGAGACACGGCATGGAGGAGACTGATGGACAATGGTCTACAGTCCAACAGCCAATCAGGACGCACAACACAATGCACGTTCATACTTTGTAAAAAAAAAAAAAAAAAAAAAAAAAAAGCATGCAAAATTGCTCTAAAAAAATCTGCGAAACAGTGAGATCGTGAAAAGTGAACCGCGATATAGTGAGGGACAACTGTAATTAAATGTACTAGGGCACATATTTCACATATTTCATCTAACTAGTTTGTATAGATCCAAACTTTTTGTGTGTGTGTGTAAGTTGTTACTTAAAATATTTCATAAGTGAATTCCATATAGTGGACCAAAAAGTTACACAATGTACCTTTAACATGTAAAATGGTAAAATTCTTGAATTGTAATGATGTCAATACATAAATTGTCACCAATACAAAGCATCTATCTGTTAGTGTCATGTTCACAATGATCACGATGAATTTAAATTCAAATCCAAACATTCTCTGTGAAAAGAAAACACTGTAGCGATGTAGACGACCTGATTTTTACAAAGCGTGAAAAACTGAACAAGTTCTTTTTAAAGGTCCTATATCACACAAAATGGACTCTTGTGAGTTTTAGGCCATGTTATATGTTGTTACCTCATCAAAAACAGATCTGGAGTTGTGTCTCATTCACACATATTTGAGTAACACTTTATTATTAGTCTGTCTACATCTCCAAAGCTCAAAGTGCTCTGTTCCACCTTGTGATGTCATTTCAATTTAACGGTTATTTTTTATCTTTAGTACAGTGGAGATGGGCAGTTCCAGAGCTGAAATCACCCAAATGATTCTTGTGAACGTATATGGAGTTTAAAAACACAGCAGAGCACTTCCTGTATCGTCACATGACATCACAAGGTGGAACAGAGTGTTTTCAGTTTGAGAGAAGAACTGCTAGCCTAATGATGAGCAAACATTATAAAATAGCTCAGAAAATAGCGTGAGATGGGCCCTTTAAACAGTTTGTAGTGGTCCAAAGTTATTCCTCACTTACCTTATGCATTTCAAACATCCTAATTATTCGCTACGCTGAGTTTATAAGCGCTTAACACAACTTTCAGAGGCCAGAGTGGAGTTTCCCGTCACGGTAATACTAACAACAATTAGCATGCAAAATACGCACTTTCTAATTATCAGACAATAAAACACATTATAATTAGATGCAGACAGCACACACACACACAGAGGACTTGTTTTGACTTTAAGAGCTACTTGTTCAGTATATCTGCGGCAAGACACATTTTACTCAGATACATGGAAAACATTGGGAACGGGGCTTTTAACACATGACATATCGATGACTTTGTTTCTTCAGGAGATAACATCGTCAATTTGTTAAAACTTGACATTTACTGCATCAAATGAATCTCCGCACCACCAATGCTTTTGTCTCATGCCCCTCAGCTCTTTCAGAATGTCAACGCTTCATATGGACTTCAGAAAGTTCAAGTACGGAATATTTTATGCAAGCGCTAATGATTTGGAAAAAGTAAAAGTCTGAAGGAAAAAAATACATATCACAAAATGTTTTTAAAAAGTTGGAAAGTTCCATCATAAATCACACCAGTTTGTTCGAAAGTTTGTATTCTGGATTGGAAATATGTTTCATTCAGCAGAACAGAGAGCTTAAGACTTTATTTAAACCAATATTTTGATTTTTTTTTTTACTCCACCAATGCCAGTGGGATAACAACAACTCCAGGTAAGAGTTGTTTTCTTTCTTTGATTTCAGGCTGTTTTGCAAAAGTGCAGGAATCTGTGAGTTTTTCTTTTCACAGCTATTCTTCAGTTAAAAGGATCGATCTTTTGGGTTCGTATGTGGATGATGCACTGCAGGCAAATCAACAATGAAACCAAGAAGTGGGAATGTCGACTATAGCACATAATGTAGGTGAATTTATCTTCTTCTATACACAACGCGATGGCATATCCAGCATAAGATTTAAGTTAGGATGGAGACTGGATAACACAGACATGAAGAAAAGCACTGAACACCGTTATTAAAATGTCCTGAGTTTGAACCAGTGAAGAACATAAATGTGCCACCTCGCTCAATAATGTTGCCCCATAAAGAAACAACAGACAATGCTTTTTCATGGTTCTTACCCGACGACGTGCTCAGTAGTACTCAAGGTAAAACAAGTGTCCTTAGAAATGCATTAGTGAAAATAATATAAAATGTAAACAAGCTGCTGGGTCACTAATGCTAAATACATTTATTGCACTAGAATAAGTTTACTATTCAGTTTAAAGAAGACATATTGTGCTTGTGGCTGCTAAATAGTTATAATCTATGACACTCGTGGATCATTATGACCAATATTGACCTAAAATTACTTAATTAATGACAAATCTGCTGACTTCCATGTTACAAAACCGTGTTGACCAATGGGAGCTAACGTTATTGTAAACATGTTGACGTCGTGTAGCTGTCGGGTCCTCCTGTGGACAGCTGCAGATCACACTATCGAGTAGCAGATTTTTTATTCCATTTGTACCAAAATGACTACGCAAAGCTGAATTCTGTTTAGAGATTTATATTGTAAATAATAAAATATATCAGGTTTTATTGGGCACAGGGCGTGTGTGTTTACAGCAGCCTAAATATCCTCTAAAACAATTACATTTGTTTTATGTCTATAATAGCGAAACATCTACTGAGCCTGGCAGAGGTGAGGGCAGGTATGTGTTTACACTGGTGCAATGACCCTTTATAATATAAACGTAAGCCCACTGTCGCCAACTGGAACACATCAAAATCCACCAGAAACAAAGAAAAAATGTCTAGAATTTCAAAAATCTTGCTCCCCCCTTATATGTTTGTGTTTTGTTCTTGTGACTGTGGTAGTTGTGACATTCTGGATGTTTTCAGTCTGATGTTGGTCAGATAAACACAAATACAACTGGTCAAAGTGATGAGAGCAGAGTCAGAATGTGTCAAATGTGAATCACCAAGAGCTGAGCCAGGAGGTGGTCCCAGAGTCAAATTCAAAGTATCGCAGATTATGAAAATAAAATTAGAGAACCCAGCAAGTAAGAGCAGTGGGTGTATGCTGGTGGCGGTGAAAATGGGGGTAAATCAGAGCAATGACGGTTTGAAAAGAAGAGAATAAAGATCACTTAAACATGCAAGAATCATTCTAAATACAACTCAAAGTGGGTATGTGATTAAAACATGATTAAAAACTGGATTTTGCATAACAGGTCTTTAAGAAGTCAAGTGTAAAATGTATCTAAATGTATCTCCCATTTCTCACGCTGGTTGTGACCCACTACTAATACAAATACTCTTTTCATTAACAGCCATACAGTCTGAGTAAATGACGTTCCAAGAATTATAATAAATATCTAAGGTATCATTCCAAAATATGTTGGAAAACTATACACAATCTCTGATGTCTTTCCAATTCCTTTTAAAAGTTCCATTTATACTGCAGAACACCAACGCTGTGCAAAAAATGACAGATGAAAAAATTAAAGTCATCATTTCTTTGTCATTAACTGGTTAAATGAGATATTAATACTGATGAGCGAGCATAAATCCAGTCCTGGCATTTGGAGAGAAATATGGGACATTTGCGAGCTGCAGATGTAATGGTGGGTTTGAATGGGCCTCCCTCCCTGTATTGATCGACTTTTGACAAAACCTCTTCATATTATCGACAAATTCAGTGCAGCAGTGTGCCAACCTCCTCCAGGAAATATCCATTTTCATATTCACTCAAGTCGTCAATTTAAATGAGGGAACAATCATCAGCGGCTCAGATGGACTTATGAGCTGGTTTTACACTGTCCAGAAACATCACGGTGCTTTTGGTGCTGTGGATGTTGACAACAGGCAGAAAAGTTACTGTTTACAATGTTTCGAAAGGACTATAACCCCGAGAGTTCAGTGAAATGATGCAAACTACTACCAAGTGACATTAATATACTGTTACCTTCAAGAAACTGTACCCGATTTTTCCCCATGAAATAAATTATAATTATTTTTGCTCTAATACAGATATAAAATCAGCTCTTAGGGTCTGGTGTCTTAGGGTCTGGTGTCTGGCGTTCTTAGCATGCTAGTGGTGGTTAGCTTTATAATGATGACTCTGGCCTCAGAAAGTTGTGAAATGCTGTTTTAAACTCATCCCAGTCAATAATTAGGATGTTAAGAATGAGTTAAGACTATGAGGGGGGACAGTGTCTCTCATGTGGCCTGGGAACGCCTTGGTGTCCCACTGGGAGAAGCCGGAGGAGGTGTCTGGGGTGAGGGAGGTCTTGGAGTCCCTGCTTAGACTGCAGCCCCTGGATAAGCAGAAGAAACTAGATGGATATATGGATAAAAGAAATAATCTTTTGACTGCTCGCTAATTTGCACAACATAACGTGCTAAACCTTGACAATTTAATTACCTTTACCTTAAATGTGCGATTAGTCTTTAAAATCTTAAATGACACAGCGCCTCTTCCAATGAAAAAGATTTGTGCAGCTCTGCTCTGAACAAAGAGCCAGGACCTCCAGGTCCACAAGTCACATGACTGTAGATTAACTAAACGGAGCTCGGCCTTCGCACAGGCAGCTTTTTCTTTCAAAGCCATCAAAGAATGGAACAAACTGCCACAAAGTCTGACACTTTCCTCTGACATGAAAAACTTTTCATTTAATGTTAAGAAATTACATTGGGTTAAAAAAAATAACATTTTTGAAAGTTGTCTGTGTTTTTTCAACTGAATTTAGCACCGCTGAATCCAAAAATGATATCCATTTTTCTCAATCAGGTCAGGTTTTTATGCTAATTTGATTTTGAAAAATCAGATCTTCTGACTAAATTGATTACAATTTTGTGACATTATCAGTTGATTTTCTTTAATATTTCTCATCCAAAAAATGTTTTAGGAGATAAAAAATAGTTTTCTAACAGAA